>NW_021604576.1:20554392-20585078 GCF_004785775.1 Grammomys surdaster
CACACACACACACACACACACACACACACACACACACACACACACACAGCTTACTCTCTTGCTCCCCATGGCTTTTGCAGCCTGCTTCCTTATTCAGTGCAGTATCATCTGCCCAAGGGTGGCACAACCTACAGTGGGCTGGGCCTTTCCACATCAATCATTAATGATGAAAATGGCCCCAGACTGGCCTACAGGCATCTGATGGAGGCATTTTCTCAATTGAAGGGAATTTCTCAATTCCCTTTCCCAGATACATCTAGCTTGTGTCAAGCTGATAAAAATCCAACCAGGACAAGTTTGGAAGTTTTAGGAAGTGGAACCTAGCTGGCAGAAGCAGGCCCTGAGAGCAGGTTGTTGAAGGTGTATTTTGTCCTTGGCTTTTTCCTTTCTCTCTGCATCCTGGCTTCCATGAGATAAACTGTAGAGGGCACAAGTGCTCATAGATAAGCACTGGAGAAACCAGGAATGTTATTCATGCACTGTCTCCTCCATGAAGGAAATGTGTACCTGTTTCCCACACAGAAGGCTGGGAGTGGATGTTGTTAAAAACCTGGTGACCTTTGCTCCCTGTAGGGCTGGGCTTCACTGAAGTTCCCCAGAATGTTTATCCCAGACTCTCCTCTCTCTTTAGCTTTGTTTTCAGTCAGTGGAACTGCTCCTATCACATGTACTTTACAACCTGCTGACCTCCACTAGAGCCCACAGGACCCTGCACTACAGATCCATCTTCATGGTAGAGGAGGTCGAATGTACTTTGCAAAAGACTTTTGACGTAGTCTCGCCTTAAGGCTTATTATTATGTACATAGGATTGAGATGGTTTTTTTCTAGAAAATGTTTTCTCTAAAACTGTACCATTATTAAATATCTCTAAAATAAACTGGTCTGGTGTCAGACTCATGCTGAACTACGTTCCCTTTTTGCCTCGTGGAGTTCATTTCTTTGCCAGCAGTAGAGCTTGCAGGGACTCCTTCAATAAACAGCTTTGCTTCTCTGTCCACTCCCAAGCATGATGCTCTCTGTTTTACCACAGGTTCAGAAACAACAGACCAAGTGACCATGGACCCCATGAACCAAAATGTGTATTTCCTTCTGTGAGGTGACCTTTCTCAGGAGTTTTGTTCCCTATGTGCATTCCTTTTTCTTTTTTTTTTTAAGAAGGAAGGGAGGAACAGGAAAGATGGTCCAGAGGTTAAAAAAAAAAAAAAAAAAAAAACGCATGTAGTAATTTTCCAGAGGGCCCAAGTTTGATTTCCAGCACCCACATCAGTCACATTAGGTGTATCTCACCATGACCTGTAACTACAGCTCTGAAGATAATACCTCTGGCTTCCCTGAGTTCCCAACACACACACACACACACACACACACACACACACACAAATGGATCTGCCAGATAATCAATTCCGTTTCTGGACATATAACCAAAGGAAGTTAAATTATGCCCAAAAGATCACTGTCATAATTATTGTGCCTCTGTTCTCAGCGGTTAAGAAGCCCACACAGATACTACCCTAGGTATCAGTCATGTGCCATTCAAAGATGAATAAGGAAAATACAGTATACACAGACAAATGTGTTATTTTGCCAGAGTGAAATCCTGCTGTTTGCAATGAAATGGATGGAAATAGAACTGGAGAATATCACATTAAGTGAGATACTCCAGATACAAAAAGACAAGGCTCTGAGTGTTCCCTCTCACATGTGGATCTACAGAAGCTGAAAACAGTAGGGAGACTGGTTCTGACCAGAGTATGCTCCATGTACAAAACCACTAAATGTGTACATGAAGTTAGTGCATGTTAATGAAAAATTAAAAGCTTTCATTATAATAAAAGGTGGTTTTAAAGAGAGCCTCAGAAAAGTTCAAGAACACACACTTGAGTTTTTAATGCCCTTCAACTCAACAATGCTGAGTACCTACCACAGGAAGGAACTGTGCTAAATGCTGTGCTTAGAGACGACTGAAGGGCTGGGGATGAGATCAAATGAGAGCAGGTATTGGTGTGTGTCAAGCCTTAGCTCTCTCACACCTAATGCCAGGTATGGTGGTGGCAGCCTGAGACAGTCCTGTGGGAAGGGCTGTTAACTGAGGCCGGTAACACCCTTCATTCCTTCAAGCCACTCATACTCAGCAGATGGGGAGGAAAATCAATTTGTGCAACTCCACAGCGGTTAGTGTAATGCCGCTATTTTTCTGTTTAGCCTGCGGTAGTTTTGCATGGTTTTGTTTCCTGATTTGAGAGCTCTAAGCTTTTCCAGCGTTAGGAGCTGAGGCCAGGGCATGCTGTCCACTCCTGAGCTGCATCCCGACTGTCGTCTCTAAGCATCTTCAAGCCATAGCTGATCTCCCAGCTACTATGAAGAGAGTTCTCTTGGAGTCAAAGTGTCAGTCTCATTTCTTGGTTTCCAAATTAAAGCACCTAAAAGTGCTTTGTTCAGCCTTTGGATTTTACGTTGGACACCTGTATCAATGTCTTGGAAAGAATAGATAAGTTTAGATTACATTAATATCATTGTAATAGGAACTTAAAAAATGTGTGCGCGCGCTATGTTTTAGTGTACACACGCCATGGTCCATGTGTAGAGGTCTGAGGACAAGCTACGGGAGTTTCTTCTTTTCACCCTGTGGGACTATGATTTAACTCCGGTTGCTGCTTTCGACAACAAGCACCTTTACCAACTGTCTCTCTGGCCTCAGCAGGAAATTTTTCAAAAGGGAATTTAAGAATTATTTTGTGTGTGAAATATGAAGGAAAGCTTTATTTAGAGTTTTTAGAGAGAGGACCATGCGGTCTCATGTAGCTTGGCTGGTCTTGAACTCTCTACCTGGTGCTTCTCACCCTCCTGCCCACGTCTCCCAAGCACTGGAGCTACAAGCAAGCACTGACACACTTAGAGGTTTGATTACTTTTTTTTTTGATATAAGATTTTAGCCTCATTTGTAAACTTTAAATATCTTCTTTGAAAAAGGAAGATTAAAAACAATGGCTTAGATTCAACACGACTGTCAGTGGAATGGGAAGCTAGTCACACCCCCTTTCACCCCGGTATCTTTTCTAAATAATGAACTAAGACACATAGAATTTCAAAGATATTTTATTCAAAATTCCCCATCTAGGAGAAAAGATATGTAACAGTGTTTACACATGCTTCAATAACTTATTCACTGTACAAGTTACATTCTCTATAACAACACAGTAAGCCAGCAAATGACAACGATTAGCACTTACGTAAGATTCTACTGTGTAAAGCAATGGAGTGGCACATTAGAAGGTGGAATCTACCCATTTACCAGGATGGACTGACTTGGAGCTCATAAGCCATCTTGGTCAGTGTGCGTTGTTCAATGTCAAAAGTTGCAATGTCAAAGCCACTGTGATCTTTCAGAATAGAATGGTTTTTTTTCTTGCTAAATCTGGTGGGTGAGGAAAGGGCTCCATTTTTATCCCTTTTGTAAAAAATAAATAAATTCTCCCTTTTTATGCTAAGTGCACAGTTTTAAATAAAAACACTTACTTGTGTGTGTGTACTCCTACAGTGCGGTATCAGAGAACTCTACTAATCAGTACTTCACAGCCAGCAGGACAACCAATCGTTACAGGGACAGAAACAGACCACTTGAGTTTGCCATAATAGCACCTAGGAAAATAGCACTGGGGTCAGATTTCTCCTGCTGTTCTTACAATGCAGGCAATATGGAAAACACCAAAGAATACAGGCAGAAACAAAAGGAAAGAGGCAAGAAGCTTTCTTGCTTTTCAAAGAAGATCTTATCAGCAAATGTACTCTGACATATTTTACAAGGTTCTAAGCTAAGCCAGGCACATGGTGGGCCGTGCAAAGGGAAGTCAGATAAAAGTGACTGGCCCTGAAATCTGACCTCTGCCAAGAAATTATATTTCCAAGATTGGGAAAGGCACAGAAGGTGCACATTTTAATTTGGCTCAAAATAGTGAAAATTAACCTAAAATGTTGGCAACAATTATAAAAACAAATGCCACTTTCTTTGACAGAACTACAATAAACCAACAAAATGCATACCAGTGTTCACGATATTCAGTGCCCACGCATGTTCGGCATTTCTATACAGACTGAATCTGAAGGACTAAGTCTATAAAGGAAGATCTAACAACTGATTTCACCTAAAACTCTGCTTTATCAGTGTCTTCTTTCATGAACTAATCTGTAGTCAGGCTAAGTTCCTTTCTGTGGGACTGCAAACGCTGTTGCAGAAGTGATCCTACACACCACAGATTGTACACACCACGGAACACAGAGGGACAGGAAGTCAACTCACACTTTATCTATAAAAGCAAACTAGGGTTTCAGTGTGATACATGTAAACCAAGAATCATAAATTAAAAAAAAAAAAAACCAACCAGCAGTTGTGGTCAAATGTATATCCCATCATTCATATCTTTAAAAGACAGCAATAGTACTTAGGATAATTGTAAACATAAGTCCCTAAGAGAATCCGTCTATTCTAGGGAAAGACATTCACTGTAACGATGCGCCTGACATCCAGCACAGACCTCTACTGACGAGTGTAGTGTAACCTGTCCTGCTGCAGGACCCTGGAGGAAGAATGTGCACACACTGCTGAGACACTGTAACAGCAAGTGTGACTGTGACGAGACCTACACAGCAAACCACACATTTAAAAAGTCATTAGAACATCGCGTTCTTGTACACTAGTGTAGAAAGGTCTCCCAAAGATGAAAGAGTGTAGGCCTGGCTTGATTTTCTCAGCTAGAGCCATTATTATGTTCAGATCGCCCTCTGCTGTTAAATCAAGATCTATCTTCAGGTTCCGAAGAGACTTGAAGGGCTTTTTCCCCTTCTGCCTATAAATAAAACAAAAGAGACAGAAAATCCAAACATTATAATACAGACAATGTTCAAAGGGAACAAACAGCAACTGTCAAGGCATAAAGGCTTTCCTAAAGGGGAGCTGGACTCACGTATCATCCTCTATGTATTTGATTAGTGTCAAGGCTTTTCTGTGAAGAATGAGGAGGAACTGTGCAAGGAAAGTACTCCTGAGAGACAGACCAGGCTTCAAATGGAAGACCTGCAGGGACACGAGACAGTACAGATTCCATGACATTGTTGACAGGATCTGACACACATCATCCATTATAGCCATTTCTTCCAATTTCCAAAGGGCAGGACTGTGGTACTGGCAAATGTCTGGCAACCCACTGTCAGTTTTTGAGATTCCCTATTTTATTAACGCATTTAGATTTTTTGCATTCTACACCAAAATATCCCCCTATTTTACTATGAAAAATAACTAAGGGAATGATTTCAGGTTATGTGGAGTAGAGGAGGAGGGGAACTTTGTTTCAGCTTCAGAAACATGGGATTACATGACTACAGACTGACCTCTAACTTTGTGCTGTCACACCTCACACAGACCCAGATCCACCAGTCCTAGTGACCAGGAGGCTCTCTGTATCTCAGTCTACGTCCATGGCACAGGATCTTAGCCTGATTCCCAGAGTGGTACTATGACAAAGCTCTGGTTACACACAGAAACAAGTCTCATACGACCCATCACTATCTCCAAATGTGTAACTCAGATATTTTAAAAAACAGAGACAATAAAGATACTACAATTTAAGCAGAAGTAAGCTAAGTTTTAAGAACATTTTCAATTCAATTAACACAAATGAAAGGACACCCCTCTTCATCAACAAAAAATCCTAAAGGTATAGAGTTGTACCTGAAGCAACTAGTAGGATGGCAAATGCTGGTTTTAACTGTTACTATACAGGCTATTTCCCATTAATAATTCAAAAAGAAATTCATTTACTGACTTTAGAAGGGCCTCTAGCACTTTAATTCTTTGGTGCTTTGTATGTATTCTGTAGGCACTATGGGACATATTTTAAAAGAAAAAATGCAATGTTCTTTTGTCTGGCAATGGGTGGTATCATATTTACCTGATCCAGGAAGGCTTTCACTAGAGTGTCTCTGTGTAAGACATCTTGGAAAATATTCCTAAGAAGAAAAATATCCAGATATTAAATGGTTTTACAGAGTCAAGTTTCCACAACTTCTTGCTCTAGTCAAAAAGTTGAAGTTTTATAAACAGACGTTTAAGAAGACAGAATATAACTCCATTATAACTCAAGATACACTGTAGATTATTGGTGTTTTCTTCCTAGCCGGTGTAAGTTGAGGCTATCCAGGCAGGGCACGTGTCTGTCTATCAATGTGTTTTAGAACCCTCACCTTACAAATTGGGCTCAAGTCAAGAGACTCACCATCTGTAAGTATGAGCCAGCACCGTAAGTTATCACTACCTCGGCTATGGGTGGCAGAGAAAGTCCAGAGAAAATGGCCAACCGAGGTGATCTGTTTCAGCACACAGATCAGACCAGAGGCTAATGAACAAGACTGCTTTTTTTTTAAGACCCCATTCCCTTTCAATGTTTTACCACTGCCTTCCCTAGGCTGTGTACTCATGTCAGAGGGAAAATATAACATTTATCACAATAAGATAAATGAAAAGCAATGATGGTAGAGATCACTACACCACCACCCAGGAACCATGGGGAAGAGGGAAATACACAGAAGCGAGCAGGGGAGCAGCGTGTCTCTCAGTCTTAAGGGGATGAATGCACCGACTGGAGAAAGAGACCCAGGAGGAGATGCCAGCGCTTCATGGTTCCTGGTTGGAAACTGACAACATAGTTGCGGGGTTTGTGGATTCGTTAGGACTTAGTAAAGTCCACCATTTCCCAACTCCTGTTTTACTGAATGAGAATCTGTATCACAAAAAGCTGGAAAAGGAAAGACTATCTCCAAAGAGATGTCATAGTATTATCAGACTGCTTTTACCTTTAAAAAGTTAAAATGAAAAATAACTTAACTGGGGATTACTCAGTGGTAACAATAAGTAATTGCTCAGTGGTATAGTAATTGACCAGTGTGTGTGAATCTCTGAATTTGAAATCTCAAACCTCCCAGACTCAAAAGTGAAATTATTTAAAACATACTGATATTATCATGAGCCCAAAACAATAGAAGATATAATCTTGTGGCTGAAAATATTTCTGACAATTTTATATTCAAAACATTTCCTTAGAACTGGAAATAAAATTCTAAAATTCATTACATGATTTTGTCATGCCAGAATAGCTGAACAATTGCTTCTGTCAAATCATCCAAACAAACATATTCAAAACAAAAACACTAACAAGGTCCAAATCCATTCAAATATATTAGTAATGAGGAAGATGCTGGCACGCAGACTCAGTGAGAAAATGTCTATGTTTTCCAAGATTGCCAGTATATGAACTAGTGACTCAGATTTCAATTTGACCAATTCCCTTTCTGAAGCGATTCCTCTCAACCTTTCTAAGCAATGACAAGAGCACAGCAGAGCTGTGTAAAATGGGTTCTTTTAACTTTGCAGCTACACACTGGGACCTCTGGGCATCGTGTTCCTACTTGTGCCTCTGGCCAGCAGTTTACTGTGGCTACTGGTGTACATGTGCTTCTTGCTTCTGCTCTGCTTTCTTCTTCAGACACACGGGTTACACCCATTCGCTCCAGGTTTACTGCTGCCTAAAGCCCTCCAACCTAGATGATCACACTGAACATCTTTTCAGTGTATACTAAGGACTAGCAACACTTCAGGCTCCTAGCTGATCCAAGAGGACAGTAATACTGTCTCACTGTTCTTCTTCAGACTTTAGAACACCATTTAAACGCTTTCTTTAAGTTTTATAATTAGAAATCATAATTTCCTCCTAATCAATGAACAATTATTGCCTTTTTGCTGATCACATTAAGAAATAAATAGCAAAATGTAAAATGCAAAGAAAAAATTGTTCTCTTCATAAATTTCAACTATTTATGAAAATAATGAAAAACACGAACTTGGAATTACTTCAGTTTAGCATACAATGACCATTATACACCAAATTTCTGGCAGTAGGGGCTGGCACTTTCTGACTGATGACTATCAACCTGGCACTCACTAAGTAACTAGATCAGTACATATTTGCTAAGTATTTATTTTAAGAGGAAATCTTAACCTGGCTTAGAGGCAATAGTATTTTAATGAAGATGAAGATGAAATGAAGATTTAGGCTAGGTATGGAGGCACAGGCCTTTAATCCTTACACTTGGAAGGCAGAGGCAGGTAGATATCTGGGAGTTTGGGGCTAGCCTGATCTATATAGTGAGTTCCAGGTCACTTATCTAGTGAGTCACCAGGCCAGTGAGAATGTCTGAAAATAATAGTAATAAAAAATATAACATTAAAAAAATAAGGGCTGGAGAGATGGCTCAGAGGTTAAGAGCACTGACTGTTCTTCCAGAGGTCCTGAGTTCAATTCCCAGCACCACATGGTGGCTCACAACCATCTGTATGGGATCTGATGCCCTCTTCTGGTGTGTCTGAATATAGTGACAATGTACTGATATACATAAAATAAATAAATCTTAAAAAATTGAAAAAAAAAAAAAGAAAAAAAAAAGAAAAAGTGCCCAAGTATGTGCTTGTCATATTTCTTTTCTTTTAAATACAACTTGCACTGTTTTTAACTCATAAAGGACAAAAGTTTTATGTTGTTTAAGTGACACCTAAGGCCAAGTGTCACATACAAATCAGGAGTGAAGCTCTCATCTGTGTAGATGATGGTGTCCTGAGCCATGTCCTCTTCTGACGTTGCCCTCCAGAAGGCTGTCAGCTCTGACCTCATGTATCTGCGTTGATTATAAATATGTTCATGACATGGTGGCATCTGCTTGACAGTGTTGACATCGACATCAATGTGTGTGGTGGGGTACGGGGCATACATAACTTGCCGGAAAGGCAGTACAAAACTGCCAGTTGCATCCTGTCAGAAGGAAGAGAAAACTTATTGACCACATGCCAAATGAGAAAAGCAATTTTTAAAAGAATTTAATAATGATAAGAGATGCATACTCCTATGAATCAGGTACAGGGCTTGTTCAGAAATAACACTGAAGTGGTTACTATACAGAAATCCAGCCACTGCTGTTTGTGTTTACAGTGAAAGTATATGGTGAACCATTAAAAAAGTGGGTCAGAACATGCCATGTATAATCTAACTATAGGGTGTGGGCACTGAAGGAAACACACACAGCAGAAAAAAACTACAAAGACCTATGCCAAGTATTAACGTCATTATTTGCTGGTCTATAAAATTATGATAGCCTTCCTTTCTCCACTGTTTTATATTCTTTCTGTAAGTAAATGAGTATGTATGTTAATAGGTAAAATATTTACCTCTTTCCAGGTCGCAGGGCAGCCACTTATCATGCAGCAGACACTTGCTGTGTATGAGGTATTGTGCTGAGTGTAGAATATAGAGGCTGCCTAAATCTTTCACTCTTAAAGGCTAGGATAATTACTATGTATCAAGGTATTTTCTATACAACTCTGCTATACAGCTCTGTTGTCCACGCTACTGCTGGTTCCTGTTGTTGTAGTTTATCAACTTCTGATAAACTTTGTAAGCAAAGAGATGAGAAGAAGTTGGAGATATCCTGACAATGGGAGATTGGACTTGCCTTGAGGACTCAAAACCCCTAATTAGTAGGAAGTAGTCTAAAGAGATGTGCGCACCTTTCCACCTCTAACCTTCTTTCTCTCCTACCTAGTATTGAGGCGTTTGTAGGGATTAGAGTGGAGTCCAGATGGGAAGGAGGTAGGGGTATAAGAACCCAATATACTAGCTAACGCAAATATGCCAACACGACCCAGCTTTGCTTGGAGAACTCACAAGCATTTCACTCAATCACAGTTTTGCATTTCCCCTGTGTCTGGTGTAGAGGGAGCTCTTTCAGAAATAACAGTATCTAATCGAACAAGGGATGCTGGGAAGTACTGTGTACTTCATTGTGACTTTAAAGAAAATTGGTAAAATTAAGATATGCAAAATCAAAGTTAGAAACGTGTTTTCTTTAGTTCTGACGTCATGGCAAGCGCATTTGAAATCCAAAAGCTGATTTTTATTTTGGGAGTGAAAGTGGAGATTGCACTCAGGGTCTTTAACTTTCTAAGTAAACACCAATCATAATAATGAACTGTATCACCAAAAGCTAAATTTTTATTTGCAAGAATTCAATTTTTTAAAATATATTTTTAAATTTGTAAACTTCATTATAAAAAAACTTTACAAATATATATAAATATCACACACCAAAATTAACCAGACCCAATGTCTCTATAAATCTATTAATTCCTACAGTGTTTTAGAATGGGCTGTGAAACAGAAGCTGTGGGGCTCCACAGTCAATTTTATGACATAAGGAGACATGATTGTATGACAAGTTGATATTGGGTGGACTTATAATGATTACTTTTGGTTGTCAACTTGACTACATATGGAACCAAAATCCAAAAATAGGGGGCACATCTGTGAGGTAGTTTTACTTAATCTGAAGTAGGAAGATCCACTTCTAATCCCGACCTTTGAAGTAGGAAGATACTCTTTTATTCCAGATCATTTGAGCTGGGAAAAGACATGCCATTTAACACCATTTAAAAATACATTCAATCCAGATCTAATCCTGGCCATTTGTTCTTCAAGAAGCCTATATAAGGACATGGAAAAAGGAAGCTTTTGTTTTCTGCTTGATTACTCTCACCTTGCTAGCAAGACCACTCCTTCACTAGCACTGGAGCCTATTTCTTTGGGATTCCACTGTATACAGAAGCCAGCTGAGACACCCAGCCTCCAGCCTTGTGGACTGAGCAACTACTGCATTCTTAGACTTAACTGTTTATGGCCCGCTATTGTTGTATTGGCTGGGTCTTGGCCTGTAAGTCATTCTAATAAATTCCATATATATGTGTGTGTGTGTGTGTGTGCGCGATCTATGTTCGGATCCCCAGCATCCATGGAAAAGTCAGCTGCAGCAGCCTGTACCTATAACCCGGTGCTGGGGATGGTATGGACAAGGAGATCTCAGGGCACCACTGCCCAGCCAGTCTAGTCAAAGGTTTAGAAGAGACCCTGCCTAAAATAACACAGTGGAGAGTGATAGAGTCAGACACCATATATCAACCTCTGTCCCACACACTTTTCTCTCTCATCCCCCTACACAAACTGGAAAAATACAACAAACTGTCATAATTATTCTACAGTGCTACAGAACATTGTAAGTTATTCTTTTAGTTATTTTAGGTATTATTTTAGTTATTCAGCCCTAAGTCTCTCTACAGCTTCTTTCCAGTGCCCTTCCTAAGTTCTGGTAATCTCCATGTTTACCTTCTACTTGTATGAGATAAACGTTTTAGCTTTTATACATAAGGATAACGTGCAGCATTATCTTTCTGTGCCTGGTTTGTTTCACTCATCACAACAGACTTTCCTTTGTGGGATGAAACTTCCCACTGTGCACATGTACCAGTCATTTGCACTCGGGCATTTAGACTGACCCTGCATACCAGCTATGGTGACTCATGCTGCACAGAGATGAAGGTGCCTGGGTTTCATCCACGTACCTATTTCATTTCTTTTAGGACTTGCCCAGTGGTGAGATAATTGGTTCAAATGTCTAAATGCTTGCTCATTTATTATAGCGCTGAACCTTGTACATTCTAGATGAGTGCTCTACCACTTCTGGTTTTTTAATTTAAATTGCCATCCTGTCCTCTTGATTGGCAAATTAATAATTTAAATTCCCCCAAGATGTGACAAGTATACTTTCCCCATATCCTTGGAAGCATTTGTCACTTTTTGTTGTTATTTTGATACTATCCAACTAAGTTGGGTAATATCTCATTGTGGTTTTGAATTTACCTTATACACAGCAATGCCGAGCACTGCTTCCTATCTATCGGTTATTTTCATATCTTCTCTGGAGTGTCCACTCCATCAGTAGATGCTTATTTTGTGTTGAGATACTATAGTGACCTGTGTGATGAACTGCCACAAGTATTTTCTCTCCTCCTATGGGCTATTGCTGCACTCTACTGGTTGCTTTCTTGGTTGTGCAAAAGTTTTGCAGTATGATGATGTCTGTCAAGTTTGGGTTTTGTTGTTTATGATTTTGGGGATATACTAAACAAACAAACAAACAAACAAGCACTTTTCCCCCAGACTGATGTGTTAAACTGTTTCTCCTAAGTTTTCTTCTAATAGCTTCTGAATAGGATGTCAGGTTTAAGCATTTTATCTAGCTTGATTTGTGTCTGGTGGGAATGAGCCACTCTGGCTTTTCTTCTCAGGATGCGCAGTTCTCCCAGAGCACCACTGTAAGAGAGCTCCTTATCTCTGACCGGCACTCTTACTGTACCCATCAGAGCTCAGTCACTGGAACTCTTGAGGACTCCAATCTGGGTGTCTGCTGTTTCATCAGTGTCAGTTGTGAAGTTAGGTACTTCTATGCTACCAGCTTTGCTGTTCTGCATAAGACTGCCTTGCCTACTCAGGGCTGTACTAATCAGATTCCATTAACATGACAAAACACCCAGAAAAATCAGCGTTAAAGAGGAAATGTCTTTTCTGACTCACTGTTTCAGTCTATGGGCACAGTCCACCTTACTTTGGGTTCATGGAGAGGCAGAACACGGTGGCCGAGTGCACAGGGGAGAGCCTGGATGGACAGGGGTGAGGGTGCAGGCCAGGTTTCTACTGCACCCTCCACAGACATGTCCCCAGTGACTTAATGAGAGACATCTCAACCAGGCTACAGTTCCTAACATTTCCATCCCTTCCCAACAGTGGCACAAGCTAGGATGAAATATTCAACATAGCATGTGAGCCTTTGGGGACACTGCAGGTCCAAAGGGCAGCAAACCTAGGGGTACTTCTTTTTAGTGCTGTTAAGAACATCTTCACACCTAGAGAGGTGTTGTACCGAGTCTGCAGACAGCTCTGGGTTGGACAGGCATTTTTAGCAGCAGTCTTTCAATTCTGAGTACTGGATGTCTTTCATTTGTCCAGTTTTACTTCTTTTACTGGGGTTTTATAGCTGTCACAGTGGACATCATCCACTTCATCTATGGGGCTGTTTAGTTTGTAGCTACTGGGAGTTAATTGCTTCTTTTGTTTCTTTTTCTCAGCAATTTCATTTCTGGTATACAAAAAAAATTGATTTTTTTGAAGGGGCTGTACATCCTGCACCTGACTGGTCATTTAGGTGGAATCTAGGGCATCAGGCATGCTAAATAAGCACTCTTCCACTAAGGTAAAGTCTCAGCGCAGAGTATGTGCTTTCTTTTTTGCTTTGGCAAAGACTTATGACACTAGGCCTGAATAAAAGCCATGAAAGTAGACGTTATTATCTTGTTCCTCATCTTTGATAAAGAGATTTCAGTGGTTCACTATTTGGTATAATGCTGATTGAAGATCTGTCCAATGTAGATAGCTTTTGCATCATAGAAGTAGGAATGTTCCTTGAGTATACAAGTTTATTTAGGGTACCTACAACAGTCATGCTTTTGTTTTGTTTCATCTTGCATGCTTACATCCTTAAGAATAACTATGAGAGAACCATTCAGTGATCATGAAAAGCAATTTCTTTATGGCTATGTGTATATGCATGTGCACACACACACACACACACACACACATATATATGTGTGTGTGTGTGTGTGTGTTCATGTGTATGCATGTGTGTACGTGTGTATGCATGCATGAGGTTGATGTTTGGAATTTTCCTTGGTTGTTCTCTATATGTGTGTGTGTGTGTGTATGTATGCATGCATGTGTATGTGTGTGTGTATGTGTGTATGCATGCATGAAGTTGATGTTTGGAATTTTCGTTGGTTGCTCTTTCATCTTACTCTTTTTGAAGCAGGGTCTCTCAATCAAACCCAGAGCTTGCTGAAAAAAATTTGTTTCCACTTAATTATTGAAAAAAATGCTAATTTATATTTATTTGGTTTAGTTTCTTAAAACTGCAAATTTAATATAAAAACTAAAAATATAAGTACTAGAAACAGTCATTTTGCATAAGCTATAAGAGACATTTTAATTTCTAAAATGAATAAGTATGGTACATATTCAAATCTACTCAGTAAGCAAAAGAAAAATTACCATTTCAGAGGCTCAGTCTGATTCAAACATGTATCCAAAAAGAAAACACTGAGGCTAGACACATAGCTAGAGGGAACCAAGTGAAATATAAATGTGATCCCATGGTGTTTCATAAATGATACTAACTATAAATCCCTAAGACATACACTTTATGCTCAGAATGATGAAAGAAACCAGTCCCCAGACAATTAAAAATATGATATATTAAATGCTAACAATATACTTCACAAAGAGTCTTAGTAATTATTTTTAAAATTCATTTTTACTAGTTGTTTCACAAATGATAAATGAGTGGCATGTACCTTTAGCAACCCTTGTACAAAGAGTCCTGATTCGTATTTAAAGGATGACTCTGCTTCACAAAGCCTGGAGCACTTCCTCTCTGCTGGTGTCAGAAAAAGGCACAGTGTTCTTACTATCTAGAGAAGAAAAGATTCAGCATTGAAATCGGAAGTAAAAAGATCACTGTGTGCTAACGAAATAAATTTAAATAGAAATTTCTGTTGCCATCATTGAAACAGTTCCCAAGTAAGGAGTATCCTTTGGCTACCTGAACAGGGCATGGGGTCAAAACACATACTGCTTACAAAGGGATTCTGTGGCCAGTTAGTTTAGGAGATACCTGGTAAATCAACTTCATGGCATCTCAGACCTTGCTACATTTGAATAAGTATTGTTGCTCTCTAAATGAATAATCTTTGTTTTTCCCAACTGTATTTGGCCACGAGACCTTCACCTGAGTGATCAGTCATAGCCTAGTGCAATACTTTGCATATCTCTACCCAGCACCAACTGCCTTTCGAGTGGGCAGACGGCTCTTGAGAATAAACCAAGAGTTTCAATGAGGGAACTACCATCCGATGCAAAGTGGCAACAGGGACTGCCCAAAATCTTTCACAGAAAAAATCCTACTCAATTTCATGGGGAACAAATGAATGGTGAGTTTAGAAATGGCTGTCAGTAAGAAGAGCAGGCCTACAGCTGCACAGAGAAAAGCAAACAGCTGTACAGCTGTGCTGTACAGCCAGCTGCTGTATAGCCCGAGACAGCTTGAAGACTGGTTTTCAACTAGAGTAGTGACAACTTGTGTCTCTTAAAAATGAAAAAGACAAAGGACAAGGTATTCAACCTACAAGAAGATGAAGGATGGAAAAAGTGTTTAATAAATGAAGCCCAAACAATGGTGCCTTTTTCTTTTCATAAAGTCAACCACGATGACCCCCCATGGAAGTCAAGGGCTCCAGCATCTCAAGTGGAATATATAACAGCTCTAAATGCCTTGCTAAAATATAATGAGAGGTTTAGTATTCTGTCATAAATGATTGAATGAGAATTATAAATTTGGCAAATTAAAGTTCATAAGCATACAGGCTGGCTCTCAAAAAAGAAAAAAAAAGAAAAGAAAAAGAAAAGAAAAAGACAGCCGGGTGGTGGTGGCGCACGCCTTTAATCCCAGCACTTGGGAGGCAGAGACAGGCGGATTTCTGAGTTTGAGGCCAGCCTGATCTACAGAGTGAGTTCCAGGACAGCCAAGGCTACACAGAGAAACCCTGTCTCGAAAAGCCAAAAAAAAAAAAGAAAAGAAAAGAAAAAGACGAGTAACTCTGTAATTCAAATAACGACCCCTAACGTATTTCCATGTAGAACATTTAGAAAGCAATAATGTTTGCTGCAGCTGACATGAGTACGTATGTACGTGTCTTTGGTGACTACAGAGATGGCTGCTGACTTCGGCATGAACCCTCTGGAGACGTCTGATCCCTCGTCCCGGCTCCCTCACTCCACTATGTACAGGGTATAAACTCAGCTTGTGCAGAAATCGCCTCCAGAAGCTGAATTAATTATCTAGTTAGCTATTTTATACTATCTGCTTTTGTGACTCTCAAGCATTTGTCTTAAGACAAAGCTGAGGTGTGTAGTCACTCTATACGTCATGGTAATCTTCACCAGTACAGTTTCCTATAGCTCACATATACAAATTGTTATGTCATCACACAACAAACTGTTTAGTAGGTAAAGTCATACAGGAGTAAAAACCAACAATTAAAAAATAGGAAAAAATATCTCATTTAAAGGCCAGGCAAGATGGTGTATACTTATAATCTCTGTAGATGGCATAAGAGGTAAGTGGCCTGTAGTGAGTTTGAGACTGGCCTGATGTACATAGTGAGTTGCAGGCCAGCCCACACTATATAGTGAGACCCTGTCTCAAAAAAGAAAAATCTCATTTAAATATTTTTTCAAAACAATTGATGGTACAACTAGGAGTTATGGATTATCAAAATTAATGGAGTAATTGAATTTTTACTCATCCTATTAGAGTCAGTTGTGCTAGAGGATGTCAGAGGAATTTGGTAAAATTACATTGCTTCCTTATACTGTTAGGCTATTTCAGTTGCAGCCTACTATTTAAATGATAACTCATGATACGCTAATGGTGATCAAAGTCAGATCATAGTTGAACTGTAGAATGAATTACCTTATTTACTTTCTCTGCACTGCTGCCCACTACGACAGAACAGCCACAGGTCTGCAGATGTGAGCTGATGGCACTATAGGTAATGAAAACATTGGCAGGGTTACAGCTTCACAACGAGAAAAATCAGCAAGGTTCGGATAACACACAAGAGCTCGACGAATACCAAAGCTATCTGCACGATGTCATCTTTTATTCGTGTAAAATCTTGCATTTTCTAGGGACCTTTCACAGATACCATATCATCTTAAGACAGCTCAGGGCTGGAGCAATGGCTCACTAGTGAAGAGCACCTGCTGCTCTCGAAGAGAAAATCCAGAACCCACATGGTGACTCACAACCATCTAGTTCCAAGAAAGCCAAAGCCCTCTTCTGCCTTCTGCAGGGATCAGGCACCGTGTGGTGCACATACATATATGGAGGTATTAAAAAACACAAAATTAAATACATTTTAAGGAAAAAGATATCCCAGTTAGGTAATAGATGCCATTATTTTATAGTAACTTCTTTAAAGAGAAGGGACACTGAAAACGATGTATGGGTGGCTGGCACCAGCAAACTTTGAAGTGCTTCTGAGTCAAGCCATGAACGTTCACTTGGTATTTCATTGTGAGTTTAAAGGACGGGAATGTAACATAGAAGTAAACACTTTAACAAAATTCTTATTCACTTCTCACTGCTGGTGACGGTCTGTAACTGTAAAGGACTACAGCAGGAGATGAGATACACATGTAGAACACTCAGCCCTGCAGAGGAACACACAGCTGCTCGGTAAGCGCTGGCTATTCCGCTTACTGTCTTTCTCAGAGCAAACATAATAGGTCACATTGGCTATCAGCTCCTGGGTGAGTTCATGTGCTTGGCACTGTTCTAGGTGCTTTATATTATCCAGGCCACTTGGTGCCTACAAGGACCCGATAACTAGCTGTTATCACCATTCACATTTCACAGGTAAGAAAACGGAGGTGCCACTTTGGGTAGCTTCACCAAGTTTTCTCAGTTGTAACCCAGGCAGTCTGGTTATAGAGCCCATGCTCTTAAATGTTAAATTACACAGGAAGATGAAAAATGTTAGTCTAAAATATGAATGATTTCCACTTCTAGACTTAAAGAATTCTCAAGAATTTACAATGTAACTCAACTTGATAGGTTCCTAAGGGTTATATTTAATGAAAATTGCAAGAAGAAACCAGACCCAAACACAGACCAGAACTTCTCTGGGTACTATGGAAACCCAGCCTTTTTAGACTGTGGGAAGAGTAACATCAGATATGCTACTACTGCATGAGTAAAAACAACACGTGTAAGCTCAAATGTGCAATGCTGCCCCTAATAATGGGAGGAAGTAGATATCCTACCATTTTTTCCTCTAAATATTGTCAGGAGTGAGCACTAAAGTTTTGACCCACTTTACTTAGCATTCAGAAAAAGAAGTAAAATTCTTACTTGAGAAGAAAGCCTTCATGACAACTGTCACCAATGTCATCATCATTGAGCACTGTATCAGCGATCTAAAAGGCACACATATAAAATTAGTCCGTTTACAGTGTTGAGAGAGCTCTTAGTAATAAGTATGCTGAAGTCTAGAGCCAGCACTCTCATTATGAGCATCTGGACTACCTTATAAAGGGACTGTGGACGCACTTTTCAGAAGAACAAAGGGGACTTGGCCAGGCAGCGTAAATGATACTTTTTATAACTCCCCCTTCTTAGCTATTAAAATTAGGAGACCAAGCTTAATGACAAGTCAGCATTAGAACAGTGTCTAGAGATACTGACTCATGGAAAATGTGTGGCTGAAATACCCTCAACAAATGATCAAAGAAACTGGTGTGCAAGGAGCTGGAGAGATGGTTCAGTGCTTAAGAGCACTAGCTGCTATTCCCAAGGACCTGGGTTCAACTCCCAGCACACACACACACACACACACACACACACACACACACACACACACATCACTCAAGGGATCCATAAAGGATACATGACACTTACATCAATGTCTTCAGGAACACTGTGTGATTTCATAGATGCAAGCAGCTCCATTACAGGAATGACTTCCCCAGTAAGCATAGGAATGATACTCTGACCCTGAATCAAACATAATGAAGTGAATGAAACCAAAGTGTGGGTGAGTTGGACAGTAAAAACATTTCAAATGGAGGCAGAGCATAAAACATCCTTGACTGGAATTGCTCAATGCCGTCCCAAAGCCTCCACTCAGAATCAGTTGTCAGGGTTTTCATGTTCCTTAAACGTCTTTTCCTTGGTGAGTATGGCTTATCATACACTCTCACATGCAATATTTAAGCTACAGTGCTGCCACTAGAAAGGATCTTAGAAATTTAACTAAGACATAAAAGCTCTTCTTAAAGGCCACGTTTAAAAGTGAAAAAAATTAAACATGAAAAGATGCTAAATGCTTAGAAAAAGGAATTCACCAGGAAGGCAGGCTCCTCTCAACACCCAGTCTCCATATTCAAAATGGGACATAATCTATCCAAATGCATATTGAAGTTTCCACATAGACTAAAACTCAGTAAGACAGAAGAGTCTCTTTTGGAGAACTTTCCAGATAGTACTGACATTCATTCACCTGCAAAGCATGACCTTGAATTTCTCTTCTCTGACATCTGGTTTGCAGCATAATTGTGGTGTGTGATGTGAGCGACACCATCTAATGTTTACCACCGCCTCTCCCATCAGACACCATCTAATGTTTACCACCGCCTCTCCCATCAGACACCATCTAATGTTTACCACCGCCTCTCCCATCAGACAGTTTACGATCACCTAACAAGATGCTGAAATTGCCAAGTGTCTATCAATCTCAGCTAAATATATTTAAATTATCAATTACTTATATTCACTAATAAACTCAGTAATAAACTTGTTCACTCAAGTTTCATGATATGATTATTTAAACCCCTCACTTCTATTTTAAAGTTAGGACCTCAAATTAAGGGGTGAGGATTATACACCAGTTGGTGGCAGAACAGCTGCCTGGCATGTATGAGGGAGGCCCTAGATCTAATCCTCAACACACATACAGATGGGGGAAATCTACTTCCAATGCCCTTATCATCGAAGGTGCTTATTTCCTTTGGAAAATTTATCCTTATCTATAAATGTCTATGTAGATATAGAAAATTTTATTATTTCAACATTTCATCCTACAGCAACATCCAGAATAAATCACCCATTGTTTCTGCTTTTTAGAGTAACTGCTGAAATGTCTGTTCACAAATACAATTAAGACACGGAATTCAACAATGTATGTTAAATTTCCTTCCTTATTAAGTGATTTTATTAGATGATCAATGTAAGAGTTCCAAGATACCCGTGCAGGCCTAACCCAGACACTATTTCCAACTGATATCAGGTCCCAAATGAAAAGCTGTCTGCTGAAGTCTTCCTGGGTATGTACACCACTCTTTAAGGCCAGCCTCATGCCCAGCAGACAGACAGCACAGCACAAGGTCAGCGGTGTTTCTGAAAGTGCTTTCCTCATATTGCTATGTACGTCAAGGCTTTTCCCCCTTACATACATATCATGGTTTCCAGTTTTGTGTTATTATGCAATTTCTATGTATGCAAATATTGTATCTGCCTCTATATATGTCTCTTCAACTGTTTCTTTGGCTCTATTATTATTATTGATGCCTTATTATATCCTAATGAGAGAGAGAGAGAGACAGAGAGAGAGAGAGAGAGAGAGAGAGAGAAAGAGAGAGAGAGAGAAACAGGTATGGATTTGGGTGGGGGAAGGTTCTGGGAGTAGTCAGGGAAGGAGAAACCATAATCAGAATATATAGTATTAAAAAAATCTATTTCCAATAAAATAAATAAATAAATTGCATGTAATATCTTAATTTTACTACAAGTAAATGACTTCATGTTCTGGCTGACTGAGAAAGGGTGGCGAAATACTAATTTGTAGATGTAATTAACTTTTTTTTTTTTTTTTAAATTCAAGTCTTCAGATTTAGGCTGCAGAAATTTTTATTCAGTTCATTCTAGACAGCTCATCAAGAATTTCTCATTTTCTGGCTCCTTCTGTCAAATGAATGTATCTTCAGGTCCTTATCAGAAGTACCCACCAGCTTTATACAGACATAAGCAGAGGGGAAATGTCACAGGCAGTATGTGAGATGAACTGTACCTGATCTTCCATCCTCTCTGTGCCTTCCAAGACAATTTTCTGGACATGTTCTTGTCTTTCCTAGGAAAAAGAAAATTTACTTTAACAAATCCATTTTGATGCTTGTTCATTTTTCAATGTAGATATGTTCCATCATGTACAGTTCACAGGAAAATGCTTTCTATGTAGGTGGGGAGAAAGGATGGAAACAAGAAATTAGCCCAACAAGTTCATGCTCTCACACAGAACATAAAATACAATCAAAGCATCCTTTATTCTTCAGGAAAGAGATAATTTAGTTGAAAACAGCCCACATAACACCTGCAGCTTCAAAAGAAAATAATTACACACTATTCAAATCAAACAAGATCGACTTGCATCTGAGGAACAAAGGAATGGTTGCTTTAGTTTGTTTATTTATGGGACTGGAACTCACCAGGTAGGACAGGCTGGCACTGAACTCAAATCCTTTTGCCTCAGAGTTGAGCACTGGGATTACTTGCCTGTAATATCACCTTCAGCTAAACTGCTGGAATCTTAATGATTTTTGTTAAGTATGTCACAAATAAGGAAAGAAGTCTGCATTAATAAGTATAATAAAGAAAACTATTCTTTTAAAAAAATGCAGCCGGGTGGTGGTGGCGCACGCCTTCAATCCCAGCACTTGGGAGGCAGAGGCAGGCAGATTTCTGAGTTCAAGGCCAGCCTGGTCTACAGAGTGAGTTCCAGGACAGCCAGGGCTACACAGAGAAACCCTGTCTTGAAAAACCAAAAAAAAAAAAAAGAAGAAGCTATTTCCCTTTGTAGTAGGTTAGAGGCCTTATAAAATTCGTCATGTTTTACTGGTTTTCAGGATAATATTAAACTAGAGAGTAGAAGGAGAGAACCGGGTTTGTTCTTTAGACATGCTGAAAGTGCACAACAATGTAAGTGTCAGGAGAAAACAGTACTTCTTTCAGCTAAATTTGCAAATTGAAAGGAGTAACTCCCTAGAATACATTTAGTCTAGCCTCCTGATACAAAACTGGGAATGTGGGAAAGCAGCTTAGTTATTAAAGGCTGTGTGGCTGACAGCTTATCAAAATCTGTGAACATTTATACTTTTACACTGCTCTAAGTAAAAGACAAAGTCACACAGGAGAAGGAAAACAAGAAAGACTTAGAGTCAAAGCTTCCAGAACAAACTCAGACTAAATGTTTACTTTCTCTAAGCTGTGACACGATCTCATCTTCCATTCTGACTGTGAAGACAACAGTCTTGAGAGCAGAGCTTTCTGTGCCCAGGAGACACAACATGACAGCTGTCGGGTGTTAGCTGCATATAATTCCCCAAACTTAAGTGTAAATATACCAGAAAAACGTTTCATTGCCCAGGTTATCATGAACAAGCTCAAAAGCCCCTTACCTTATGCATCCATATCCTTCCTTTCCGAATAATGTGTGTTAACCTGTCAACACACACTCTGTGAAGTGGGAGGTAGAAACTAAGCTCCGTCTGCGGAAGTATAATTGATAGTCCGTAAGTGCTGCGATCTCCGTTCCAGTTTCCATCGAAGATTAACGAAACAATAATGACGCCTTTTTCAGATAAGACAAAAAACTTCACATCTATAGCCCCACTCTCTGCATTTCGAAGAATTTCTCCATTTAGAGTGTGGTTGGCAAGAAAAGTTATTTCTCCATCACTGAGAAGTACTTGGTCTGTCTTCGGAGCCCAAATATGCCTTACTCTAGGACCAAGAATATTATCCCAGTAAGCAAAGGTAGCCGCCAACAAGGGTGATTCACCACTTAAAGCTATCTCTGTCTTGGCAACAGCAGGAGATGGTGGGGGGCAGATAGTCGACATCCCTGCATCCCAGGTCTCACATTATCCAAACGCTTGCAATAGCTAAATAGGGACATACAAAAACAGTGATCAGGTTCAGACATTTAACGATATCCACCCAAACCCCAAATGACTTAGAAAAATGTCACATACAAATAGAAACAAAGAATGAGCCTCTATTACCTCCCAATGCATAGCCTGTGCACAATTTTAATGATTGGATATTTGGTCTCTAAACCAGTTCAACTAAAGAACAAAACAGGAAGGGGAAGACCCTGAGTAAGTAAATGGGACCTTAAGTTACAAATAGGTAAAATTAGGTCCAATGGGTCACTGGAGGGAAGAATGAGCGCTAATCCAATGACTGCTGTGCCTAAGAGGAGAGGGGAAGGAGACTGAGAGGGAGACAGACTTAAAGCAAAGCTAGCCGGTGGAATAAAGACAAAGGGCAGGAAGTGGAATGAATGCTGAGCATGGACAGCGAGAGTGCCATGGATTATTGCTCACCACCAGAGGTGGGGCTGAGACCAGGAAGGTTTCCAAAGAAGCCTTCAGAGGATCATGTTCCTGACAATCACTTGACATCAGCATTAGGCTTGGAGTTTCTAGAACTGAGAGGGAACAAGCTGTTGCTCTTTTAAGTCCCCTAGTTTGTGTTTTCTAGGTGCTCCTAGAAAAGTAATTAAAAAACCAACCAAAACAATCAAACAAAAAACCCTGACAGCATAAGTACCATAAAACAGCTAAAAAGATGTAAGATCAAAAAACAACAGCAGAGCAACAGCCCTGTCATCTCAGTGAGCTCTGGCTACCAAGGTACTGAGGTTCAATACTACTGCTTAAAATGACACTGTAACAGGAAGAGAAACATAAGCAAAGGCGTTATGAGCAATGTGAAAGGCACATACTAAGTTGCTAAAATGAAAGAGTTTCAGTTACTCAGGATACAAAAGACAGAGAGGCAGAGAAGAGCAAATGAGCTCAAAGCCATTCCAGAGCCAGGGTTACACATGTGGATTTTCATTCATTCAAACACATTAAATTCTACATACTGTGTGTATAAAATCACAAATTTTCCAATTAAAACATGTAATCAAAGATTTAAAGTGGAAAAAAAACCATAACAAAATGGTAGGATTTATGTAAGGTAGCAGTACTCGAGGAAGCTACCTCTCTGCCTGTGTGATTACTTTGGGAGTGAACATTAGATTAGTCACAAACGGATGTCCTTGTAAATAAAAGTCTACTTACTGTGCTAGGCAGACCTTTCAACAGTACAGCCTGCCACCGAGCTCACTGACCTGTATTCAATCCCTAAGATCCATGCAGAGGAAGGAAAGACATAACTAATTCCCACAAGTGGTCCTTGAACCGTCATATTTTCTGTCTCTGTCTCTCTTTCTCCATCTTATCAAGAGTTTAGAGTCTCATGCAAAGGAGTAACTTCTATATTTAGAATGCTGAGTGAGTGTTTCTATCATATTATGATCACGCCTATAAAACTTGACAAACCACTCAACTCTACGGAATAGTTTACCAAGAGTTTTTAAATGTGCAGTTTTAATTTCAGAAATTCACTTTGGCACTACTTACTTTTCAATATATGTCAATTTAATAGTCTGAAGAGACCATGATTATATAAGTTGTACAATTTTTTAAAGATATTGACTCTTTTGGACACAGTGGAGAGGTCAGCTTTCAGTGAGGGACCAGAGAAGTGTAATTTGAGTGGAAACTGTATTGGTGCCACTGTTATCCTCCTTAACAGCAGCAAACTGCAGGGCCACATAACAAGTGAACTAAACACACAACCATAAAATTATATTGCAAACATATTTCTGTTCCATTTTTTTCCTTTCTGTTTGAAAAGGTGAGTAATTTTAAATACAATAGTATAAACATTCCATAATTATACTGAAAAGAAAAGCACTTCTTGAAGCAGTATTGAGCCCCAGAACATAATCTTAAAGACTCATGGGAGAATTTTTAACCTGATTGTGAAACTTACAGCATTATATGTCATTTATTTTATTTAGTCTCATTCCTAGGCTAACTGTAAGGACTAAGGATCAGTTGGGTTGTTTAGCTTCAAATGCAGCCCATCCTAAAATAGCCCTCTTACTTGCAGGGGATGAATTCAAAGATCCCATTGGATGTCTAAATTGCAAAGAGTAACCATATATATTTTATTTATTGTAAGGTATAATTTATAAAATAAGAACAAGGAGATTAATAGCAAAATATAACTATTAACAACACACCAAATGATAAAGAGTGCTATGAATGTGGTCTTTCTGATATGTCTTATTCGATGGAACTTACTCTTTCCTGTGATAACCGGTGATGACACACACTACAGGATAAGACGTGATTCCACAAACTGACATGAGGCCAGTAGGTTCCTGCTAACCTGATGGTCAGAGTGATCACTGTAGAGGTTTGGTCTTTTGCTGTGCTAAATACCAGCTGCTCCCAGAGACTGCACCTAGACCCAGAAGACTACATAACCTTGTCCCAAGTTATTCTGATTGGTGAATAAAGATGTCAACAGCCAATTGCTGGACAGAAGAGACATAGGTGGAGTTTAGGGTTCTCAGGCTTGGGGTCAGAAGAGAACTATGGGGAGAGAGAGAGAAAGAGAGAGAGAGAGAGAGAGGGAGGGAGGGAGGGAGGGAGGGAGGGAGGGAGGGAGGGAGAGAGAAAGAGGTGTATGTGTGTAAAGCGAGAAGACACGATGGGGTAAAAATCTTACAATAATGGCCATGTGGGCTGGCTGACTGGAGTTAAGAGGAACCCAGATGAAGCCTGGCAAATTATATAATGGAATTATTGGCTGGGAAATAGACATAATAGCATAGAGGACAGATATCTGCCCAGCTCTTGTGCTGATTAAGGCTTAGTATAAAGGTTGTGTGTGTCTTTTATCTGGGAACTAAATAGTCAAAAGGCGGGGTAGAAACCCCGGATTGGGATTCAAACTATTCAACAACAGATCATCTGTTTGGGTGATCCTAGATCTCTGAACTAGGACACCCCTGGTGGTCAGACATCAGGAGGAGGAAATGGTTCAGAAGCTTCCACAGCTGAAAGCTTTTCTGCCCAATTCTTCTGGAACAAAACAAAACAAAAACTCCACTGCATTCAGAAGTTGGTGTCTCTTTTGAGCTCATCCTTTGTTGCTGCAGCGGTTATAACCCCCTGGATGGCCCTATGCTGAGCTCCACCTGAGGTCTGTACTCCATAGCTCTGTTCTTTCCTGCCTTTGCAATGTCACACATGTCACTGTCACTGGTCTCTGGGTCCACATCACAGGCAGCTTCAGTTTCTTCTTCCCTTTCTTTCTGTAGATTAGTAAAAACGTTCTTCTAATTCCTCATTTGTGAAAGCCTCCCAGTGGCCTTCAGCGGTGTCTGCACGTCAAGCACGCTAGCAAAGCCTTCAGCAGCTTGACTGGGAACTTCTCTGTTAAGTTGTATCTTTTTCTAGCTCACATATATCCCTCACCAACGCAGCCATCTTGTGAACGGCTTGGTGACCCTCACTTCTAGAGAACTTTACAATTTATTTATTTAATTATGACGTATATTTATTCTTATTTTACTCATAGATTATTAGTATGATTATACATATTTAATTTTATGTTTTGTCTGTATGTACCTCAGTGTATGCCATGCTTGCCTAGTGCCTGTAGAGGTACCTGGGTTCTCTGCAACAGCAAGTGCTCTTAACCACTGAGCCATCTTTCCGGCCCCTTCAGAACTTTGGCTAAAATCTATGAACAAGCCTAATGGTTTTGGCACAGCGTGGTGTCATCAACTACTTAGAACATGGTTTTCAGATTATGCCATCCACCTACAAATTCATTATTTTAAGATTAATTATCGTGTACTATGGTTATAACTTTGTAAAATTAATGTAACAGCAAGACCAGACCAGTGTAACTTTCCACCCTTCTTCATAATTTCTTAGAAGATTTAGTCTTACCATGGATCTTAGTCGTACCAGTATAGTGCCCTGCCCCCCGCCAAATAATGAGAACTTTTACCTTTTCACTTAAAAGTACTTCATGGGTTCTCTTAAGCAAATCCAAATTACCAGTATCATTTAGCAAGTACCCCTTGCTACGAGGCCATTATTAAATAAAATGAGTAAATACAAGTGACCTTATAACTAAAATGTCTGAGTGACTAGCAAGCAGGTGGGATATATCCAGTGTGAATACAACAGACAGATGTTTGGACAAAGGAATCAACCATGTCCTGGGTAGGATACAGCAGAAGGTACAAGAAAGCATGCGACTGTTCAGAATAGCATATAGCTTAAAACTTAGAAATTGTTTATCTCAGGAATAGAATATTTTTGGACTGTAGCTGGATGTAAACGGAAATCATGAAAAAGGGGAAATTCCTATGACCTAAAAAATAAAGTCCTATAGAGAAGTATAATCAGGGAAGCTGTAAGTATGATGTTTCCAACACCTGAAGTTAGCTTTGGTGAAAACCCATATACAAATGTGGCCACAAAAATTCATTTCAAACTCACAGGCTTTTGCTTATGTGTTTTTGGGCTACTTCAAAAGGTTAACATGAGCCACAGAGTCTTTTGAGGGAAGCCAGAATCCAGAGTGAGGCTAAGGCTCATCACTCTATAAACAGAGTTCAGGGACCACGAGGGCTTAACCAATACTTCCAAAACTAAATAAAGTATTTTTTTTCTTTAAACCTGTGAAAAAAAAAATCAGCTGCAGCTCCAGGCTGCTTTGAGGAAGTTCATTTGCCCACTGCTACTGTGATGAAGAATTATACCATCATACGGCTTCTACTTCCTGTGGGAAGGTGGGGGGGACAGCCATCAACCAGTCCTCTCAGCCAAACAGGAACTAGCAAGACCACTGTAAAGACAGTGGACTACTTGGCAGGCCAGCCTTCGTCACTCTTTACAAATGTCCAATTTCAGTCAAAACTCACACACATATTCATGACACCACAACTGTGCCCAGATCCAAGTTTCTCAGGGCTGTTAACCTAACACTTTGCCAGTCTAATCAACAAAGGGGTCTTGGGCAGGCTCAAAGGATAAGAGTTTATTCATTCGGTCATTTTCTAAAAGTAAACATTGGGTGGCCAACATAGCCAAACAGACTGTTTTACCAACTTTTAAAGTTATATTTACGTTTGTCTCCTGGAAATTGAAATGCTTGTTTAATGTCCAATCTGCAGCACAGGCTGTAATCCATCTTATTTTTTGTGTCCTATGAAATAAGAGCACTGGCACCTTGAGGCAGTTTCCAACTGATTCAGAGCTCTCCCACAGTGCCAGTGTTCACTGAAGGGCTAGTTAGCAGTGTCTCAGATGGAAAACCCCAGTTTCTTCTGATCCACGGATTATTTAACTTTCAGTGCCTGTAGCAAACTTTCATTCAAAAATAGTAAATGAAAACTTCCAGAAAAATTATTTGTAGGTTTTTACGTGACACATAGTGCTGTACAGGGGTGATGAAATCACCTGCTTTCTGCTCCTAGGTTATGATTCAGCCTTTTGACCAGCATATTCATGTTCTCCACACTATCTGCCACTACTTCTCCGTCCTCTTGGTTATCAGATCTGATATCCAAGTACCAAGATGGCTGCCTTCAGGTGATTCTTGTGTTACTTGACAGGGGTGAAAGTACAGTATGCTACTCTGAAACACAAAGCGATCACATTCACAGACTTTTCCAGTGTAGCTGCAATGGCTTGACTTTATTATCAGTTATTTGTAATCTCTTACTGTGCCTAGTTTCTAAACTTTATCATTCGTGTACGAAATGGAATGAGGGGGAAACACCTATATTCACACGATATGTGTGTAGGAGTTTCCTGAGATTTCAGGCTATATTGCTGGCCTCCTGGAACGTCCTCTTTAATTGAGGGGAAGATTACTATATTTCAAATATCCTGATTCCATATTATTAATAACATATTCTCTTTCTGTCTCTCTCTGTCTCTCCCTTCCTCCCTCCCTCCCCCCTCCCCCGCCGTGCTATTTCTATAGTATATTAGAAGTTTTCCAAGTGGACTTATGATTCTATCTCAAAGTATTTTTCAGTGTTTCTTGGGCCCTTTATATAAAATAAAAGTACTACTGAGACAGACTGTGTACCCGTTTTACACAACTGGTGAAGCGCGGGGACAGTATGACTAGAAATTTATCCACCTGCCGGGACAAAACTCTTCAAGAGCCTAATAGTCCCCACACCAGAAAGAGCAATCCCTCCCAGGCAAATGCACAATTTCCCTCCTTTTCGGAATATAAGACCAGGCCAGACAGTCCCTGTGTGGATAGACTTAATCAGTGCGCTTCTCTCTGCAACTGATTACCATCAGTCAAGTGATGCCCAAGTCACAATGGTCACTTCCTTTAATAAGTCTGTGCAACCGCGGAACTGTGAGGCAACCAGGTCATGTCCCACAGAACTGGGAAACATCTTGGTAAGAGCTGCAGCCCGTGTATTTGGGCATCTGCACTCCTTACAAACTTCTGCGAAATTCTGCCTGCGTGCTGTCTGTCCTTACTCCATCCCACCCGCGCTTTCTCCTCCCGGGCGGAGACCCTCGGTAGCCCTGACTGGGTCGCAGGACCCACCAGACCTCTGGCTGTCGCTGGGCCAGGCCCCTGGGGCCCAGACTTCTGGCGGTGGAGGCCGCGCCGGCGGTACTCCGGGAGGGTTCCCTCAAGGGCCCGGGAGAAGCTCGGGTGTCGGGGAGCGCGGGCGGACAGCGTAGACGAGGCCCATCCCCATCCCCTCCTCACCGCCGCGGCCCCCGCAACTCCTGCAAGGCCAAGGGCTCTTTCGCTCGGTGGAGAGGGAGGAGTTCACCCTGAGAGAGAAAAAAACCCCGCTGGTACCCGGAGCCGGCCGGCAAGCCGACCGAGGCAGCAGCCCCGCTCCGCCCGCGCGTCTCACTCACCCACTCGCCGCCGCTGCGCCTTCACCGCCGGCGCAGGGACCGCAACCGCAGCCCGCTCCCGGCCCCGCCCCGGGCCCGCCCCGCCCACGCCCCGGGCCCGCCCCGTCGTAGCCCCGCCCCCAGCCCACGGCCGCCCCAGATTCTGCAGGGCTCTGGGTGCGGATCTTTGCAATCTCGTTTCCTTCTTTTGCCTTTGGTCACTGTTGTGGACAAGTTGCGAGCTGAGGCGACCAAAACGCACCTCCCTAGCACACCCTCCCTGGACTGTCTAGACACCACTCCCACAGAGGAGGAACGGGCGATTGGGATGACTGACACTACAAACGCCATCTTTCACGTGGGCGGAACTTGTCTCTGCTTGACGCGCCGCTGTTTCCTCGTGGGACTCCGTAAGTTCCGGCGTCGCGTTTTCAATGTGCTTTGCCAGCCTCGAGATGCCAGTGGCAGCTGGCCGGGCAGAGGCTGTCTTACGCTTTGTATCTTCCAAACGCTGCTCAGGAAATACATTGGCAGAGCTACGCTCAACCTAGATAGATAGTGCCATCTGCGTTAGGGAAACCTGCTGGGCCCACGAAGCATAGTTAGTGGTTGTAAGTAGTTTGGGTTTTTTTTTTTTTTTTTAGTCGGCAGGTAGTGGGTGTTTAACAAATATTTAATGAATGAGTGGATTTCTTTTGGTCACAGTTAACTGCCGTTAAGTCTGTGCGCAGACCCTGCACGTTCACTCCACAACAATCACAATTTGTTAATTCCTCCTCCTCTCTGCGTAGTCACTGCATTTTCTTCTAAACGTCATTTCTGTCAAATTGCACAGTGCACTTTGTTTTTTTTTTTTTAACTTTTGGGAAAATAACACCATGACGTTTGATATGTTTAATTTTTTGGTTTATAACGGAATTGTGCTGAGTAGTGTTTAATATTTCCCAGCAGCTTTTCATCATTTATAGAAAAAGACAGGAATTAATAACAAAATACCTAACAACACCGCCTTCGGGTATTGTATGCTTTTTTTTTTTTTAAAGCCAGCAACTGTCATCAAGTTCTTACACTGTTTTGTACGGTGCTCTTCAGACTACAGAAAGGATTATACTTCATTTATGTGTAGAGTTAAAAATACATCCGTTTATGTGTTGAGTTAAAAATGTATCCAGATACACAGAAATGGGATAGAACCATGTTTGGAAGGCTAGGGTTAAGAGTGAGATGCTGTAGGTCAAAGTTGGGTGACTTTGCAGGTAAGGCAGCCGAGTGAGGAGAGGGG
>NW_021604576.1:20585478-20646880 GCF_004785775.1 Grammomys surdaster
AGAGGGAGAGGGAGAGGGAGAGAGGAAGGATAATTTGCTTGTCTGTAGTAGTCCAGATCTATCTATCTATCAGAGCCCACTAGGTATAGAAGATATTTGGTGTTCTGTTGAAGTAAGCCCTTCTTTAAAACCCGTCTGTGTTGATTCAAACTAACACAACTCTTCAGAATAAGACTGGAACTTTTATTAAGTGCTGGGGGAAGGAATATACCTCCTCAGATTTTGTTTGTTTTACTTCAAAATTTTGCCTAGAGACAAAAACAGTGTCCATCAAATATCTGATTTTGTGTAACATCAGTTGTAGAATAAATGTTTTATAAAAAAAAAAACCCAATCAAACCAAGAAAGGACTAGGGATATAGCTTAGTGGGTAGAGGGCTTGCCTAGCATATATAACTCCCTGGGTTTGAGCCCCAACATACTCCTCTCTTTTTCTCTGTCTGGAGAAAAATAATGAAACACCAAGACCTAATTGTATGACCACAAGAAATGAAATAAACCATGATAAAACTTATATTTTGCTGAGTATTTTGTGACCAATGAGTGGAATCTTTTTCCATCACATCTTTACTTAGGCATAGGTAAAGTAGCTTATATATTTTTAATTGGATTGTAGCTAAATTTTATTAATCAGGAAGAAATAGTAAGTATATATGCTGGTCCATAATTATTGTATTGTCTGAAAGGTGTAAGGTAGTCTAGAATACATCTTCCCTCCAGGGAACCAAAGAGAAAATGATGCTAATTGTGTAGAAATAGGATTCATGTTATTGATGTGGTAGATTTTTAACACTTACCCTCTCAAACTTTCCAAATAAATCACCTCATATAACTCTAGGCTCTAAGTGAAAATATACTTGCTGTAGAAATATATCTCCAGGGCTGAAAAATGTATGGCATTTGGCAGAGGGCTTGCCTACCAAGCACTGGTTCACTCCCCAACACTAAACAAAGTGGGAAGATGGCAAACACCTATAATCTGAGGCAGGAGGATTAGAAGTTCAGTATCATCTAGGCTGTACTACAGGTGAAAGCTATCAGGGGAACCCCATCTAAGAAAAGAAAAAGGAAGTATGTCTTCAAACAAGGGCCAAGAACTTTATCCCCTATTTTCAACCAGAACAACACCCTTGAAGATCCAACATAGAAAAATGTGAACTATCATGTTTCATTAACATTAAGTCATGCAAACACTCCCCAACAAGAATTTCTAAAAGCAAAATAAGAGGTTGGGATGTGTAACCACAACAGATATTAAGTATTGTCTCTGCTTTAGATTAAGTATGAAACTGAACAGTTCTTCACTTCTTGGTAACTCAGTATCCTCAGTACTAGCTTACTGTGGTTCCTTAAAGGAAGGAATGGAGAGAGAGACCAGTTTTGTTCCCCGTGTGTGTGTGGATGGCAACATGCTCACAGAAATAATGGCTGCAGCCCTATTAAATAGGAGTAGAAATGACTACCATAGGTACGCTACACTCCTCCGATAGTCCTTCCCTCTGGAGCTTCCTAGCCTGACCACACAGGAAGCTTGTAAGTGCAGTCTTTTAGCAGGACACTGTTGCTCAGCAGCAAAACAGCATGCCTAGGAATCTGTCACCTGGTTGTTGGAAGGTTCGTGTGCAATCAGTCGAGCTAGAAAATTAGATCAGTACATTCCAGAAGTGATGGTTTTACTTTCCTTTTTGTAACTACTCAGAAATAATAAATACAGTAATAAATGACAACTCTCGTACACCCCACACATATTTACAGCTCCAGTAAATCTGTCAGAACACAGAGAACCTTCTTGCTACATCAAAAATGCCAGTTGTCAGGAAAGCTTTTCTTCATGTTCTCTGCTAACATGTTTCAGAAGTGTGATGTGCATTGCTTCAGAGTTGGAACCAAGGGCTTGTTGATTAGCTCCTACTTACCAAGATTACAGGAAATTAGATGTGACTGAGACTGGCATGTGAACAATTTCATGACAGACACAGATGAATATTGCTGTATAAACCACACTGCATTTCATTTCTCCTAGGAAATTTTATGTGGTTGTCTTCCTTAATCACTGAAGACTTAATAAATATGCTTTTCATGATACATTGCCTTCATTTGAAATATGAATGGAATCTTAGTGTGTTGAGCCAGTATGATGAAGCGATACAGAAAACCCTTGAGTTTCTGTCTGGAGCCAACACTTTATAGTTCTAACAACACATGGTGCAGCCTCAGTCTTGCAAAAAAATATGTCATTAGGATACAACATGCGTTCCTTTCAGCTCCTCCTTGGACTCTTGATTTTATGAACAATATCCTCAGTGAGAGGAATGCCATCCTTCATCAGGTGTAAGGTTTTGTTCCTTCACATTGCTGCTGTGCACCTTACTTTATATGAAACTGTTTCTAAGGACAGAAGACCCAGGCTGGAGAGATGGCTTAGCTGTTAAAGGCTAGGCTCACAACCAAAACAAAAAAAGGATGTTGTAAATGCCCCCAAATAGAGTCTCAGGGGGAGGAATTTCCTAGCTCATTGCACCTCATAAAACACAGGAAATCAAAACATCATCTTAAGTCTTAGATGTTAATGTACAATCACAGAGAGAATATGAAATTCTGTTTCTTTAGAAGAAGAGAGAATTTGTGGCCATACATGTCTGATACTTTGATAGACCAGAGATGCCGCCAGCAGTGCAAGCTGATGGCGCTGTCCCATGCAGAGGAGCCACAGCAATAATGCACACTTGCCAACAACATACTTCTCAGGCCAGCTCAGAATGTGTTCCTGAGCATCTGCCAAGTGTCACCGTCTACCTGCAGCCGTCAGCAATCTTGCAGTTATGTTTATATCTTATTGGCTTTAATGGATCTTGGTAAGCAGGGTTTTCAGTATTTAGCAGAAGTATGGAATAATTGACTGTCAGTGTTGTCCCATACTGATCGAAACCCAAGACCATATGGTTACCTGTGGATTCATTTGCTTTTTAGCAGATTGTGATTGGAATATGTCAGATGTCTAATTGAACCTTCATTCCAGTTACTGAAAAGTGTTATCCTTGAGACATTTTTTCCTCTTCCTCTTTCTTTCCCTATACCCAACAGGATATCACTCTGTACCCCAGGTTGACCTAAAACTTGGAGCAATCTTCTTACCCCGAACTCAGTTGTTTCTTTTGAAAATAGTTCATTTAAGAGTTAGAGTCATATTGGATATACCAAATGAGAAACTGGGTGGAAGCTTCTGTCTTTAAAAAAAAAATCAATTAATTCTTATATATTACATTTCCACTGTAATTTCCCCTTTTTCCTCTCCTACCCAGCTTCCCCATCCACTCCTCTTCAATTTCTATTCAGAAAATGGCAGTCCTCCCAGGGATATCAACCAAATACAGCATATCAAGTTATAATATGATTAGGTACCTCCCCTCATATTAAGGCTGAGTTAGGCCACCCAGGGCCCCCAAAGCAGGCAAAAACAATAGAAACAGCTTCTGCTCCCTATATAAGGTGTCCCAGAAAAACACCAAGCTGTACAACTGTAACATATATGCAGAGAGCCTAGGTTATACCACATAGGCTCCCTTATTATCAGTTTAGTGTCAGCGAGTCCCTGTGAGTCCAGGTTTATTGACCCTGTGGGTTTTCTTGTGGTGTCTTTCACCTTTCTAGCTCCTATAATCCTCTGTGCCCCTGCCCCCTTTCTGAAGGATTTCCTGAATTCCATCTATTCTTTGGCTGTGGGTCTCTGCATCTGTTTCCATCAGTTGCTGGATGAAGCCTGTCTGATGACAATTGGGCTACGCACCAATTTATGAGTATAGCAGAATACCATTAGATAACATTTTGTATTAGTCAGGATTCTTGAGAGTCACAGAATTTATGGAATGTCTCTCTATATTGAAGAAAATTATTGTGATGACTTACAGTCTGAGGTTCAAGTACCCCATCAATGGTCAGCTGTGAATGGGAAGTCCAAGGATCTAGTAGTTGTTCAGTCCCACAAAGCTAGTTGTTTCAGCTGGTCTTCTATAGAAGTAGATTCCAACAGATGTGCTGGCAAGTAAATGCAAGCAGTCGAAGAAGAACAAGACTTCCTTCTTCCAAAGTCCTTATGTAGGTCTCTAGTAGAAAGTGTGGCCTAGATTAAAGGTGTGTACCATCACACATGGATTTGGGACTTGTTTTGTCCCAGGCTAACCTTGAACCCAGAGATCTCCTTGCCTAATCTCCTGGGATTAAAGGCATATACTACCTTGCCTGGGCCTAAACCTTTCATGGCCACTATGCCTCAAGATCTCCATGCCAAGGTCCAGGTCAGAAACTTGTGTCTTCTAGCCTCAAGATCAGGATCACAGGCAAACCTTCCAATTCTGGATTGTAGTTCATTCCAGATATAGTCAAGTTAACAAGAAGGAATAGCCATTACATATTTCATTGAAAAATATTTTTTCCCAGTGGCATATGATTCTATTCTAGATCTCTGGGCCACCAGCAACTGTTTTCTGGTCTTCTAGGCAGTGTTAAGGGTAGGCTCCTTCTTGTGACATGGGTCTCAACCTGGACAAATCATTGGTTAGCTACTCCTACAGTTTCTGTGCCACCTTTATACCAGCACATCATGCTGGGAGGATAAATTGTAGGTCAAAGGTTTTGTGGCTGGGTTAGTGTCCCTTCCACTGGAAGACTTGCCTGGTCACAGGAGAGTTGGGAAGTGTTGAAAACTTATCACATAACATGAAATGTGTTATTTTGATACATCAACACCATATCAAACCTTATCTTAGCACATTCAACTTTGTGATAAGGAATATTTCCTTACAAAAATTTATAAACAGTTTTTATGTAATTTTTAAAAAGTATTAGTTTCAGATGTTTAATTGCTTAGTTGTGGTCACCCTAAAAGATTCTTGGAGTTTCCATTGGACTGGTTTCTACCTTGTCCCTGAATTGCTCCCCCCCAATTCCAATTGTCTCTCCATCCTTTTCCCACCTGATCTCTCCTGTTCTCATCCTCTCCTGGCACCCTTGTCTACCCAAAATATCTACTGTATTTCCCCTTCTCAAGGAGATTCATGCATTCCACCTTTAAGCCCCCTTGTTACTTAGCCTCTCTGATACTACTTTACAGTTACTATCTACTTACATTTCATACTCCAGCCACCAACTTGGCAGAGACTCTCTGCTATCCCAGAAACAAGCCTGAGGTGGAGACTCCCATGTTTACTAGAGATCCCACAGACTGGGAAAAGACCAGGTAGGGTGCTCTTCTCCAAACTTCTCCACTCTCACTAAGTCAGCACCCCTCTACTCTATCCCCAGTTCTGCACCTTGCTGTGCTCCAGCCTTCAATAGGGGCATAGACTCCCTAACCTACTAGAGACCTCTGTGACTGGGGCAAGTTCAGGTAGGCTGCCTGCCAGACTCCTCCACTATCTCACAGTTTCAGCTTCCTCTCCACTATATTCCCTAGTCCTGCACCCTCCTAGCTGCTTTGTCCCAGCCTCTGACTGGGGTGGAGACTCCCTATTCTACTAGAGAACAAGCAGATTAGGAGAAGCCCAGGTGGGCTGCTTGCTGGTCAAACTGCCACTCTCTCACTATTTTGACACCCCTCCCATCACTAGTCTTGTGCCCTTCTACTTACCTTTCCTCAGCCTCCGACTGGGGCAGACACCCCCTGTTCTATCAGAGACCACACAGACTGGGAGAAACCCAGGCCACACAGACCAGAAGACCAGAAAAGAAACAAACCAAGGAACAAAATACTCATACAACAAAGACAAACTCAGAACGTGATACTTAGGCCTTTAATTACCTCAAAGCCAGTTGCCTAGAAGCCAGCCTAAAAATACAAGTAACAGCAGTCAACACATAGTGTCACCACCAAACTCAGCTGTACTACAACAAGCCCTAAATATTCTAACACAAGAGCAAGAAAAAGACCTTAAAACCAACTTTATGAATTAGATTTATGTCCTTAAGGGGAAAATTAATAAATCTTTTAAGGAAATTTAGGAAAACACAAGCAAACAATTGGAGGAAATGAATAAATAAATTCCTTAAAGAAAGCCAAGAAAAAAATAGTTGAAGGAAGCAAATAAAACTGTTCAAGACCTGAAAATGGAAATAGTAGCAATAAAAGAAACACAAACTGAGGGAATCCCGGAGATGAAAAATTTAGTTAAGTGAACAGGAATTACAGACACAAACATTACCAAGGAATAAAAGGGACGGAAGAGAGAATCTCAGGTGTTGAAGATACGATGGAAGAAATGGATATATCAGTCAAAGGAAATGTTAAGTCTAAAAAGTTCCTGACACAAAACATCTGGGAAATAGGAGACATTATGAAAAGACCAGACCTAAGAATAATAGGAATGGAAGAAGGAGAATATTCCCAAAGAACTAGAAACTATTTTCTGCAGAATCATGGAAGAAAAATTTTTTAACCTAAAGAAGGAGATGCCTATAAAAGTACAAGAAGCTTATAGGATATCAAATAGATGGGACCAGAAAAGAAAGTCCCCTTCACTACACAACTACCACCTCCACCACCACCAAAGAAACAGGAATTAACTACCATGGATCATTACTATCTCAATGGACTCAATTCTCCAATAAAAAGACTCAAGCTAACAGAATAGAAAACAGAATCTATCCTGCTGTATACAAGAAACACATTTCAACATTAAAGATAGACATTACTTAAGCATTGAGGGTTGGAATTTTTTTCCCAAACTCATGTCTTTTTTTGTCACCAGCTTAGCTCCTTTCTGATCTCCCTTCTCACTAGTTCTTTTAACTTAATCGAAAAACAAAAACCACAGCTGATATCACTGGGCCAATTTAAGGTCGTTTAGTTAAAAAAAATACAGTAGGTTCTTACATTTGCTTTTCTAGTTATAAAAGTTATTTTAACAAATTTGTTTCTTTCTCTTCTACACAGAGATAGGGCCTGGACCTGATTCTGTAGATCCGTTGTACAGGAGCATGGCAGAGCAGTCTATACCACTTCTAACATAGTTTTATGTGAGAAATCATTTCACATATTTTATAAGATTTTCCCATTATATTTTAAAGTATTATGAAAATCATTTGTCTTAAAATGACATTTTTCATTTTATCTGACACCTAGGATACAATTTCATTTGTTCATCTTGCAGTTGTCAATCTAGCTAAATAATTCTTTCTGATTATATGGTTTTTTAAAATCAGAAAAATCGAACAAAACAAATATGCCTTAAACCAAAGCTAATTGTTATTTCACTTTAGTGTCCTTCAGACTTTAGTAACCTTCCATTTTCTTGAGCCTATATCTCCAAAGCCTTACAATAATCTGGTTCTAGCTAGGTTTTAAGGGTTCACTTTTTGTTTGTTTGTTTTTCAAAACAGGGTTTCTCTGTGAAATAGCTTTGGCTGTCCTGAAACTTGCTTTGTAGATGAGACTGGCCTTGAACTCACAGAGATCACCTGCCTCTTCATCCTGAGTGTTGGGATTCAAGGCATGGACCACCATGGTCTGCTGGTGTAGGTAAATCATAACTCTTGTCCTATGCTATCTCTTCCATGAAGCTTTCTTGAATTTTTCCATTTGGAATAAAATGACTCATTTCCTTGAGTAGACTTAATGTCTACTAGTAATACAAAAGCCTAACTCTGTTTTTACACTTAACATTTTTAGAGTAAATAATAGTTATCTGACATTGATAGATAGAATAGAAACTATTAGAAAGTGGTTGGGACTTTGTGACATAGAATGTAACGATGTAAGCTTTGCAGTCATGTTAATAATTGAGATAAACTTTGACTCAAACATATTATATACTTTGATTGAGTCACCAATTATCTTTTAGCCCCAAATTCTTTCTTTTGAAGATGAGCTTGTTTTGAAAACTAAAGGAGATAATCCTTGAAAAGTGTTTAGCCCAATGCCTTCCTCATGAGAAGGAAAATAAGCCACTACTAACACATGCCACATACTAGATACTCAGTTGGTGACTGACAAACAAATCTATTCTCAGGCCCTCAAGATGAAGACACTGAGAGGGAAGGCAAGATGAGAAGGTGAGAGAGAGAGAGAGAGAGAGAGAGAGAGAGAGAGAGAGAGAGAGGATAAAGGAGAAGGAAGGGCAGGATCAGGAAGAGAAGAGGGGAAGAGAGAGAGCAGAGAAGCAAGGAGAGGATGATAGGGGTCTTGCTAAAGTTCACATTTGAGGTTTGTTATATCTGTAACATTTTTCTATTCCAGCAATCAAATCATTGTCCATTATCTACACACACACACAGACACACACACACAGACACACACACACCCCTCCTCATCTGAGGGAAAGCTTTCCGAAAGGCAGGGCTTTGTTTGAGTCACTCTCATCCCTTTCTGCATCTCAGTATAGGGATTGTCTATGCTAGGTTCTCAATGTGGAGTGCGATTCAAATTAAGCAAATTTCCATTATAAATAAAAAACTAATAAAAGTATCTTTAATTACTGTATGGACCTATCTCACTTTGCAGAATGCTACTAAGCTCCAAAAATGACGCCTGCTCATGTGGCAATACAGAAAAGCTTAGTTTGAACAACCTTACAATTGTAGGTGGCTAAACAACAGTCCATTCCATAGTCAACGTTTCTAGATAGAGTCACATTGCTACACAAAATGAATAAGATACACAGACAAATAGGTTTAGCCTGTACTTATAATCATCTGTTGAGATTTTTATATAAAATATTATGTAGTTGTTTTTATAAATGCAGGGAAATATGAAAAGTTGTTATCACACAAGGGCAGGTGCTCTCTTTAAGAGTAAAGAGTTAAGTTGCAAGCTGGAAAAATCTGTTTGCAATAACATAAGGAATGGATTTCTATGTCATTGTCTTTCATCTTAAAATAAGCCATATTAAATAGCTTACCTAGAGCAAACATACTCAACAAAATACTCCAAGAACACATCAAAAACAGCATCCATAATGATCAAGTGGGCTTTATTTCAGGGATGCAGGGATGGTTCAACATATGAAAATCTGACAATGTAATCCACCATATAAACAAACTGAAAGAAAAAAAATCTCCACATAATCATCTCAGTAGACACTGAAAAAGCCTTTGATAAAATCCAACCACCATTCATGTTAAGTCTTGAAGAGATTAAGGAATACAAGGGACATACCTAAACACAATAAAGACAATTTACGGCAAGCCTGTACCCAACACCAAATTAAATGGAGAGAAACTCAAAGCAATTCCACAAAAATCATAAGCAAGACAAGGCTGTCCACTTTTTCCATATCTATTCAATATAGTACTTGAAATTCTAGCTAGAGCAATAAACTAAACTAAACTAAACTAAACTAAACTAAACTAAACTAAACTAACTAAAGGAGATCAAAGAGATACAAATTGGAAAAGAAAGAGTCAAAGTATCACTATTTACAGATGATATGATAGTATACATAAGCAACCCCAAAGATTCTACCAGGGAACTCCTACAGCTGATAAACCCCTTCAGCAAAGTAGCTAGATAGAAAATCAATTCAAGAAAGATCAGTAGCCCTCCTTTATACAAATGACAAAGAGGCTGAGAAAAATAGTAGGGAAATAACACTCTTCACTATTACAGCTTCAAATAACATAAACTATCTTGGGATAACTCTACCCAAAAAGACCTGTATAACAATAACTTCAAATCTTTGAAGAAAGAAAATGAGGAAGATATCAGAAGACGGAAACATCCCCCAAGCTCATCTCATGGATCAATAGGATTAACTGATAGTAAAAATGACTGTCTGCCCAAAACCAATCTACAGAATAACAAAATTCCCATCAAAACTCCAATACAGTTCTTTATAGACCTTGATAGAGTAATTGTCGACTTCATTTGAAAAAAAAAAAACAACCCAGAGTAGCTAAAGCAATCCTGTATAATAAAAGAACTTCTGATAGTATCATCATCCCTGATTTCAGGTTGTACTATAGAGCAATAGTAATAAAAACTGCATGGTATTGGCATAAAAACAGACAGGTTGATCAATGAAATCAAATTGAAGACCTATAAGTAAACCAACATACCTATGGACACTTGATTTTAGACAAAGAAGGCAAAACTACACAATGGAAAACAGAAAGCATCTTCAACAAGTGGTGTTGGTTTAACTAGATGTCTGCATATAGATTGATATCTTAATATCCTGCACAAAACTCAAATCCAAGTGGATCAAAGACTTCAACAAAAAACTGGATACAATAAATCTGATAGAGGAGAAAGTGGGGAATAGCCTTGAACACGTTGACATAGGAGACAACTTCTTGAACACAATACCAATAGCTCAGACACTAAGATCAAAAATTAATAAATGGGCCTCATGAAACTGAAAAGCATCTGTAAGGCAAAGGACACCTTCAAAAGGACAAAACAGCAGACTACAGGATGGGAAAATATCTTCACCAACACTGCATCCAACAGAGGGTTGATACCCAAAATATATAAATAAATCAAGAAACTAGACATCAACAAACCAAATAACCCAATTCAAAAATGGGGGTACAGATCTAAATAAATAATTCTCAACAGAGGAATCTTTAATGGCCCAGAAGCACTTAAATGTACAACATTTTTAGTTATCAGGAAAATGCAAATCAAACAACTCTGAGATTCCACATTACCCATCAATATGACTAAGATAAAAACCTCAAGCAACAGCATATGCTAGTGAGGATATGGAGCAAAGGGAACACTCCTCCATCGGTGGTGGGAGTGTAAACTTGTACAACTATGGAAATCAATTTGTCAGTTCCTCAAAAAATTAGGAATAGTTTTACCACAAGACACAGTTATACCACTCCTGATCATAAACCCAAATGATGTTCCACTGTACCACAAGGACACTTGCTCAACTATGTTCATAGCAGCTTTATTTGTAATAGTTAAAAAACTGGGAACAACTTAGATTTCCCTCAACTGAATGGATAAAAAAATGTTGTACATTTACACAAAGGAGTATTACTCTGCTGTAAAAAATGACATCATGAAATTTGCAGGCAAATGGATGGACCTAGAAAAGATAATCCTGAGTGAGGTAAGCTAGACCCAGAAAGACCAACATAATATATACTCACTTATAAGTGTTTATTAGCCATAAAGTACAGGATAACTATTCTACAATCCACAGACTCAAAGAAGCTAAGTAAAAAGGAGGACACAAGGGGAAAATGCTTGACTCTTACTGAAAAGGGAGAGGGAGCAGGAGGGAAATGTGGGGAGGAGGATGGAGGGAGAGAGTACTGACAAAGAGAACTGGAATTGCTGGGAAGCACATCTCTGGGATGAACTAGAAATGTAGGATAATGGAAACTCCCAAGGTTCTATGAGGGTGCTACCTAAGACTCCTAGCAATGGGGGATATGGAAACCTGAAATGGCCAACTCCAGTAACCAGAAATGACTTCCAATAGAGGGATTGGGATACCAACCCAGTCACAAAAACTTCAACCCACAGATTGTCCTCCTTACAAAAAACGCAGGGATAAAGATGGAGCCAAAGTTGGGGGAAAGAATGACCAATGACTGGCCCAGCCCGTGATCCAAGCCATGAGAGAGAGCCCACCCCTGACACTGTTAATGATATTCTGCTATATTTTCAGACAGGCACCTAAGCATAACTGTCATCTGAGAGACGTCCCCAGCAACTGATGGAAATAGATGCAGAAACCCACAGCCAAACATTATGTGGAACTTGGGCAATTCTATGGAAGACGGGAAGGAAGAACTGAAGGAAACAAAGAAATCAAGGACACCACAAGAAAACCTACAGAAGCTACTAACCTAGTCCCATAGGGACTCACAAAGACTGAACCACGAAACAGAGAACATGCATGGTATGGACCTAGGCCTTGTGCACATATGTTAATAGTTGTGCATTTTGGTCTTCATGTGGTATCCTTAACAACAGGAGCAGGGACTGTCTATGACTCTGTTGGCCTTTGGATTCCTTTCCCCTAACTGGGCTGCTTTGTCTAGCCACAATAGGAGAAGATGCGCCAAGTTCTACTGCAACTTGATTTGCCAGTGGAGATTGATATCCATGGAAGGCCTCCCATTTCTGAGGAGAAAGATTAGACAGGAGAATGAGTGGGTGTGGGGCTGTAGAAGACACCCTGGGGTGTTTGGCCATGCCCCCAGAACCCAGAGACCTAACATGAAGTCCCACTTCCATTTAACCTGCATGCTAGGTCACGTAAGGCACAGTTAGAGGGCGTGACTAACAGGCCTCTGCTTCGAGATTTACATATTAATGAATTACCTAAAGGCCGGAGTGTAGATAACTAAATTTTCATCTCCCTAGCCCCTCCTTTTTCCCCCCGCTCCCCAATATAATTGAGCCCCTCCTGGGGTTTTGGGGGAGAGCACGTCATTCCAGATACAGCTATTATGGCCAATAAAACTTCCATGTCGTCAATTCCACATGTCTCCTGGAACTTTGGACTCTCTTGTGTAAGTGGGAAACTCGAGCTGGGGAAAGCCCCTCTCTGCACTCCCTGCTGCAGCTGTTCGAGGGGCACTCTCCCCTGCAGGAGCGGTCCTTGCACTGCCCTTGCGGGCTGCCTCTGTCCCTGTTCTGGGGACTCAGCTGCAGCCACCGGGCATGCTGGGTCCCTGCGCCCTTGCTCCCAGAACCCTGTCGTCACCACCATGGTGCGCAGGTGGCCCTCCCAAGGCCCGCCAACTCAGCCGCGGTCCCGGGACGGCATTGGCCGCAGGGTGCAGGCTCAGCTGACCTGCCCCGCGCCCACAAGTGGGTGGGGAGGTGAGAGGGAGGTGAGAGGGAGGGGCTGGTAGGTGAGAGAGGGAAAGCAGCAGTAAGGACTTTAATTAATTAATTAAAATTAATTAAAATAGCTTACCTAGAAAGTTATAGAATATCTACTTGGGCAAGGTTAAGACTGAAATTTCATATGAATTACAGACACAGAGACCTGGCTACATAATCTAGAGTGGAACAGCATACTAGGAAGATAGATAAGACAGGCAGCCTTTTATTGCTTTAAACCACTGTATTTTATCAACATTTATTTTCTTACTCCTAATGGATCCATTGTCTGCACATCTGAATACCATGTTCTGGGATGTGAAGAGAAGCAGTGTTTGAACACTGCTGGTCATGTCTCAGGACTCTTAGATGCCTTTACCAAACAAATCTTTAGGAAAAGAAGTCAGGGCTGAAGAGATGACTAAGTAGTTAAGAGCACTGACTGCTCTTCCAGAGATCCTGAATTCAGTTCCCAGAAAACACACGGTGGCTCACAACCACCTATAAAGGGACTTGATGTCCTCTTCTGGCGTGCAGGTGTACATGCAGATAGATCACTCATAGACATTAAATAAATATTTTTTAAAAGATTAATAGAAAAAAAAGACACTGTACAGAAAATGCCACAAGATTCCTATTCCAAGACATGTTTCCCGCTACTTACTGTGCAGTACAACTCAATAGATTCTTATGTGTTTTATGAACCACGGAGAAAAAAGAAAAAACAAATGATCCATTTGATGAAACATGCAATTTTTATCCCCCGCTTCCTTTGCATCCAGGGCTTACTAGGCAAAACACTTTACCATCCCGCTAAATCCCTGATGGAAATCATATGTGCAGTATTCTTCCAGCCCTCCATTGTTTTCCCTTGACAGAAATTCTTTTGCTATGTACCTCAGGCTCTCCCACCGTGTTGAGATTGCAGATTTGTGCTGCTACACGTGACTTTTCCACATCTTCAGTTTTTACCATCTGCCCTTGCACTCTCATATTATTAAAAGAAAACAAATTGAGAGTGAGTAGAGGGTACTTGTACAGGTATGAGGACCAGAGTTCAGATCTCAGCATACACATAGAAGGCATGCATGGTTATTGTTTTCATTTGTATTTCTATTGCTGTGAAGAGACACTGTGACCACTGCAACTACTAAAAACTTTTAATCAAGCCTGGATTACAGTTTCAAAGGGAAACATGGAGGCGTGCAGGCAGATGTGGTGCTGGAGAAGGAGCTGAGAGTTCTACATCTTGATCCACAGGCAGCAGAAGGCAACTGTGTGCCACTCTGGCTGTATCTTGAGCAAGGGAGACATTAAAGCCTGCCCAGACAATGATACTTCCTCTTACAAGGCCACACCTACTCCAACAAGGCCACTCCTCCTAATAGTGCTACTCCCTATGGGCCAAGTGTTCAAACACATAAGTTTATGGGGGCCATACTTATTTGTGGGACTGCGTAAGGGTATCCTGGATCATGGTGGATCAGGTGTCTAGAACCCCGAGACTGTAGATTCTGGGCGAGATTCTACATGAGAACCGGCCGGAGTTTGATGCCCTCCAGAACCCAGGATCCTGAAAAAGCGGTCACAGTCTCCATAGAATTGCTACATAGGCCAGGCTATAGGCCTCAGGCCCTAGGGATTTACATACTAATGAAGGCCAGAGGGCAGAGCAAATTAAACTTGCCTCCCCCAGATCCTCCCCCTTTCTCCCTCCCTATATAACTCGGGACTGCCCTGAGTTTTTTTTTGGGGGGTATGCCTAGATCCATCTATTGTCTGCCATAGCAATAAACCTTTTTGGAACCAAGGACTTCCTCGTGTTACTGGGGCCTGCAGCCGCCAAGGCCCTCAGGCCGCTGGAACCATAGGATTTCCTCCCTAATGTGGGATCCGCCAAGGCGGCAGAAGCCCCTCCTGGGCTTGCGCTGCTGTGGCGGCCTTCTTAAATTTTCCCCACACTTATTCAACTCACCACAGCTATGTTAGTGACTCTGACACCACCACTATTGGATAGGAAACAGGAGGATCACTGGGTGTTGCTGGCTGCTAGGCTAGCCTCACTCAGGGTCAGATTCTGTCTCAGGGGAATAAGGCAGAGCAAGATATACCAGGACCCCATGTCTTTTTTCGATGGGCATACACACCACACACACACACACACACACACACACACACACACACAATTGTTTTGTTAAACGATCCAAATGAAGAAGAAATGAAAAACACAAGAAGTTGCCATACAGATAATTTAAAACAATGAAATAATGATTTTTTTCATTGACAAAAAAAAAAAAAAAAACCAGTGTCCCCACCAATCAGTACTTTATCACCTGTGCAGATGGGAGTGCTGGCCCCACCCCTCACCTGGGCAGTGCTGGGGAGCTCACCCTGGTGTGCAGGCACAGGATACTAGGTGTTCTGGGCAACTCATCCATGCCTAGCTTCCGTCCAGGGCTCTGAGCTGGCCCACCCCAACATCTACCCCATCAATGAACTGCTGGGGCCTATGAAGGGACTGATCCTGTAGAACTAGAGCTGCAGGATCTCCACGACAGAGTGCAACAACAGGATATTCAAGAGGTGCCCCGATATGGATCTGGTATTGATGGTGTAGAAGCCAGAGGACTCAAACCAGATGAGTAACTCATTGTAGTGAACATTTGCAAGAAAAGACATGTGAACAAAGGGGTATACTGTGTGACACACTGTGACACACTGCAGCTCCCACTGCAAGATGTTTGTATACATGTATGTATGTATGTATGTATGTATGTATGTATGTATGTATATTTTATTTTTTTGTTTTCTTTTGGCTGGGGAGGTTGCAAGGGCAGAAGGCAGGTATGGAGGGACAGGGACTGGGACTGGGGCACATGATGTGAAATTCACAGTCAATAAAAATTTTTTTTTTAAAAGTATAGCTTGAATTCATACTTGGTGGAAGGCAGTTTGAACACTGACCAGCTCCCTATCCTGAATGCTTGTTAAAATTAATTATCTTATAGCAACTTCCCTCCCTACATCCAACTCCCAGAAAATATGCTTGGAGTGGAAAAATGCAAATTGGGTTCCGAGGTAATTTTGCACTCTAGGGACAGATTTTTTTTTTTCATTTCACATTACTTCATGTTGGAAAAGGTTCATTATTATTTATAAAGCAGAACAAGCCCCAAAGCCAATCCATTTTCAGCTTCATTGTCACTTTCTGCATTCTAAACACCACTAAATTCCCAAGTGAGTAGGCTAATTCTTTCCTTACAGAGCCGTACAACTTGCTTAGGGTAGTACTAACACAAGTGACAGCCCTCTATCCAGAATACTCTTATTCTCTACCACCAGCACTCAGATACCTTGTTAAATCTTTAAAAATATTTATCACTATTAAGTTTTGTCTCTTTGAGTAATGTGGTCCCATACTGCCGAGACACTTGTGGGTGTGGACTTCCAAAGCAACTATTACCCTATTAACCATTCTTACGTCTAGATGTGCTTCTGAAAATGTTAGTTTTCTTAGTGTATTTAGTTGGTGAGGTGGTTGACGGTTATGTATGTATGTGTGTGCCGTTACATATGCATACATGAACGTATGGATATAAGAGGACAGTTTTAGCTGTTGTTGCTTAGGTAAGAACTCTTTTTCTTCAGAGACAGGGTCTCTCACTGGTCTGAAGCTCACCAAACAGGCTAGACTGAGCGACCAGTGAGCCCTCAAGATACTCCTCCTCCATAGCACCGGAATTCTAAGAGCACACTACCACGCCTAGATTTTCTTTAATCTGAGTTTGGGGTGATCAAACTAAGGCACTTTCTCAACTGAGCTATAGCTCCAGTTATTTATTTATTTATTTATTTATTTATTTATTTATTTTGGTTTGGTTTTTCGAGACAGGGTTTCTCTGTGTAGCCCTGGCTGTCCTGGAACTCACTCTGTAGACCAGGCTAGCCTTGAACTCTTGAACTCAGAAATCTGCCTGCCTCTGCCTCCCAAGTGCTGGGATTAAAGGCGTGTGCCACCATTGCCCAGCAAGATTTTTCTTAAAATGTAAATTTCAGCCTAACTCTAACTTTGGTGGACTGCTTTTGAGAAAGAGAGAGGTCTGTTGGGGAGTCTAATTTTGCAAAGTTACTCACTTTTTGATGACTGGGTGGTAACCCTAGAGTAGTGCGGCCTACAGACCACTCTCTGTACCTTGTGCTGCTGGAGAAGGCACAATCAGAAAGTGCTCCTTGCAGCAAAGCTTTTTAGAACAAAGTTTCATTTATGTGACATCCAAGATGTGTTTGTAGTTTAGCTTCAGATCGAAGCCTTTCTGGGCTGGTTCAGTGAAAGCATCGTTGCTTAATTTAGCTACCATTAGGCCCTTTTAAAGGTTTAGAAACAGGCTGAATCTCTTTTGGAAGGTGGTATAACTTTTGAGAGATAGGACGCCATGAGAGGATTTTAGGTCCTGACTGGTTTTGCTTGCAACGTGTTTCTAGATGTGCTTTCCTGCTGGAACCCCAAAACTATTGGGCAACTGAAAATGGACTAGCACTTTGAAGACTGAGCCCAAATAAACCTCCTGTATTTATAGATTATTTATATCAGAGATTTTGTTATGGCAAAAGAAAGCTAATACATCTTCTAAATAGCTCAGTTCTAGAGCCAATTATATATGCTAGGCAGCAGCTAATCTTACAAAAGTCATGTCACATCAATAGAGACATTATTGTGACACAAAATCAGTATTCCTTATGTTCATGCTTATGACTGTTCTTTGATAAGACAAAAATTGTCATTTATATAGAGATGCGTTCTATATTGATAGTGCTAGAGAACAGATATTGACGTTGGAGAATATCAAGATTAATGCTTCTAGGATCGACATTTACTCTTAGTCAATGTAATGTCGAAGTCACTAGTACAGTTTACATGAAGCTCAACAAATTTGGTCAACAAAATATGATATGAAGTCAATGCCTATTGTATTCATTTTTTAATCTGATGTTAGGGTTCATTTTGTTTTTTAATTATGTGCATACATTATATCTGCATACGGGCATGTACATCACAACTCTTTAAGTTGGAGAATATAGTACCTTAAAAAAAAGGCATGGATGGAGAGATGGCTCAGTGGTTAAGAGTACTGACTGCTCTTCCAGAGGTCCTGAGTTCAATTCCCAGCAACCACATGGTGGCTCACAGCCATCTGTAAAGGGATTCGATGGTCTTTTCTGGTGTGCATGAAGACAGCTTCATTGTACTCATTCATATGTCAATAAATAAATAATATTTTTTAAAAGGCACAATTTGTAGGTACACAGCTCATGGATGTCACAACATCAGCACATGTGGTGTTCACTCCCCAAGTTAGAAAAAGTAACGTTGCTGAGATGGCTCAGCTGGTAATGGTTCTTGCTTCCTTGGCCCGAGTTCAATCTCAACTGTCCACATGGTAGAAAGAGAATTGATTGACAGCTCATCCTCTGACCTTGACATGTGCATAGTGGTGTGTATAGCCACCCATTGCTCACCCACCCAAAATAAATAGATGTGTAAAAATTTGTTTAAAGGCCTTATCTGTTTCAGGAAGACACACAAGGTCTTTTCTCTGTCACTCTCCTAACCCTTCTCATTAAACAGCCATAGTCTTGACAAACTAACAAGCTGAGTGTCTTAGTTTGGGTTTCATTGCTGTGAAGAGACATGACCAAGGCAACTCTTATAAAGGCAAACATTTAATTGGAGCTGACTTACAGTTTCAGAGGTTTAGACCTTTATCATCATGGTGGGAAACGTGGCAGTGTGCATGAAGATGTGGGGCTGAAGAATCTGAGAGTTCTACATCTTTATCCGTAAGGCAGACAGAAGGGGTCTCCCTTCCGCAGGCAGCCAAAAGGAGGCTCCTCTACACTGGGCAGATCTTGAGCATAGAGACCTCAAACTACCTCCACAGTGACAGATTTCCTTTAACAAGGCCACATTTGCTCCAGTAATGCCATGCCTCCTGATAGTGCCACTTCCCCATGAGTCAAGCATCTTCAAACCACCACAATGAGTTTTGTCTGCTTTGGAATTTTATGTAGTGTAAAATTTAAGCTGTTTTAATCAGAGCTCCAATTCCTTCTATGACACCCCATCTCAGAGGTAGAGTAATTATTTGTTTATAGGTAGCTCTGTCACATAGACAATGGCTTACCCTATAAATCAATTACCAAAAATCCTTATGTACGTAAGAAGACAGTATCAAGAGGAACATTATGATCTTGTGATCTAACACACTAAAAAATGGAATTATTAAGATTAAAGACAAATGAGTGTTGAAAATGTCAATTTGTGAGTGTCTGGTTCTCTGTTCTAGCCTTTTTTGATAGTATAACTTTAATCTTCGGGACAAGTAGTAGTTGTTTGATTATTGAAATATTTTTGTTTCTTCTTGCTTGATCTCTTGTTGGAGTGTGTTTTTCTTAACAAAGTATGTAAGTATCTAATAGTTTGAAAATAAATGATTCTGAGTGCTTGAGGTATAGCTCAGGAGTCAAGTGTTTGCCACACATCCATGGATACCTGGACTCTATACATAAGATTGTGACTTAGTTATGATTTCTGTTGCTGCGATGAAAATGATCAACTGACTATGATCAAAAGCAAGTTGGTTCTCTGCATCTGCTCCTATAAGTTGCTGGATGAAGCCTCTCTGATGACAATTAATAGTGTAGCGAAAGCTAGAGGCCTTGGACCAGAGGAATGGCTCATCACAATGAAATCTGTAAGTAAAGCTGTTTGGGTAAAAGTCTATAGTGTGTGACACATCATGAGATACCACAGATTCCTGGGTGAGATGTTTCTTATTTATTTATTTATTTATTTATTTATTTATTATTTTTATTTTTTTGTCTTCTTTTGTGGGGAGGTGCAAGGGCAGAGGGCAGATATGAAGGAATGGGGAGATGAGGGAGATTGGAATATATGATGTGAAATTCACAAAGAATCAATAAAAAATTTAAAACTTGTTTTTCTGATCTTGAGCCAACTTTGATAATTGGTATTTATTGAGAAAATCATGTTTCTTTTAGATTTTGCAAGGTTGTGGAGTCCAGCTCTCTGACGCACAGTCTAATGGTCATTAGGATTTCCTCAGTGTCTGTCGTCATGTCCTCCTTTCAACTCTTTCATCTCTGATTACATTGATTTGGATATTTCTTCACTGTTTTTTAGTTAGTTTGAATAAGGGTTTGCTTATCTTGTTGATTTTCTCAAAGAACCATTTTTTTTTTGTATTGTTCTCTTCATTTCTATTTTATTGATTTCAGACCTCAAACTCAGCTTGGTTATTTCCTGTTGTCTACTCCTCTGGGGTGTATTTGCTTCTTTCTTGTTCTCCAGCTGACAGATGTGCTGTCAAGTTGCTAGTATGAGATCTCTTCAGTTCCTTTATTATTAAGTCATTGAGTGCTTTGCTTTTAGCACCACTTGCATTGTATCTCATATGTTTGGGTATGTTGTGCATTAATTTTATTGACTCCTAGAAAGTATTTAATTTCTTTCATTCTCTATTCTTGATCCAGTAGTTTTTCAGTAGAGAGATATTCAGCTTCCATGAGTTTGTAGACTTTCTGTTGTTTCTGTTGTTAAAAAACCAGCTTTAATCCATGGTGATCTGATAAGGTACAGGGGGTTGTTTTGTTTTTGTAAAATCTGTTGAGACCTAGCATATAGTCAATTTGGGAGACTGTTCTCTTAGGTGCTGAGAAGAAGGTGTATTGTTTTGTGTTTCCATTAAATATTTTGTAGATATGTTAGGTCCTTTTGAGTCATAATTATGTTAATACCACTACATTTCTGTTTAGTTTTTGTATGGATGACCTGTCCATTGGTGAGAGTGGGGTGTTGAAGTCTCCCTCTATTAATGTGTAAGGTTTGATGTGCGATTTAAACATCTTTTTAAATGTGGGAGCTCTTGTGTTTGGAGCATAGATGTTAAGAATTGAAACATAATCCTGTGGATTTTTTCTTTGGTGAGTGTGAAGTATCCTTCCCTATTCCTTTTGATTACTTTTGGTTTAAAGTTTATTTCATTAGATATTAGAATAGCTACATCAGTTACTTCTTGGGTCTGTTTGCTTGGAAAATATTTTTCCAACACTTTACTCTGAAGTAATGTCTATCTTTGTTGATGATGGGATATATTTCTTGTATGCAGTGGAAGGATGGATCCTGTTTTTGCATCCGTTCTATTAGCCTGTGTCTTTTTATTAGGGAATCGAGTCCATTGACATTGAGGGATATTAATGAGCAATGGTTGTTAATTTCTGTAAAATCTCTTTCTCTCTCTCTCTCTCTCTCTCTCTCTCTCTCTCTCTCTCTCTTTGTGTGTGTGTGTTTCCCTTCTTTTGGCCTTGATGGTATGAGATTATTTCCTGTGTTTTAATGGCTTAATTAACTTCCTTGGGTTGGAATTTTCCTTCTAGTGCCTTCTGTAAGGCTGGATCTGTGGCTAGAGATATTGCTTAAATTTGACTTTGTCATAGAATATCTTGTTTTGTCCATCTATGAGAATTGAAAGTTTTGCTGAATATAGTAGTCTGGGATGGCATCTGTGATCTTTTAGAGTCTGCAAGATATCTGTTTAGGCCCTTTTGGCTTTTAGAGTCTTGGTTGAGAAGTTGGGTGTAATTCTAACAATTCTGCCTTTATATGTTATTTGGCCTTTTTCCTTTGCAGCTGTTAATATTCTTTCTTTTTTTATGTTTAGTGTTTTGATTATTATGTGGTGAAGGACATTCTTTTCTGGACCAATGTATTTAGTGTTCACTAAGCTTCTTGTACCTTTATAGGCCTGTTCTTATTTATGTTAGGAAAATTTTATTCTGTAATTTTATTAAAAAATTCTTTCTGGGTTTATGAACTATAAATCTTCCCCTTCTAACCCTATTTTGGCCTTTTCATAGTGTCTTAGATTTCCTAGATGTTTTGTGTCAGAAACTTTTTAGATTTAACATTTTCTTTGACTAATGTGTCTTATTTCTTTTATCATTTTCCTCAATGCCTGAGATTCTGTCTTCCATCACTGGCATTCTGTTGGTTGTTGGTGATGCCTGTGATGGTAGTTCCTGTTTACTTACCTAGATTTTCCATTTTCAGAACTCCCTCAGTTTGTTTCTTTATTGTTTTCTTTCCATTTTCAGGTCTTGAACAGTTTTATTTCTCTTTCACCTGTTTGCTTGTGTTTTCCTGGATTTTTTAAAAGGAATTTGTTTCCTCTTTAAGGTTCTCTACATCTTTGTAAAGTTGGTATTAAGGTTGGCTTTTTGTGCTTCAGCTATGTTTGCATATTCAGAGCTTGCTGCAGTATGATGTCTAGGCTGTGGTGGTGACATATTGTCCTGCCTGTTGTTGATTGTATTCTTATACTGGTGTCTAGGCATCTGGGTTGGGGGTAATTTTAGGTCTGGGTGCCGATTTATGAGTTTGTCTTTGTTAGATGGGTGCTTTATTATTTGGTATCTGTTTCTTCTTTGGTGTTTGTGGCCTGGATTTCTGGTGGTAGTGTCTTACTACTGTGAACAGACACCATGACCAACACAACTCTTATAAGGACAACATTTCATTGGGCTGGCTTACAAGTTCAGAGGTTCAGTCCATTATCATCAAGTAGGTAGCATGGCAGCATCCAGGCAGGCATGGTGCATGCCGAGCAGTGGATATCTGTCTGAGATAGGGATGAGGGTGCATCAACAGGGGCTAGCAGTGGGGCAGGAAAGGAGGGGCAGCAGGTTGGGTTTTTGGGATCTGAACTGAGGGTATTGGAGGGTTCCAAAGGAAGGTGTGTGTGTGTGGTCTTACATATTCTTCTCACTGCCTTTGGTTTTTCACCCCCTTTTTGATTTAATTCATTTTATTTATTCACTTTACATCTTACTCACTGCCCCCCTCCTGACCACCCTCTCCTACACTCCTTCCCCTCTTTTCCCTCCCCTTTATTTAAGACTGGGTCTTTCCATATAGCCCTGGCTAGCCTGGAACTTATGATGTTACTATGTAGTATATCAGGCTGAGTTTGACCAGTGCTATGATTAAAGATGAGTAACACCACATGACTGATTATGTATTTCTAAATTTATGCAGACCCTCAATTCCTGCAAACACTTGTAAATATTATTTTTACTCTATTTCAAGGGATAAATCAGGAATAAGATACAAGGAGGAAAGAAAATGAAAGAGCACATTAAATGGTGATATAAGGAGTAAGCAAATTACAGAAATATTTATGTGTTTGTGTGTATGTGTGTCTGTTGGGGGATTGGGAGAGTGTGTCACAGAACTCAAGTGGCACAGTAGTGTCATTTGCTGATAGTAGTATCAGATGGTATTGACCAAACATGGCTTGGTGTTGGTAGAGTTCCTCTAAAAATCAGGATCAAAGACACAAAATTGCACAAAACAACAAAACAATTTTAGAAGAGTACTCCGACATTGGTATTCCAACAGATTCACTCTAGAAATTTGGGTGATGCCCATGAGCTGTCACTGGGCATAGGAATAAGTGGGACTGCTTCCAGAAGGGCCCCACGAGGATCTCTGGCAGGGCTGAGGACAGGGTGCGATTGGTGGCTGTCTGCGAGCAGCCCGAGAAGGGTGGTGAGCAGGTGGAGAGAGTTCGCTGCTGCCCCTGCCTCCAAACCTTGTCTCAGCAGGCCTCCGAGGCAAAGAGTGTTACAGCTCTTTGGTTTCCTCTCTCCACGGGCAGCCCGGGAGTGCCTTAAGTGTTACGACTCTTTGAAGTGCACAGGCTAGCTGGTGACAGGGGAGGAACCGCAACAAAGCACTCCGACAGCAGGAAAGATCTCACACACGTTTACTTTTGAGCTTGGCCGATATATACAGTTTTTTGGGTGGGAGCAGGTACCCCTATTGGCTTGATCTGAGAGCTTGGAAATGCCTCATCTGCATGAAGGTGCTCTTCCTATGTGATCAATGGCTATGGACCTCTCCGTGGGAGGGGCTGTGGGGAGCGGAAGCTCAGAGAACTAGATGACTTTGGGAAGCTCGAAGTGGCCTCCCGTCCTAATGGCCTTCTTCAGACCAAGGTTTCCAGGGCTTCCAGAGCTTTCTACCAAGCTTTCTGGCTTTTCTCATAGCCCACTGCCCCATAGGAATAAATTACCTTTCCACATAATGGGGACATCAATGTATTTACAAGAATTGTGGAAAACCTCTGCATGCCTTTCAGTGTTTGCCTCACGGCCCGCCATTTCTTTCTACCATTTTAGGATGTCTGGGAAAGGAAGAAGGCTCCCTGGTTTCTCCTCAGCTTTCTCTCAGTTAATTTGCACAAGTTAATTGTATGTTAGTTAATTGTCACTATTAAAAGCACAGATCCTGACCTGGAGGGAATGAAACATAAGACAGATACTTGTTAATTACCAACTGTGATCTCAGTTTGCTGAGAATAGAAAACTCTCTTAAAGGCCTGGAAGTGCTTGATTAACACAGAGAGGGTTTCCCAAGAGTGTGGCAGCCGAAGCCCATAGGCTTTCTCTCTATCAATGTGTCTATCTTTGGCTACTAAACTCTTTAACATGAGCTTTAAGGACTGTAGTAAATGTCACTTATTCAAAATTATTTCTCTTTGACCTACCAATAAGAGAATGTATTTAATGAACCGTCATTTGCCATAGTTTGTACATATATTTAAGCTATTACTTTCTTTTAAATCAATCTTAGTTCTTGGACATTTGTCTTAAAGGAAGACTTTAGATCATGTCTGTAGTACAAAACTATTACTACTTCCCATAAATAAAAGATAAATATGAAATAAGTAAAAGTCTTTAAAGCCCTTGTCTTAATCAGGGTTTCTAGTCCTGCACAAACATCATGACCAAGAAGCAAGTTGGGGAGGAAAGGGTTTATTCACCTTACACTTCCACATTGCTGTTTATCACTAAAGGAAGTCAAGACTAGAACTCAAGCAGGTCAGGAAGCAGGAGCTGATGCAGAGGCCATGGAGGGATGTTACTTACTGGCTTGCTTCCCCTGGCTTGCTCAGCTTGCTTTCTTATGGAGCCCAGGACCACCAGCCTAGGAATGGTTCCACCCACAAAGGGCCCTCCCCACTTGATCACTAGTTGAAAAAATGCCTTACAGCTAGGATCTCATGGAGGCATTTCCTCAAGGGAGGCAGGCTCCTTTCTCCGTGATAATTCCAGCTGTGTCAAGTTGGCACAAAACCAGCCAGTACAGCCTTCTCCTATGTTTGGAAATGGCTTAGAATGAACTTGGGGTTTGGAATCAGAAGGCCAGACTTGCCATCATCTCTGCTGCTTCTATGTTTGCTGGTTTTTTTTTAAAATTACTTAACTTCTCTAAGTCCCAGTGTCTTCATCTAAAAGGGAAAAGGGAAGATTTAAGGGTATGATGTCATTGCCCACTGCAAAGGGTAACCATAGGAGTAAGGAGAATATTTGAGGAGAGTGATGAGAATGCCTGCTGCAAAGGGGGATTAGGGTTGACACTTGTCCTAGCAGTCTCCTCTGCCCAAGCCCCACAACCAGACAGGGTTTCTCTGTATATCCCTGCCTGTCCTGGAACTCACTTTGTCAACAAGAATAGCCTCAAACTCACAAAAATCTGCCTTCCTCTGCCTCTGGGAGTGCTGAGATTAAAAGGACATCACTTTTTTTTTCTCTCTAGGATATTAGAACAACTAACTTACAAAGGAAAATGAATATTTCCTAGTAATTTTAAGTTTAAAGTCAAGGCTGGCATGGTACATGGAGCTCCTATGGAGTGTCCAGGTCTCTTAAATAGTAGTGGTTTGTGGGTTACTTCCTTGAGAGTGGCTGGGCCCTCAGTGCAGTGGCTGACTATGTTTTACTCCAAGCATAGGCAGAAAGCTGGCTGGTGGAGTATATTGACATCATTTTACTCTTGTCTTCTCTGTACCAAGATGCCTTAGTTCTCCAGAATGCATTTTGGACATCACCTTCCATTTAGTGGGTATCTTTCTTTCTTTTTTCTTTTTTTTTTTCCAAAAGCTGCCCAAAGTCGATTCAAGCATCTTTTCATCCTGAAATATTCTCCTGAAATCAGGCTGGTCTCATTTGGTCTCTACTTTCTCACTTTCCTAAAAGAATGTATTATCCTGCCCAAGGACTCCTGGAGAGAGAGACTGGGAAGAAGAGGAGCTTGTAAGATTGGGGCCACTGTGCCAAGGTTTTCTCTGCCATGCCACAGAAGGTAAACAGGCCCCCTCCCAGGGAGGCTTCAGTGAAGGAATGCTTTGTGAGGCTGTGACCCATTTAGTGTTGGAGTTTTCTCAACAGTCAACTGAGTGCTCATTTATTAGAATCTTCATGATCATTACAGTGGAAAATGCTATCTTTTATGATACACTAGAAAAACCACGGGTTGCAAAAATGTATTTGTGACACTCTCCTTTTCTCTAGCTCACACTATGCATGAACCAATAAGCAAATCATTAACACACAGAAAAATTCTTCTTTTGAGGCTTACTGCTCTGTAAGCCCTTGTAGGCAAAGAATATTGTGGAAGGAAACTTGACAAAGAATGTTTTGGAGAACTTAACTTTCAAATGACATTTTGATGCCAACAGAGTCTAAAAGCTGACACCAACACTTCTAATATCTGTACATTACTGTTTAATACAATAGGTTAAGTGTTGCTTAGGGGAGTTTAGAATCATTCACTTCTCAGAAGCGAAAAGGATGCTCATTACCTCTCTCATTACTTCTCTTGAAAATTTTCATTGGTCCTATCATCTGTAAACTGCTCCTTGGCAATTCTTATTACTAACAAATCCATAACCTTGCTGGCTTCTCTTGAAATAGAGGGTATGGTGGAGTCACTCAGGAAATAGATACTGTGCTGATGGCATCAATTGAAATGAATTGTAGCTGAGGGAAAGGTGCTTTGTAAAGCATTTCAATGTGACAAAATTGAGTTTAGAAATAGTCACTTACTTTATGACTAAATTTCATAATCTTACTCACCAAGGGATTGGTGCCAAACACGTCCTGGACTCATATAGAGGGTGATAGAGGAAGACAAGCTGGCAATATAACTTAAGATGAATTGATGTTTATTGAGGGACACTTAAGCATTTCAAAGAGTTTTCAGAAAAAAAGCATCTTTTATGGACAGTGTAAGGAGGGGGTTGGATTCAGATGGCATCTATGCAACTTTTCACTGTCTCCTTGCTGCATTCCACCCTCATTCTCCTGCCTCTTAGATGTCACAGATACTCTGGACAGTATATTGGGAAATGACCAGAAACCTCTTCTCCCCTAAACATTTCCTACAGGCTTAGGTCAGGCTATGTGTGAGGCAGTGCTGTTAATTTCTTATTGAATGAGTGTCTGAGCTGTATTATTCTTGTGATGATATTTGGGAATATGATTTAGTGTTACATAAAATTGTTCCAATATGATGAAGAGTTACTAGACTTCCTGAACTAGAACTGGAAAGTGAAATTCTAAATTTTTCCATTTAAAGTTTTTTTTTTTATTGAAAATAGATTTTTGTCAGACAGTGGTGGTGCACGCCTTTAATCCCAATACTTGGGAGGCAAAGGCAGGCTGATTTCTCAGTTTGAGGCCAGCCTGGTCTGCAGAGTGAGTTCCAGGATAGCCAGGGACACACACAGAAATCCTGCCTTGAAAAACAAAACAAAACAAAACAAAACAAAACAACAAAACAAAACAAAACAAAATGAAACAAAACAAGATTCTTCTCTTAATATAATACATCTCAGCCATAGTTTTCCCTCCCTCCACTCTTCCCAGCCCATTCCCAGGTTCACTCGCCCTCTATTTCCTCTTCAGGATGGAACAGTATTGCAAGAGATGACAGCCAAACAGGCCAAACCAAGATACACTAAGGCAAGGCAAAAGTCTCTCATATCGAGGGTGGACAAGGCAACCAATAGGAAGAAGAGTTCAACAAGCAGGCAAAAGAGTCAGAGATATGCCTGCTTTCATTGTTAGGAGTCTCATAAAATCACCAAGCTAACAGCCACAACGTATAAGCAGAAGACCTGGTGCAGACCCATGCAGGCCCCATGCTTGTCACTTGAGTCTCTATGAGCCCATGTGAACTCTGCTTAGTTGATTCTGTGGGACATGCTGTATTGGTGTCCTCCATACCCTCTGATTCCTACAGTCTTTCCTCCCCTCTTGTGCCAAGGTGAACCAATGCCACAGCACTATCAGCTGGCCTGGAACTCACTTTGTAGAACAGGAACTTATAGAAATCCATCTGTCTCTGCTGCTAAGTGTTGAGATTAGAGGTGTGTACCACCACACTGGGCACATGTTCCTTAACATCATCTTTTATTGAAAAGTTCCCTTGGCCATTAGGAAAATGCAAATCAAAACTACTTTGATTCAACTTACATAAGTCAGAATGGCCAAGATCCATTTAAAAATGACAGCTCATACTGGTAAAGATGTGGAGTAAGCAGAACACTCGTCTATCGCTGGTGAGAGTACAAACTTGTGCAGCCACTTTGGAAATTAGTGTGGAAGTTCCTCAGGAAGCTGCAAATAGATTTACCTCAAGATTCAGCTATACCACTCTTGAGCTTATACCCAAAGGACTCTGTATTGTTCTGCAGAAACACTTACTTATTCATGTTCGTTGGCACTCACTCTGTTCATAATAGTCAGAAAATATAAACAGTCTAGATGTCCACCAACTGATGAATGAATAAATAAAATGGGGTATATTTACACAAAGAAATATTACCAAAAAAAAAAAAAAGCTGGGCGGTGGTGGCACACACCTTTAATCCCAGCACTTGGGAGGCAGAGGCAGGAGGATTTCTGAATTCGAGGCCAGCCTGGTCTACAGAGTGAGTTCCAGGACAGCCAGGGCTACACAGAGAAACCCTGTCTCGAAAAAAATAACAGTTATCACAGCTGTTAAAAAAATAAAATCATGAAATTTCCAGGTAAATTGATGGTACTAGAAAAAAATCACACAGAGTGAGGCAACCCAGACACAAAAATATAAATATGGTAGACTATAATGCGTATAACTACAGAGGTTAGCTGTAGAATAAAGGACTACTGGAGGTGAGGAAAAGGAAGGGGGTTGGGGGATGGAATATGGGGTAGGCAAACTAAAACTAAGGGGCTTTGGAGGGATCACATGAGAAGCTAATACAGTAGAAGCTTACTACAATATATAGAAATATGAATGTGATCTAAATGAAATTGGTAGAGAACAGGGGAGATGAAAAGTTAACTGGACATTTCCTGTCACCAAATGAAGTCTGTAGTTCCAGAAATGGTTTATATCTAATCAAGTTGTTGGCTAAAGAGCTCCCAGGCTATTGCCCAGGATATTGGTTACTCTCCACCAAAAGGAATTATTGCTGAAGATAATACCCACACAACCCATTTAACATGGAGAAATTGAGATGTTGAGATATTTTTCAAAACCTACTTTGATAAGGGCTCTAAAATGCTTTAACCTCCCTTCTAGTCCACCACCCGTCAGAGGTAGTGGAAAGGAAAGGAAAGGAAAGGAAAGGAAAGGAAAGGAAAGGAAAGGAAAGGAAAGGAAAGGAAAGGAAAGGAAAGGAAAGGAGAACAAAAGGGGACATGGACCTGTTTAGAAATAGTTCTTTGGGGCAAATCCAATCTTTGTTGTCAGGATATCAGCAGTTCAGCTCATACAAATTAGCAGCAGTAGCTCAATCCACTTGAAAACACCGTTTACAAGTCAGCAGTGGCAGTTAGATCACGAAACCATGAGGTTGTGCCAGTCGGCCCAAGACTGAGGAAGCAGCAAGAAGCCACTGGAATATCACAAGAAGTTCTTTGGTGCATTTCTTTCAATGAAGTCACACCGAACAATGATCAGCAAAGAAGGCACAATACCACACAGCATAGTCAGCAAAGACCAACAAAGAGTGGCAAGGCGAACCAGTGTCACAGCATCATCCACTGTCTGTTGGGTTACACTTACACCCTTTTTAAACATCACATGTCCTCTCAGGCATCTCTTCTAGCAAAACATCACATGGCCTTTTCCAGGCAGCTTCCAGAAAAGCACCCTGTGTCTGTTCGAAACAAAACATCTTCCCACCTGTCTGCTTTAGCAAAGTATCCCCTCATAAGACAGTTTCCAGAAGAACATCACATGACACAACTGAATCTCCAAAGAAACCAGAAATTTCCATTTCAGGTGCCTACCTAGAGTCTTCACCCATACTGACTAGCATTTATAGTATTGGAAAGTACTTTGCATGCTACCAAGGGAGAAAGGTAAACACCAACTAAGCTACAAATACTTCGAGCTACCATAGTGACCAGCCTGCAAGGTGATCTAGTACAATAGTGGGAACAACCAAATACCATCTGATTGGATTTTAGGCCCACTTCACGAGATGGGACCTATTCCTCACACTGCTCAGGCAGCCAGAGACCTGAAACTGACAGTCCATAGACCTAAGGGAAAACTAAATGCTACTGTCTCCTAAAGGAATGTAACTATAAAATGATTCCCAATGACATCCTGTTGTATGTGTTGTTCAGTGTCTTGCTAAGCCATCATCAGAGAACTTCCTCCTGCATAGATGAAGAAGGACAGAGACCCACAGTCGGATAATGGTCAGATAGTGAAGCACTCAGTATTAAATGGGATTTTTGTCAAACTTCTCTGCAGAGCTCTTCTCTGCAGAAAGAGTGTAGAAGTCAGTGGGCATGGAGGACATTAAGGAAACAAGGCCTTCTTGTTGGTTTGCAAGCTATTCTACTGGACACCAGGGACCTAGCGATGGCTTAAGTCATCACCTGCCAACATCACCTGCTGCCAGGTGCCAGCAGTGCACCAGGTGGTATATAAAAAGGACTCTTTGCCATCTCTCCTCTCTTTCCTTTTCTCCCTCTCTCCCCCATGTGATTCTCTTTCTCCCTTTCTGTCTTTCTTTCTGTCCTTCTCTATCCTCCCTTTTCTCTGTCCCCATACCTCTGCTCCTGTCTGTCTGCCTCTACCCCCCTCTCCCTCCTTTCTCCCAAATAAACCTCCCTTATACCAGGCCTTTCGCATGGCATGATTTCTCAGGGGGTACCTTGGCATGAGCCCACCAAGTACCCCTGCCTGTCTCCATGTCATATTTTTTAACACTTCTAAACACAACAGGACCAGCGTACGTATGAACTCTCAGAGGCTGTGGCACCATGCACAGGATCTGGACAGGTTTGGCCAGATGGAGATGCAGCACTGAGAGAAGAAATGAACACAAGCCATAATCCCTAATGTGGAAGCTCTACTTACCATGGACAACCCAGAAACTATCCCAAGTTGATGACAGCTTGAAAATGAAAAATCAGTTTTCTTTAGTACAGTTTCACTGGAAATTCAAACCACCCTTAAGGCCAGGCCCCATTCCTGGAAATAGATGGCCAACACAAAACAAACCCAATGCCTTTTTGGAGGTTCTTTGTCTCCATGTTTTATTGGGGTATTTTTTTTAACACCTTTCAGATCTTTTGTGTATATACTATTGTTTCCAGTTTTGTGCTTTTATGAGATTTTTTGCGTGTATGACCCTGTATGTCTCTGTGTCTATTTATATGTATTTCTTGTGTTTTTTTCCATGGTTCTTTTTCTTCTATTTATTTGTTTTCTGCTACTCTGTTTTTTTTTTTGCTTTTGTTTTATCTTATTTTTTATTTTTTAGACACCTATTTGTTTTCTAAAAAGAGAGAAAGAAGGGATGTGGATTTGGATTGGAGGAGAGGTAGGGAGGTATGAAGGGCGTTGGAGGGCGGGAAACTGTAGTCAGAGTATACCGTATGGAAAATTGATGAAAAAAAATCTATTTTCAATAAGAGAAATAAAGAAATAAAAAGTTCCCTTGCTTATGCCTTTCTGGTTGGTGAAGAAACAGAAACTTCTGCTCATGTTTTGTTTTTTACTACCTTCTGCTCCCTCTCTCTCTACCCTCACCAGGCTCTGTACTGCAGTTCTCCTCACACTCCGTCTTTCCCTCCCTCTGTCCTTATTTTCTCTCATCTCCTGACCTTCACTGACCATTCTTCCTCCACATTTGACTTTTCTCTCTGTGTGTCTCCAAAGCAGAAAGATGCAGGTTTCCTTCTCCCTGGGGCTCAGCTCATGCTGTCAGCTGCTAAGCTCCCATGCTGCCTCATGGAGATAAAATGGAAACCTCACACATCATTTTGTGTTTTCTTGAAACAAGTAAAATGGATTTTTATATATAGTATCCTCAATTTAATATGTCAAAATACTATTCTTCCTGTATGGAATCATTAAGGAAATATTTTCATTTTTTCTCAAGTTTTGGAAGCTTGATTTATAATTTGAATCCATCGTACATTTTTCATCTGGATAGGCTACAGCACAGGGCTAGTGAACTGTAAATGTTTTAAGAATGAATCATATTCTCTGGCTTTTAAACATGTACTTTAAAAATTTAAATCTACTTACTTAGCCAAATTATATAAAACTTGGAGGCTAGTTTTTTTCCCTATCTGATTTTATTTTTCATTCCTGGGTGTACAGTAAGCAGTTTGAAATTTTCCAGCCCCCCCCCCCACCTCCTCCATCATCATCATCATCATCATCACCATCACCATCACCATCATCACCATCACCACCATCACCATCATCATCTGTTAGTGTTTTCCCTGCTCATAGGTCTGTGTCTCACATGTATGTTTGATGCCTGTAAATGCCAGAAGACATAAGGATCCTTTTCAACTAGAGTTGCAGACAGTTGTGAGCCACTATATGGGTGCTAATCAAACCCGGGCCCTCTGGAATAGCAGCAGGTGCTTGGTCTTAACCTCTAAACCATACCTTCAGCCTGGAAGTCTCAATTTTCTGTTGAAGCATCGGAGGTATCACCCTTGTCGATCACTTCAGTCACAGAGCATACTCAGTGTCATCATGCTTGAGATTCCCTCCTCTGCCGTACTCATGAGGTGACTCAAAAGCCACATTGTTCCTGCCCCAACTGAAGTTGGAACTTCTGTGTTGTTGGATGGGCTGTGAGAAGTGGATCTGCACTCTTTGCAGATCGGTTGCACCAGAGAGCAGCATCTTCACAGAAACTATTCAAAGAAGTCAGGCACCACGAATATGCAGCTGAAATCAATGGTATAATTGCATGCACTGTTTTTGACCCCTTCCTAAGAGAGATGTGGTCAAAGACGTGCAAAAATGTCCTGCTTGCAGGGTGCAAACATGAAGCAGAGATTTTCAAATGGGATCACAGTACAGAGACAGAGTTTTATAAGCAGACACCACATCACTGCACAAGAGAAGCTTATAAAGCAACAGGGAGGGGGGAATCCCAGCGTGTGCAGGACACAGAGAGGAACCCGAAACAGGAAAAGATGAGGCAACCGCTAAACTCTGTCAGGCTTGCTGACACTAAGAGCAGGGGGAACATGTAAACCTTACTCATTTCACAATTGTATGAAAAATTGCTGATGCGTGCACTGTTTCCAGTCCTCTCATCTATTTCCAGGCAGAAGTCCTCTGCACAGAATTCTCGGATTCTAGAACTAATCTGATGGAAACTAAAATAAGTCTGTGGTTTTCCCCCCTCATTACGTGCATCGTCATCTTAAGTTACAAATCTTATCTTCCTATAGTTCAGTGTCCAAGGGATCTCTAAGAATTTACTAAGTAGTCCTTATTAAGTATACGATGTTTTTATTTAATTTTAAAGTCTTACCTCTGCTTCCTATTGATAGCATCAATCTTAGTTCCCCACTATTTACTTCTCCTCTAGTTAATGTATCTGCTCCTGAACAGGACTTCCTATCTGGCTTAATGTTACATTTGGAAACTTGTCCATTTAAAACGTTTGTTCATGTATGGCTAGTGGGATTCTGAGAGCTGAGTCCTCCTATCAAGGGCATCTGCCTGACAGTAAAGAAACAAGTGAGAGCACATCCTTCAGATGACAGGTAGGTGACTTCTGTGAGCTAAGCATTTCTGTTGCTGTTAATTTGTTCTCCAAGGACCTACCTATGCCTGTTGTCCATGGTCTGCAGTTTTCTCTAGTCTTGAACGCAGGCTTCAACATGTGCATGCCGACCTCTGAGAGGCCTGTGGAGCTCTTTCTCAATTTTCACTTGGTGGGTAGTGACTGCCATTCTAAAACAAAAGAATCTCTCCTTCTGCTTCTTGTTTGTCATTGGGAAATGAAGTGGAAGGTTTTTTTTTTTTTAGTAACTCTTTTATTATTTGGCAAAGTGAGTATACGTTTTAAACTGGATCAGCCTATAATGCTTATTTTTCCTACATCACTATTGCCTTGATTTTGATGTGAATGCAACTTTAAATTTATATTATATTATATTATATTATATAAAATAAGGGAATTGAGACTTTCATTTTGGGTGTTTTTGATTTTCACTTCGTAGCAACTTTTTTTGTGTGTGGTGAACTAAAGCATTGGCCTTCAGATGGGCCTTCTGTCCTAGTTCTATTTCTTGCTATATTGAGTAGAGAAGGCTTTCTCATCTCTTTCTCCTTCCCCTTTTTTCACTGTTATGTTTTCGACTAGATTTTGACAAGAGCCAGGAAGAGCCAGGGAACACAGATCCCCGGCCACCAAAGAGAACAAAGGAGAGGGAATGAGAGTTCCAGTGAGAAAGAGCTACCTTCATTGTTTCACCTGAGGCTAGTCACAGATGTGTTAGCAGATCTGCCAGTCTGCGAGAATTCATTAAACAGACTCCATGTTCAAGGCAGTGTCCTTGGTAATAAAGACACTCAGCCAATTTCTACTTTTTCCTCATAAAAACTTTAAGATTTTAACTTAAAAAATTACCTACTGTACATAAAAATCACATGGAAAGTGCATACAAGGAGACCCAGTAAAGAGACTATGGACATGACTGATTTATGATGTGGTTAAGCTTCTCACTGTAGATAAGAGAGAGAAAAAAGCCAGAGGAAGATTTCAGAGCAGGGGAAAGACGTTGACTGGACATGACCACCAGACTGGACATGAACTGGGCTATGGAAGTGGGAGAGTGAGAGAAATAGTGGAGATAGTGAGGCATAAAGAGAGACTACAGCATAGAAAGAGATAAGAATAAGAGAGAGCAAGGGTGGGAATAGTAGAGAATACCATGTTAAAAGGAGGGTGAGTAGCTGGGGGGATAGATGGGCCAGGAGACTGGCGTGGGGGCTTTGAAATGTATAACACATATTTGTGAATACAGGCTGAGAGAGCCTGAAGTCATAGGCTTTGATATGCAGCCACTGTCAATGGTCTATGTCATATGTCACATGTATATGTCATACGTCAATGATATATGTCCTATGTCCTTTCTGCCAGAGGTAAGGGGAATGACTACTTTTTGCAGATGGGAACTGGTTTCACAAGTTTCTGAGGAAGGATGACTTTTTTTTTTTTATAACATCCTGAAATCTTATAGTTCAGCTTGAGCTCAGTTCTTGATATGTGAACAGCCTGAGACCTAACAGAAAACTTTATATGAAGTATACATTCTGAGGTTCCGCCTGAAAACCTACAGCATCACCATCTGCGGTGGTACCACCTCTGACTATGCATTTCAAAATGTTTTGAGCTGTGGTGATTTGAATGCTTGTCATAGGGTGTGGCACTATTAGGAGGTGTGGACTTATTGGATGAGGTGTGGTCTTGTTGGAGGAAGTGTGTCACTGTGTAGATGGTCTTTAAGGCCTCCTATGCTCAGATTCCACCCAGTATGGAAGAGTCTCCTCTTAGCTGCCTGCAGAAGATAGTCTCCTGCTGCTGCTGCCTTTGGATCAAGATCAAGACGGTACTCTTCCAGCACCAAGTCTGCCTGGATGCTGGTATGATTTCTGCCATGATCATAATGAACTGAACCTCTGAAACTATAAGCCAACCCCAATTAAATGTTGCGCTTTATAAGAGTTGCCTTGTTTATAGTGTCTCTTCACAGTGATAGGACAGGAGCCAATCAGTTATCCACTTGACTGAGGAAGCACTATGTTAGCTCTTGGTCACCCTATGAAATGAGGTAAAGAGAAATCAGCAAATACTAGGATATGAAAAAAAAAAGAAAACAAATATAAAAACATATAGAAAGTACCTCAGTTTTCAGATGACAGATACAAAGAAGTTATACTACTCAAGGTAACTCATGTCAGTTACCATAATCACAACATTCATGTCTTGAGCACTGAATATAGTAGAATTCACACTGGTTCAGGGCAGATATTCTGCTCAGACTGTTCTCATGGAGTGGTCTCCTTAAAACTGAACCAGAAATTGAGACTCTAAACTTCACACTTGATGCTGCTTACCACATGGCCTCCCTGTTGGCTATATGGGTCAAGAAAGAGAGGGTCATATTTAAAGACCATTGTAAAGAACAAGTAGTATGCATTCCCTATGGTCATACTGCTTGCATAGAAGTTGTCACAGCACCTCAGAGAGATGAAAGGAGGCAAGGAAATGAAATCTTGAATATTTAGGAAGGGTAGAAAATGGCTTGGAAGACAAAATACCTCTGCCACTAGTATGAGAAGTGGAATCTTGTTGATTAAGCAGCCTTATCTTTTGCCAAGCTAGTGGGAAAGCAGATCACTCAAGAGACATGGTCACCAAGTGCAAGCTTCTGCAAAGGCTGTTCTGCTTCTAACCCCCCTTCCAAAGAATTCATGGTAATGGAGGCACCATGACTTTCCATTATAAATAAAATACTCGAATCTAGACTCATGAGTTGTTCAGTATTTTCAGGAGATACATCATCTATGTTGAAACAGTAAGGGTAGCATTGAATACAGTAAGTTGTTGCTGCAACATGTAGAGATTATCCATAAGGAATGTTAAGAGTTTAGGATCACAGGTCAGCATAGAGAAGGCAGAGATATGCCGACTTATAGAAACTTTGAAGGTTTTACTGATTTTCATGTCTGGTAAGAGCACTGAAGCAAACTAGATGATAATCTTAAAGGAAAATAAAGATAACACATGCACATCTTTCACAGATGGAATAGTAACAACACATAATCTTATCCAGTCTTTTAACCATTACAACTATACTCCCTCTCATGTAACAAGGTCTTCACAAAGTGCAGCTGGAGATGGATAAAGATTCAGGATTACCAATATATTTATCAGGATTTGATACTTTCATGTGTTTTAATTTGTGGATCCCATATTTTAAGACTAGCATTCTACCTCGTGGGTCCTAAGAATCCTCCCAAACCTCCAAATTCGCAAAAACCCAAACAAACAAAAAACCTAAAAAGTACAGGGCTGCAGTAATTTTTATAATATAATGCCCTTGCATTCAACATGAAATATTAGTTTTTTGTAAAATTTTGTCAACATTGAATTTTTCAAACTTATGTAATATTAAGTCTTACAATAAACCTTCATTTTTATCTTTTAAAATAAAAATACATTTACTTTTTATTTATTTCAATTAATTAATTAATTAATTAATTAATTAATTAATTAGTGTGTGTGTGTGTGTGTGTGTGTGTGTGTGTGCACATGCACGTGCATGCACAAGTGCCAAGGTCTAAGGCCAACTCATGGGAGTTTCTTCTCTTTCACCATCTAGGGTTCTGGGGATCAGACTCTGGCCGTCAGGCTTGGCAGTAAGTGTATTTACCTTCTGATCCCTCTCTCCACCCTTCCAGTTTTATTCTTAGTTACCATTATGAGCTGTTATTTACTTTAGAACCCCACATTTAAAGCTTAACTATATTCTACAATAGGGTTCTTCTTTCCTTCCAATTAGTTAAAGCGTCTATAGAGTGTATTTTCCTAAGGTCATTATCTGTGTTACAAAGCTGATTTCTTGTTTGGGTAGGTTGCATGCAATTGGATTCTTCAATGTGCTCTTTTGCTAAAAATCTTTTCTGCATTAATATTCTTCCCAGCATCAGATGATCCTGATCTTGGGCACTTCTAGCACGTGTTATTCTTTTTTAATCCACTAACAAATGGTAGTGGTTTGAATAGCTATGACCCCTAAAGAATCACGTGGTTGAATGTTTAGCCCATAGGGAGTGGCACTATTAGGAGGTGTGGCATTTCTAAGGAAGTGTGTGACTGTGGGGGCAGGCTTTGAGGTCTCAGCCAGTTCATTTCCTACTTCCTGTGGATAAAGATATAGAACTCTCAGCTCCTTCCTCAGTATCTTGTCTGCCTGCTCGTTGCAGTGCTACCTGCTATGACAATAATGAACTGAACCTCTGAACTGTAAGCCAGCTCTAATGAAATGGTTTTCTTTATAAAGGTTGCTGTGGTCATAGTGTCTCTTTTCTTTCTTTCTTTCTTTCTTTCTTTCTTTCTTTCTTTCTTTCTTTCTTTCTTTCTTTCTTTTTTGTTTTTTTTTTTTTTTTTTTTCGACACAGGGTTTCCTCTGTGTATAGCCCTGGCTGTCCTGAAACTCACTCTGTAGACCAGGCTAGCCTCGAACTCTCAAACTCAGAGATCCGCCTGCCTCTGCCTCCCAAGTGCTGGGATTAAAGGCGTGTGCCACCACTGCCTGGCTGTCATAGTGTCTTTTCACAGCAATAAAACTCTAAAAGTCCCAAGCGTAGCCCTCATCACTGTATGTATAGGACCACTGCAAGGATACTGACATTTTGTACTCACTACTTTTTTTTTTTTTTGGTGTTTTTCGAGACAGGGTTTCTCTGTGTGTTTCTGGCTGTCCTGGAACTCACTCTGTAGACCAGGATGGCCTTGAACTCAGAAATCTGCCTGCCTCTGCCTCCCAAGTGCTGGGATTAAAGGTGTGCGCCACCAACTGCCTGGCTTGTACTCACTACTAATTACTAGTAATTATGTGAATTTACTTTCTAATATGGTGTGATGGTTTGTATATGCTTGGTTTAGGGAGTAGCACTATTAGAAGGTGTGGCCCTGTTGGAGTAGGTGTGGCATTGTGGATGTGGGCTTTAAGACCCTCATCCTAGCTGCCTGGAAGTCAGTCTTCCACTAGCAGCCTTCATATGAAGATATAGAACTCTCAGCTCTACCTGCACCATGCCTGCTTGGATGCTGTCATGTGCCTGCCTTGACACAGGATAATGGACTGAACCTCTGAACCTGTAAGCCAGCCTCAATTGAATGTTGTCCTTTACGAGACTTTCCTTGGTCATGGTGTCTGTCCACAGCAGAAAAACCTAAGACATATGGGTTTTGGTATTTAAGATTAAGGAGGCAGAATACACCATCTTGTCTAGTGCAAAGGAACTGCAAGCTTGGTGCATTCAGGTGCTGTAAGCAGTCACTCAGGTAAAGAAAGGATCTCTGTTAGTCAATTCTCCATCTCTGCATCTTTTAGCTAAACAATGTAAACTGTGGAAAGACTTATTTTGGTTATAGTTTCTATTTATAGCTGTTTGGGCTTCTTGCTTTGGGCCTGTGGAGGTAGTGCATCATGGTAGGTGCATATGGTAGAGGAAGCCTGCCCACCTCATGACAACTGGGAAGGAAAAGGAGGGACAGGAAAAGACGAGATTCTCAGTATCCTCTCTTTTGAGTACATCCAATGGCCAATTATTCACAGTGTATAGGATTTGATAATGACAATTGATGACTGTGATCTGGGTTGTGTAGTTACTGCATTATACTACTTTCATTCCTGAGTGGATTCCATAATTACAAAATGAACAAACAAACAAGCAAACAAACACCAGCATTTATTGTAAAGCAGCTGCCATTTTGCAATGGCGGCAGCCTTGAGCATCTTTGTTCACTGCACCATTTGTTTTGGGATGTGAATTAATCTGCTGTTATTCTGCTCATCATGATCCTAGGAGAAATAGGTTGTGTCACACATACATGGCGTAGTGACCAGTGTACCATGGGATTTACCATTGAGCTTTATGTATGTATGTTATTTAACAATGCATTTCTCAGAATGTGTCCTTGTTGTTAAGCAATACATGAGGATAAATATTTAATTAAGGGAAAAGATTAGCCACTTCAAGCTGCTTTCTCTTATCAAGATTTTGTGCTGAACAAATTGTGAATAATTATAGCCCTGGGATGCATCACTAGGAAATAACAGAAAAAAAGTTAGATGTATAAAATTGTTCATTGAACCATTAGTCAAAATAGCAACACTTTAAAACAACCCATTGCCCATCATAGAGGAATGGTTGAATATTGATTATGTCCCCAAACGATAGCTAATTATCCTGTTGTACGAAAATGACAGCTGATGACTTTATAGGAACTTGTAGTCTGTTATACAATGTGAAATTAAAATGCCAGAATAGAGAGATTGGGTTTTCCTGCCTCTGAAACAAAGATTTACTGGGTAAAGTATGAAGTGAGGAAGCGAGCAGAGAGTGTGAGCTAAAGGGCATGCTGCCATCTCAGTGGAGCTAGCCATAAGGACAAATGAACGGCGGGAGAGGCGGGGAGGGTTCACTCAGCAGTGATAACACACTGACATTGCTGTTGATCACATGAGGAAAGAAAATGGTGGTTTAAAAGCTGCTTCTATAGACCCTTGGCTAGACAAGGTTGCAATATCATTGAAAGATTTTTTTTGTAAACTATGCAGCATATTTCAATTATTAATATATTCAGGTTATATTTTAAATTCTTCAACTAGGTGTGATTTATCTTTTAAAATAATATCCCTTTCTAGAATACACAGTATGGCACAGACAGTTACTAAACATTTAAATTTTCACAGTTTTTAAGATTGCTCCCTGTCCTTAAATTTTGCTTTAAAATGATTTGAGTATGTGTTCTCAAATCCCAAAGCAAGCAGAGTCTGAGCTGACACCAAGGACTCATTATTTTCCCACCAAGAAAGTTGCAAAAAGTAATATTTACTAAGCTCTTGGGAATATGTTTAGAACAAAACAAGTTGCTCAAAGATGTCAGAGTTTGCAAGAAGCTTGTCTTGACTTTGAAAGTAGACTGGCAAGGTTGCAACAGACTCAAAGGGCCAAAGGGAGCTTGAGAAATCATATTTTCCATTATTCTCTCTCAAGCAGAACTTCAGTTAACCCATCCCAGAAAAATGAGACCTTGCTTTTTAATGGCATTCAGGGAGGCATGTGGTAATCGTATTGAGGAATGACTTTGTGAATGGACAATAAATATGTCTGCATATCAGTGTTATTGCACTTGGAAAAAAACAGTGCTCAGCCATAGAAAAACTTCAAGGATTAAAAATGTCTGTGTTAGGAAGTAGCTCTGGGGTGGTAGTTTGTTTCCCTGGATTTCCATGGTCTGTGTGCAAGGAAGCAAAAACAGATTCTTACAATAAATTGTCTACACACACACACACACACACATGATTATATTTAAAAAGAAACCCAACTGCACACATTTCTCCAGAGGACTTATTACCAGAGGGCACAGAAAAATAACTTTAATAAAGCTGCAACCATTTAGGATATGTAGTAATTTCATTCATTGTTTATCAAAAATATTTATTGAACTTCCTATTTATTTGGGGTTTAATTTAATATCATGTTATCCTACTCATCATGACTTTTAGAGGAGCAGGCTGTGCCTGTGTGGTATAGAGACTAGTGTACTACCAGATAAATCCACTGAGCTTTATGTAAGTATGCTCTGTGACATCACACAATGACAAACCCTCCCGAAGTTGCATTTCTCATTGGGATATTTAGTTTCCCTCTAGACAGGGTCTTTCTCTGTAGCCCAGGCTGGCCTGGAGCTCATTATATAGGTAGGCTGCCAGGGAACTTGTGGAATCCTCCTGGTCCAGACCCCTGATTGCTGAGATTATAGGCAAGAGACACCATGCTTGAAGCTTCTTTGTGTGTGTGTGTGTGTGTGTGTGTGTGTGCTTGCACACATAAGAAATGCCATTGTAGGTATTATAAAGCCTATATGGATTCACAGAGATGGTCCTCCCTAAAAATAAAATTAGGAGTTGTAAGGAGACACAAAGAACACGTACCTAGGGTACAAGTAATGACAGACTGAAAGAAGTGAAGTTGTTAGTCTCCTTGGACTTACTTTATTGATTCAAAGTTCTTTTGATAAGTACATTCACTCTGTCAACAAACATGTACTGAGTGACCATGGACCAGGCACTGCACTGGGAAAAAGTAAACAGTGTGAGCTAAGGTGGGTTATTATTATTGTTATTATTATTATTATTGAGCTTAGAGTACGATGAAGAGATAAGCATAAAATCACCAAGTGAAACCAAAATAAAATTATAAGTGTAGAGGTAAAAGCATGTATTTGTTTCTTAAGGATGCCATAAAAATGCTACAAACTGAGTGACTTAAACAACAGAGATTTATTTATTTATTTGTTTATTTATTTTTATGTTTAAAATGCTGGAAGCCAGCAATTATGGCGTCGGCAGTCTGGTTCCCTGGGAGAGGCTCAGAAGTCTGGCCTTCTGGTTAGCTTCCTGTGATTGCTGATGCCTGCTTTGTCACATGACACCCTGTTTGTGAGTTTGTCTCTGTGTCTCAATTTCTCTGTTTTATAAGGGGACTGGCTGTCTTGGAGGTAGAGCTAACTTGACCTCGCTATATCTCAAGTCTCCCTTTTCAAATCCGATCACATTCACAAGAACAAGGAACAGAACTTGAGTTTATTTATTTATGTATTATTTATTTCTGAGAACACAATTCAAAACAAAACAGGGAAAAATAGGATTTCATCTATGGGATGAGCAGGAGATCGGGACAGGATGTAAAAAGAAAGAACAGTGGTGCAAATAGTAGGAGGGCTTAGTTCAGATTGAGGCACCCTCTCAGAGGAACTGGCATTTAATTTCACACCTAAGATGAAGAATCTGGCTTTACTGTATGATTTAACCAAAGGAAGGAGAAGACCACCCACACCCTGAAGCACCAGCAATGCCTTTTGAAATCTATTGCACATTTCAGCAGCTGGAAGCTTGAGGGGCCTCTCTAGAGCCCCCCCACTGGGAGGTCCCCTGGAGGTGAGTTTTTATTTAGGGGTGCAACCTCAATACGTACAGTCTAAAAGCACAGGGTACCACAGACAACCCCACCCCACCCTTTCGAGTTTTGCAATTATAGATTGCTGCCTTCAACCCAGATGCCATATAGTGGTTTGAATAAGAAATTACTCTCACAGCCTCAGCTATTTGAACACTTGGTCCCTATTTTGAGAGGCAACTGAGAGGTGCATCCTTGTGGAGGAAGCACATCACTGGGCTTGGGAGTTTAAAGCCCCATCACGTTTCAGTTTTCTGCTCTCTGCTTTGTGCCTGCTGCTTAATTTGTTCTCCCCACCACAATGGACTCTTATCCCTCTGAAGCTACTGTAAGACTCCGACCCTTGGTCGGCAGTACTTACTTCGAACCCTCCAAGTGAGACACCAAGATACAGATCGATGGAAAAGCAAGAAGTCTATCTTCCCGCGGGTCGACCTTCATTTAGTCCCTCAAAGTGAGTGAAGAGAAGGCGACCCCCTCTCCCACCCCCATGGCTATTACAAGCAGTTTTAAAGGCTTGCGCCACCACTGCCCAGCTGCATTTATTATTTATACTGTTCTATTCAGGAGATGGGAGAGGGGGCCCTGTAAGGTTCACCTCTATCATTACTGTACTTTGATCATTAGAACTCTATGTGATATCATTGATGGAACTAAGCAGTCGGTTCCGGCAAAATTACACTGCAACAGGTCTCATGTGGGAGGTTTGTTAAAGGGAGGGGCAAGGTGGACATAGAGGCTGCCTCTGGGAGAAGGAAGGAAGAGGGAGTAGGAGCAGGAGAAATAACCTCTTATGGGGGCTGTGGGATGGTGGGATGGGGGGCAGGATGACATGCGACAGGGCAACAATGTGTTGCCTCTGGGCAGCTAGTGATGATGTTCTCCTTCCCCATCCCTCCCTCTCCCCCTCCCCTTCCCTACTCTTCCCCCTCCCCTTCCCCACTCCTCCCCTCCCCACCCCAACACACATAGAGTACCTTGGGAGCTGGCTAGGAAGATGCCTCATTGTCAGCATTGTTGTGGGGTTGCTTTTAGGCTGGCTGGAGAGTTGCTTGATTGCGAACAATTATCATTCATTATACAAGTAAGTATATACTCAGTGATCTAATATATTATGCCACTCACTGTTGATCTCTTTCGATGAACAGTAAGAATTGAGCATCTAAGCCATCCCTTGCAGTTTCGTTTAGTGCCATTTTCTACCATAGCATATTCTTATCGTAGAATCATTTCATACCTCTGGATACTGACTTATCAATGCATTACAAGGAAACTGTATTTAAAAACAACCATTAAATCAAGGACATCTCAGAATACCTGAAGTTCTTCCCCTTTAGGATGCATCATTAGTGAATATTTATTATTCCCAATTACACTGCTCTCAAAATTTATGTTCAGCTCTGACTCTAAGTCACATGCAACACAAGTTTCACCTTGCCAAGGAATTTTAAGAATACTTTCTCTTTAAAATGGTTTCTGTATCATCTTTATGTATGGGCTATGGTTTAATGTGAATTAATCAGATCAGAAATGATACATATAAATGTAACTCAGCATGATGGATCTGTGTATATGTTAAACAGTTATTCAACTATTAAACTATATCTATAGCCACAGAAATTTGACTTGAACTTATTGATTCACCGACTCCTAGTTGTGGAATCCTTTCTTTATGTCAAATGTCACATATTAACCCAATATAGGAAAACCCCAAATGGAACCAGTCTGATTAAAACAAGTGTTGAATGCAGGAGCTTCCAAACAACTTCACGATTCTCAGAATACAAGTGATGAAGCCACCATCAGAGCCGTGATTACCAAATCATGTAATTAATGAGTCCAGGTGGCATGAAACCTTCCCTTGGATCTCGTGTGGAATGATCATTTTTGTAAGAAAATAATACAAGTTGCTATAGATTTTAATAGTTCCCTCACACATAGAGCTACTTGCTCCTATGCTCAAGTGCTGTTGTGGGTTACAAAGCTTTTTTTGTACCAGTTGGTTTTGTCTTTTATCATCATCATTATTAGCATTTCCTCTAGGCTCTGCCCAACAGTTACTTAGCAAAAGCCCCATAGGAGCCTAGTGAGAACTGATAGACCTCTCTCTCTTTCCCTCTCCCCCTTCTCCTTCCTTCCTCCTCTCCCTCTCTCTCCCCTCCTCAATTCTTCTCCTCTCTCCTCTCTCCTCTCTCCATTTCCCACCTGTCCCTAGCTAGCCTCTTCCCCTCTTCATCTCACCTCTCTCCCCCTATCCCCCCTCTCTCTGTTAGTATTCTGTCTAAACTCCACCTCCACAGTTATCTTGCAACCCCCAGGTATGCTCCTCCCCACAGTTACCTGGCAACAGCCAGGTAGGCCTGCCCACAATAAAAGGGGCTGCTTGCCTCCTCCTCTCTCTCTTACTGTCTTACTCTCTTGCTCCGTTGATCTCTCTGCCTGCAGGTTCTCTGTCCCCTCTCCCTTCCCCCTCTCTCCAGGTGGTCATGGCCAGCCTCTACTCCTCTACCTCTCTGCTCTCTCTCTCTCTCCTTCTCTCTCTCTCTCTGCCTCTACTATCCTCTTGGTTCCCCTCCCCATGCCCTGAATAAACTCTATTCTATGCTATACTGTCGTGTGGCTGGTCCCTCAGGGGGAAGAAATGCCTTGGCATGGGTCCGCTGAGACATCCCCTTCCATCATTGGTCCCTGTCCATCTTTTCATTGGTGACGAAACCCGGGATACGAAGACTTCAGGAACCGTGAGACCCAAGCGGCCACTGGCAGCTGCAGCTGGCTGCCATGAGGCTGGTGTGACTGTACAAGACCAATGCCATGTGGCCTGCCACAACCCCACCACCGCAGCTCCCACCACTACACCACGTTGATTTCATCTGCGGCTACCTGCCATCACCGACCACGTGAATTTCCACTGCTGCTTCAGACCAACCCCATCCGCCACTGAGAGGTTCGCAAAACTTCCACCACGTGAGCTGTGCTGCTGTGGCCCCCACGTGGTGTTCTGCCACACGGGCTGGTTAGCAAGACAGGGACACAGACCTCATAGTTCCACCTTTCCTGATACCAGACTTCACAAGCCCACAAACACACACTGGCATATTAATTTGTAAGGAGTTTCTGATTGGCGGGAAGGACCCTGAATGCCCAGTTAGGGTCTGGCCAGCCTTTCCTGGGCTAAGGGGTTGGCTTTTCATTGCCCCAGTCCATATGACTGGCCTCTAGCTGAATGACCTAGGACATTGACCATTGGGTGATTTTCCCTCTCAGAAATAGCTCCCAGCCCTCCCCCAACCCAGCTCTCGCAGCTGATGGAAATCCTGGTACCAGGTGGGCTATTTTCTGGTGTACTAGTTCTTTAGAGGCCCCTAGATATTCTCGTGACAACCTGATTATCTAGCCTGAGCCTGATTTTTCTTTTCCAGCTTTTCTCTCGGGACGCTGACTGATAGCTCGGAAACAGCCATGTCACCCAATGGGTACCACATTGTCTTCGACTGTACCCACAGACTGTACCCACTGGGTTGTCTACTGAAAAACCTCAAATCTCTAAAGTTAACACCTGATTTGAGGCCTTCCAAATTGATATACCTCTGTAGTAAGGTCTGGATTCGATACCCTCTAGAAAATGGACTAAAGTAGCCACTTAATGGCACGCTAGACCCAATTATTTTAAGGGGTCTTAACACATACTGCCAGCAGTCTGGTAAGTGGAAACAAGTCCCCTATGTTCGAGCATTTATCTACCTTCGTTATACTTCCATGTGTTCTGCCTGTTCCCCACCCCAGGTTCTCTTAGCCATGAAACCTGCTCAACCCCACACCTCTTTCTAATTTTTCTTTTTTAATTAAACCAAAATGGGGGAATTGCTGAGATGCTAGCAGACGTCTGCAGGTTTACATCAGACCAGCTAGACTTGCTTCCCCATGTGAACAATCACCTGCACAAAGGGCTTGGCTACCTGAGCATTTGAGGGAGGCGTTCCCTCTCCCTCTCTGCCTGGGACCTGTAAAGTGAGTGCTAGCGGTGCCTTCCGCTACAAAAACAACTAACATACATGAACGTTGCTGTGATATGGGACACGCTTGCTTCTCCTTGCCCACTCCAAACTCTAGCCGCCAGAGACACTGGGCAGTGACTTCTGGCTGCTAGCAGGAAGTCCCGCCCTGCTGCCGCTGCCGCCCAACCCCCGGCCAGCCATAGGATCCAGCTTTCTTATTCTGGTCCTAGCCAAATGTTTCTTTGCTAATACAAAAATGCAGAAATGTGCTTTTCTCTACCTACACAACCCGCCACTTAAGATAGGATAGGAAAGATTCTGTCTCAGTAGATTTTTACTACTGCTATTAAATTCTATTCAGTTATAACCAATCCTTATGGCTCTCAATCTTGTCAGAAGTGTGCTAATAGTATATTTAAGTTTATGGCCGACAGAATTCCCAAAGCCTCTAACAGTTAAGCCAAGATAGTTTCAGAAGACTTGGACACCAGACATCTAGAAGATGCAGCCTGGATAGTATGTGATGATATAGTCACTAACAAACGCAGTGGGCTAAACTGGATGCTCTGAGTCAAATGACTTAGTTAAGTCAAACCAAGGTAAGTAATTTCTCATGTCACACGTATCTATTCCACAGAAAAAAGCCCTGCATCTTCTGTGCTTGGAAGCCAAACTGACTTCGCCCAAGAGACTATGGAGATCATGGGAATTGTTGGCTAGTGGACTCTGTCATTTTTTAAAATAATATATAACTGGTAGATTATTGTTTACTCTTTCTCAGACTTCTGACTACATTGACAGCTAAGCTTTCACAGATTATCTGTTACCTCATTACCTAAACTCAGTTGCCATCAATTAAATGCTTCATATTTCCTCTTCTTGCTATAACTCTGTCCTAATATTATCTGAGTTTCTATAAACTTGCCTAACTCTAATAAAATATTCCACTATACGATCCAGCAAAGGTTCATCTTAAAGACTGCTTGTGTTGTTAACTCATGCTGTTATCTCTTTTATAAACTTATAAGCTACAGGAAACCCACTCAGATCTACCTCTCATGGACCAAATAGACGCCATTCAGATCTTGTCAAGTCCAGGCACATCCAAAACAGCTCCAGAGAAGCAACCTCCAGATGCTCCATCTCCTGTCACACACACAGCTGCTTCTACTGGACCTGTTCCTTCTGCCCTATCCTCAGATGGCTGACTCCATAAACCCTGGACAGCAGGAAACAGGCAACTCTCCTTAGACTGGACAAACATCCTCCATATCCATTCTTCTAGGTTCCCCCTAAAGACATGTCGCCTCCAGTGCCAGTAGGAAGTAGCCAGATATCATGACGACCCTATTCCTGCTTTGCCATCACCTCTTTCTAATTTTTCTTTTAATTAAACCAAAATGGGGGAATGTTAGTATTCTGTCTAAACTCCACCTCCACAGTTACCTGGCAACAGCCAGGTAGGCCTGCCCACTATAAAAGGGGCTGCTTGCCTCCTCCTTTCTCTCTTTTCTTACACTCTTGCCTCTAGCTTCTCTCTGCCCCCTCGCTCTTCCCCTCTTCCCTTCCCCCTCTCTCCAGGTGGTCATGGCTGGCCTCTACTTCTCCTCTTTCTCTGCCATCTTCTTCTGTTTCTCCCCCCACCTTTGCCCTCTTGCCTAAATACCCCCCCCCATGGAACCGTCTGGTCTGCTGTTATCTGTTCTAAACTGCATCTCTCTCTCTCTCTCTTTCTCTCTCTCTCTCTCTCTCTCCCTGTCCTTCTCTGTCCACCCCCCTTCCCAAAGTTCCATTCTCCAGGTTCCAAATAAACTGCCTTTTACATTAGGCATGTCACACATCTTGATTTTTCAGGGTGACACCTTGACAGGGCTTGCCAATGCAACTCCTCACTCTGCCGTTGTATAAAACACAAGAGCCATTGTCATTGCTATAGTTATTATTTTACTGTATTGAATTTTTCCTCTATTGGAAAGTGGTGCACAACTACAAGTAGATTAGTCAGAGATTTGTGTTTGTTTGTTTGTTTGTTTGCTTACCTAAATAAGCCACAGGGGGAAATAGTTTGACAAGCTTCCTCTTCAAACTATATTCAATTTCCTCCTTGCTCAGTATCAGCAATAGACAAATGAAGAAGTTTTCACTCTGGCGAACTTTATTTCCTCTGGCCATCTTCTGCTGGAGGTGCGAAAAGCTAAGTTGTGCATAGCTGAAGGAAAAGGTGGAAATGCAACAAGGGACCCCATTCACAGAAGGAGCCATATGTGAAAGGCTCCATGATGCTGAGAACACAGACACAATGCAGCCTTTTATTGCTGTTATTATTTTCCGGAATGTGAAAATTTAAAAACAGCAGGATCTCACTGCTCCATCTCTGCCTATCTCCCAGCCCCTGCCTCAGAAGGCTAGGCTGATTCCATGACAGGCTTCAAATTGGCAGTTCAGGAGACTATGCCTCAGAACTGGGCAAGTCCAGCCAAGCTCAGGCAAGTTACTGGAAAAACTACAGGCTTCAGGCAGCTAGTCAGAAACTGCCCTTCTGTTATAAGCTGCCCTGACACCTAGCCTGAGGCAAGGACAGTGGGTCAGCAGCAGTTTCCAGATTTCCTCAGCAATAGTTTCCAGACTTCCCCAGCAACAGTTTTTAGCCCCACGCCCCGGTAATGGTTCTGGTAGAATGTCCCTAGAGATGGGCTCAACAGATTAAGATAGAGGCTACCTACCTTGGAATTCCCCTAATGTGCTTTAAATCTGGCCTGCAAGCTCACTTAGTTGTCTTTTCATCTAGGTAATGGGAGACCCCAGCATGTTGGACTTCTGAAGAATAAAATACTCTTTGCATTTACATACTATTTGAGTCCAGTATATCATTCTTCCAAGAATCATGGACACTTACACGCCCTTCTTCCTCTTCTAAGCCTTCCTGATTCCTGGGTACAGACAATGACCTGAGCTAAGCCAGCAGGGAGATGCAGCTGCATCATGTTCTGATGTCTGTATCATATCTCTCTTCAAATTCTAGTTTTGCTTTGATGAGGAGCTGAGGTGAGGCTGTCTCAAATCCTGCCATTCTAAGTATTATTGGACTCTAAGATCCAAACCAGGGGACGTGCTCCCACAGAAACACACGGACAGGAGTCACTGCAATAGCATGAAGTTTAATGAACCAGTACACTGGGGTTCTCTCGATTGCAAGCAAGAAGAGAACCCTGAGTTGGAACTAAGAGCAATATTTATACAGTTTAAGGGATGGACAATGACTAGACACAATATGATTGGCGGAACAGTGTGACTTTTAAACTGATTGGTCTTTGGGGGATGAGGTGTCAAGGACCTCCCTTGTCTGTAAGTGTCAAGAATTGGTCCATTCTGCGGAATATGTCTAAGTGCTCTGGGCCTTTCTCACCTGCAGATGGGTTCCTTCCCCTGTGGTCTGAGGAATGTTAATCTACTTTTCTCTTCTTCCTCTGAATGTTAATCCAGTAGGTGGCCTCTAACTAAGGAATATACTCCTCCTGGGGTGTGTCTTGGGGCAGTTAATCCTCTGAATGTTAATCCAGTTAATTTTTGAGTTTAACCGAATTCCTACAGTATGGCTTAGGGACCAGGCATTGCTCTCTTGTCAGGAATGTGTAGAGGTGACCTCCATTCACATTTTACTAAGATGTGTTTCTGTATATTCCGTTGTTAATTGCTGATCCCACAGAGAGCTAAATGCTGCTAGAATATTTGGCATTGTTCTCTCAATAGCCCATTATCAGCTTTTTATAGTAAATGATTGCCTTTCCTTTTTTTGCTCAGATGATTCTCTGAGATTATCATGTTAAAAAGCAAGCTGCCATGAAGAAGATATAGCCTTCATACCAGCCAAAGGGTAACTAAGCCAAAAGAATGGATCAGGTGTTGTCCAGATGCTGATTGATTCAGACTGGAATGCAGCTTTTTGTAGACTAAAGGCTGATGGTCAATGTTGGGCAGGAAGCCATTTTGGACTTCCAATCTATAGAACCTACAGAACCTACAAAAGGTGATAAATGTGTAATATGGAAAGCTACTAACAGTAGTTATTCATTATGGGCGCAAAGCAAGAGTATGCTATGGAGCTAAAGTATTATTTAAAGTGTATAAATGGAAAATTTAAAAAATATAAACATAAAATTTTTATGAAATTATTTTACATATTTTACTTTTTTATAGCATCATACTTATCAAATATTTACTACTAAGCTTAATGTACACATCAATTTGCAAGTAAATGCGAACATTGAACATGGAATCGTTTACATAAATCTGAATTTTTAATTTTTTGATACTCAATAAATCTTGCTAGATATTTTTAAGATAATAAGTATGTTTACTTGTCATATCCTGTGCCCATCTAACTGGAAATACTTCAATATTCATATTACATGTAAATCTACATACATGCACATTTAAGGCTGCTATGAAATGCTTGCTGTTGCAAACTGTATTTAAGCAACTCTGTTTCCTTTTCAAACTGGATTTAATTCAGAAGTTCCTTCAAACCACAAAGGAGATGTGAAGGAAATGTATGCATGGTAGTCCTGGGAAACTACACTTCATTATGCAAGAATCTATTGCATTCATGTTATCTGAGAGGCAGGGTCTGACAAGTTAATTAATGTGTCTTCCCTGTTACCTAAGTGCTTCTGCTACTCCAGCCCTCCCCACTACCTAAAGCAGGGTCTGCCTCCCATTCAAATAGCTTCATTGCTCACATCCTTCACAGAATTCAGAGGCACTTTACTTGTTTTAGAGTTACAGGGCAAGAGACATGGAGAACATTTTTGGACAATCTGGATTCTGAAAGCAGATGTTTATGGTGTTGAGCCACTGGTGCCAGTGCTGAGCATTGGATCCTAGAAGACAGAGCCACCCACATTGAAAGACTCCCAAAAGGGGAGACCCTAGCTCAAGTTGTGGGAATTCATGGCCACTCAGAAACTCAAGAGACCAAACTTGCTGCAAACCGCAAAAGGCTTTATTTCGGGATATCAGCCGGCTGAGGCCAGGACTCACAAGAGGAGCGTTGACCCCGAGGCCAGAGGGAGAAGGGTATTTAAAGGAGAAAACCACAAACTAGGGGGGTGAGGGGGAATGATAAAAACATCAGCAGACAGTATCATAAAACAGTGGAAGGTCCCCAGTCCATTCGATCATGTGGGAAACACACCCTGTGTACTTATTTTTTTCAAGAATTTAATCTTGTTTAATCATCTATCATGTGGCCAGCCAGTCCTTGGAACAGCCCAGATGACTGGTATTTTCTTTATGATCAACCAGTTCCTAGAACCCAGAGCCCAGAGCCTATGAACCCGATGACTCGAATTCTTGTTTCTGCCCTTTTGTGGTCAGCTAAGGTCCTGGAGAACATGGCCTGGCTTCAGCTTCTATATGCTAGGGGTCTCAAAAAAGGTTTATTCTTTTCATCATCTCCCTAAAAACATTTATTTCTTGTGTTTTTTTGTATGTTAGTTTCTCTGAAGAGCAGGGGCAGGTTAGCAACACATTTTATGTGGCTTTCAAGGCAGTTTTGGGATATTTACCATTCCATCCAGCCTTCCAGATTATGAAGTAGGTTTTTGTTTTTTTTGTTTTTTCTTTTTTGGCTATTTGAGACAGGGTTTCTCTGAATAGCCCTGGATGTCTGAGAACTCACTCTGCAGACCAGGCTGGCCTCGAACTCAGAAATCCACCTGCCTCTGCCTCCCAAGTGCTGGGATTAAAGACATGTGCCACCACTGCTGGCTAAGAATTTTTGTCATTTGCTGCTGTTTTTACCAAATGAATGTCTAAGTCCTTTGGAGTTGAGTTACAAAGGGTTTGCATTTAATTACCTCAGTGACAGCTCCAGCAAGGGTAAGAACAAGAACTAGAGGAATTTCAATCCAGCAATATGGGGGCTCTGCCAAAGGATCACATCCAATGACCTTTAAGGTTTGTGTGGTCTGGCTGGAAGGCAGACATGCCACACACATTTAATCTCTCTGGCTGGAATACAGACATACCTTAGTACACACATTTAATCCCAAACAATGAAGGTAAGGTTAATTTATAGAAGGAAGCAGCCATGCTTGAAAGTGACATCTAATTAAGGGACATAAAAAGTGATGATTCAGATAAAGATTTGACAGAATGAGTCAAAGATAGAATACACCCAATTCTCATGAGAACAAACAGGAAAGAGAGGCTCCTTAAAATCAGTGCAGGGAGAGAGGAGGCAGTTTACTGGGACAGTTTTACCGAGACAGGTTGCAGGTGAAGACAGAACAAGCCAGAGAATGAGAGAGAGCCAGACGATTAGAACAGATTGCCAGAGTTAGTTTGAAGCCAAGCAGAACAATTCAGTTAGAAGCTGAAAGAAGTCAGACTGAATCAGTCAGTTTGGAGAGGAGCCAGAACAGCTGAGTTGAACCAGCCAGCCAGAGTTCAGAAAGAACTAGAAAGGGTGAGCTTATTTCACAGTAAGCCTTGGAAGCTGAAACACTCTAGGCCTAGATTAGCAGACAGAGACTAGAAGCTGAAGCCTTCAAGGTCTGGGCTTTCAGAAGTCTAGATTATCTGGAGGCTAGATGCTTCCAGGCCTAAGCCTAGGCCTAGGGATAGTTAGACAGAATCACTGGGCTCAGCCCCAGCTATGTAGTCACATAGCTTGGATACAGCTCTCATCGCATCACTTCGTCTGAGGAAATAAAAGAGGCATTTATAGCAAGAGTTTAAGAAAGCCTGTTTCCTTCTCTCAGGAAGTCAGTAAGACTCTCTTGCCTGCATTTCTTTCTACCACGTGATTAGGGTTTATTACATGTCACATGAGTTGTCCTGCTGATGCTAAACTTTTATTGTTAAAATTTTTCTGAGACCCCAGTTTTAGTAATCTGATCTTTTTTCTTCTTTAGGTTCTCCTTTACTCACCTCTTCTCTCCTTATGTGTATGACAGGCATTTACACTCCGGTTGCCATAATACAAACTCCCCAACAACATTTTCCCTTGTGTCCTGGCTCAACTTGCTTTTTGTTACATGGATAAAGCTTCTTGGAATTTTCTTCTTTCTTGTGTTGCACTCATTCTCATTTAGTGGAGAAGTGTGAACATATCAAGAAGATCCTTGAGATCAAAGTTTTCCTTACAGGGTTTATTCCCAGTAATAGAATTAAAGTGAATACGTTGTTTTCATGGGAGATGGGAAGGCAAAGCCTTGTCAAAACTAAAGTGGACTATGGTCCAAGTAATTCTGAGTATAAATGGTCAACTGAGTGTGGTATAGTCGCCACTCTTGTTCCTGGAAGAAGAGTTGGTGTATTCCTGTGGTCCCATGTTATGCCTCTCCACCAACACTAACCCAGAGAGGGCTGGTTTAAGTCCCTGGTGGGGGTCTACAGTCCATATCTCCCATTAGGGGCATCAGATCATCATTGAATGCCAGGCTGGAAGGGGAGAACAGGAGAACAGGAAAACAGGAGGGATGGGAGAAAAGACTTTCTGTGGGAGTCTTACTGTTACAGCTTGTTTAGGCAAAGGCCTTACTTGTGGCAATCTTTAATGAAATATCTCTCTGAGATGATCTTAACTTGCTTGTATTTCTCTATTGTGGGTTGATATGAATGCATATGCTTTATTTGGTATGAACCAGGGATTATATAATTTTGGGGAAGGGCATGAGATCATTTAGGAAGTGAAGGTCATTGGCTGAAGAGTAAAGCTATTAAGTTGCCTCATTAGCATGGAGAGGTACTCCAGGTGCTTTGCTGTCCTGTGGTCACTTTAGTTGAGAGTCATGATCTGTCTGTTCCAGAGCAGGCAAGGAGGCAGGGAGGGAGCAGCTCCACTCCTACGGTCTCAAATCTCTGAGATTTCTGGGGTTTGAGCTTATTCCACCTCACCAGTCTCATGCCTACCTGGTGAGGTGGAGTACACATGCCCTACATATTACCAATCATTTTGTTTCTCCTCTTATACATTACATCCTGATTGAAGTTTCCTCCCCACAACTCCTCCAAGTTCCTCCATACATCCCCAAGATCCATTCCTCCTCTGTTTACCTTCAGGAAAGAACAGGCCTCCCAGGGATATTAACCAAATATGGTATAATAAGTTACACTAAAACTAGGCAAAACCCCTCATATCAAAGCTGGACAAGAGCAGTAGAAGGAAAATATTCCCAAGAGCAGGTGAAAGAGTCAGAGACACCCTATAACTCCACTGTTAAGAGTCCCACAGGAAGACCAAGATACACAACCGTAATATACATTCAGAAGACTCAGTTCAGACTACTAGTCACTTCCTGTAGTCATCTACTATAGGAAGTTATTTAAACCTGGCTTGGTTATATCAGGAAAATAAAATATGAGGGTTGTTGAAATATTGTAGAATAAATGTGGCTCTAATCTGAGATACTAGTGTTACTAACTTTAGAGATTATCTTGGTGCCACCTGTCTCTGCATTGAATTTCCCTCTGCCTCTGTATTGCCTACCCCACTCCATGCTCCTAGTTAGAGTCAGGAAAACTTTCTCATTTCCCCTTTTATAGTACATATATTCCATTATTGCCATCTATACAGCTCCCTTTTGCTCATATAGATCTGTTTGGCTTTTCTAATTTCTGCGGTTATTCCAGCTTGTATGTTTACATATAAAGATTCAGAACTAGGAACTAGAGGTGAGGTTGTCAGTTGATCAATACACATATTAACCTTGACTACTAGGATGAGCCCTACCTCCTGATATCAGTATCAGACAACTAATCATTTTTGGTAAGACTGAACCTACCCTCTTAGAGTACAGTATCTAGAGGAGATCACAGTTAAGAATAATTTGTGATTTTCAACTATTTAAGCCAAGATAAAACCTGGGAACAGATAATTTCAAGGTGCATCTAGCCTATGAACTGTAGATAAAATGTTGTTCCCAGGTTTTTTGATGTTTGATTGTGACTAGGGCAGCAGTAAGGCCATAATGTGGTCCTGACTCTCTAGAGGTGATGATGAAGTCAGTTTAATGGGACAAGGTCCAGTTCACACACACTTGAACCTCATGTGTGACTAGGAGAGTTGATGGTCAAAAAATGGTGCAGTCAGTATTGATACCCGGATATGCCCTTTGTCCTGATGGCTGTTGTGGTAGTTTGAATATGCTTGGCCCAGAGAATGGCACTATAAGGAGGTGTGGCCTTGTTATAGTAGGTGTGGCCTTTTGGAGGAAGTCACTGTAGGGGTGAGCTTTGAGTCCCTTTTCCTAGCTGCCTGGAAGAGACAGTCTTCTCCTAGTGGCCTTCAGATCAAGATGTAGAACTCAGGTCTCCTTGCACCATGCTTGCCTGGATGCTGCCATGTTTTCCACCATGATGATAGTGGCTTGAACTTCAGAACCTGTAAGCCAGCCCCAATTAAATGTCCTTTATAAGACTTGCCTTGATCATGATGTCTCTTCACAGCAATGGAAATCCTAAGATAGCTGTCATCAGCACTAGAAACCTTGTGAGTCAAGATTGTTCAGGTATAGAGTTTGCCTAGCACACAAGGGAGGCCTACATGTTGTCCAGGACATGATATTCAAGACAGATGACTTGAACTCAGAAGAGTGCCACATATGACCAATAAACCCTGGATATTAGATTATACTGAGGTTGTTTGATGATTAAGTATCCTGGATTCCCTTTAGGCTATAGTGTAAAATTGTGGCTGCTTTGTTGAAGATGTTGGCTAGGTTTAGATGAAGACCTAGTTACCCATATAACCCCTGAAGCTAAGGGCATATCAGACTATTTGGTTATTATGGAGTGGTCCTGATATGATTCAGTGTCTCCCATATACCCTTCAAGTCAGGATGAGCCTATCGATTTTGCTGTTTCTGAGATAGGGATTTCCCTGGTGTCTTTGTGGTCAGTGTTCAGCCAGAGTCCCTTGACTTCCAAAGAATTTCCCAGGCTCATTTGGATTACTTGTTTGGTCCCAGTTCCTCCCTAATGCAATTTTGGCTCTATCTCTTTGTTCTCAGGTTTTCTGGGGGAGAGAAACAGATCTGGAGAGCAAGAACTGAAATTCTAGCCTATAATGTCATGGTCTTTAAATATACAAATGTCTTTTGATCCCAAATTTATACCACATTCTTAAAAGCTTGGAGACAACATTTGGAAGTGGGTCCTTTATATAGAGATTATGTCATGAGTGCAGAACCCTCATAAAATGACTTAGTGTCCTGCTAAAAGAACTCCTTTGAGTAGGTCCAGCCATGTACAAAGAAACAACCCTCAGAAGACACTGAAACTGGCAAGGTCTTGATCTTGGACTTCCACCCTTCAGAACTTGAGAAAGCACTCTTTGTGGATTAAGAAGCCACTGGCCTAGAGTATGTTGTTTTTGCATCCCAGGTGGTGAGGATGATTGGAGAAACCTCAATTCCAAGCAAGGAGCACTGAAAGAAAGGACCACCTCAGAGTAGCTGTCCAAGCAGAGCCCCACAGGCCTCTGTGCTACATTCATCATGGCTCTGAGGAGTGACTGTCAGTGTGCTTCAGTCCCTTTCAGGAAGTTTAACCTGTCAATTCAGGAGGCAAGAGGCCAGGTATCAATCCTTCATGTTTTGAAATATAGTTTCATGTGTATGTTCCAGTGTGTGTTTTCTGTCCTGTGTACACCCACACTATCCATGTGTTGGTCACCAGGGAGGTAGCATCACGAGTGATTATTTGGGGTGGATATTCAGTTTCCCATTCTCTTGGAGGAGTAATGAATGACATTATTGTAAGATGTTATAGAAGTGATTTTGACCCCCATCTGCCATGTAACAACATGGTGTTTATCCAGGGTTGTTTCCAAAAGTTCTCTTGTATGGTTCACCAAGTGAGATGTTTTTGCATGACCCAGATTACATGAAAGCCATGATTTTTTTCTTGATATAGCTGATATGAGAATGTTGTCTGAGTTCAAAGAAAGGTTAGAGCCCAGAAATCCTTGCATTTAAGGAGGTAAATTCCCTCATCAGACCTCCAATTCTTGTTGTTATAGTGGTTCCAGCAGTGTTGGACTGCTTTGTGATGGCCAACTCATACTGTATCTCCCCAAATTGATCGAGGACCTGCCTAATCTACTGAGTGTGGCCCAAACACCCCTTAGGCCTGTGGTTTTCATATTATTTGATGGTCATGTCTGGCCTAGACACTATGAAGGCCAAGGCCTGGACCTAGTTCTACTGTAGTGTGAATGAGAAGAGAGTGCTGGCCACCCATCCTTAGAGTTTAAGTGGGCTCAGGCTACATGGTGGCTAAAGAGATGTTGGATTAGCATTGACAGGAGGTTATGGTTCATGCATGGATGTCAATCATCAGTGCAGAAATGGTTAGGGATGATTTCAAGTTTCTTGGTGAAGAGTGTGTGGCCTGGGTCCCAAATGAGGGTTGGTTTGTCTGACAAAAGAAATTGAAGATAATGGCTGGTGTTAGATTAGGCCACTGTCTAATGTGTATGACAGACACTGAGGTGCCTCAGGTCTCTTCTGCAGTGTATGAACATTTTATATCTCCAGAATGATTTTTAGAAAAACTTTTCTCAGTAACCATTGTGAACAAGCTCTCCAGAGCACTTCTACATTGCTTTCTTTAGAAGGGGACCTCATCGGAAGTTTTGCCTGCACTGGAGATCCAGCGCTTGACAGTAGGCTGACCTTTGACACTTTACTGCTCCTCTGAAGGGCTCAGAAAAGGCATCCAAAGTATGAGCTCTTAAGTATTTGAAGAGTATTACAGGGCTGCTGCTAATTAATGGCTGTTACTGCTCCCAAGTGATGACTGACAATCCACACAAACTGAAGTTTCCAAAAATAAAAAAACAGAAAATGCCACATGTATGCTAAAGCGTCTAGAAGTCCAAATGATGGAACTTTGTGATTATAGAGAGTTAGAATGTTACAGGCCTGAGTCAAATTATATTGATTTATTGAAATTATATTGATTTTATATTTATTGATTTTAGTTTCTTTGAAGGTCATTCATTTCCCATACATGCCTGATCTGACATCATTTTGGCTATCAAAGCTTTTTTAAAAGTATTCTCAGTGGAATACATGAACTTCTCCCAGTCCAGATGCTGGGACTGCCAACAGATAACATCTGAAACCTACTGTAGTTTGTCATGTGCTACAACTCATCTGTGTTATTTGGTAAATGTGTTGATTTACAGGTTTCTTTGTTCTGTATCGAATAAGTCTTATGTAACCACTTCTATATAAATAGTGGAAGATTTTTAAAATATAAATCATTATTTTAAAGAAACCAGCTTCTTCTTATGTGTCAGCAGGGTTAAGTGCCTCTCTTCTATCCTTTGCCCTCCAAGGGGTCATTGTAGTGTCTTGAGACATTTTTGATTGTCATAATTGGGAGAATGATACAGGCAACCATGATTAGAAATGAGAGATGATGTTAAATATTCTCTGTGCCCACAGGACAGTGTCTCACAATAATCCCCAAACATTAATAAGATTGAGATTAAGAAACTGATTTCATGAATGCCAAGGACCAGCCTTGCTTGGAGAGGAATTCCGAGAGAATTGGGGTCCAGGAGTGGTGAAACAAAGGATTCGAGGTCAAATAGTGGATTACAAGCTGATGGCCTATGATCTGCTTGAGATAGCTTTCTAGATTGTTCTCTGTGTTCTGCTCTGTTCGAGACAGCTTTCTCTTGCTATTCTAAAAACTCTCTGAATAGTTTGTCTCCAGCAGATCAAAAGCCCAGTTTTTAATTTACATATCAATTCAGTCATTTATTCCAGTTTCCCCCTTGACCAAATAAACAAATAAACATTCTATGACCTAAGCCCCTAGACTCTTACGAAGAGACAGCAAGCACATTTCTTTTTTCAGCACTGCAAAAAAAATTCAGAGATCTGCTTGCCTTTGTAAACTTAGCTGGGTGGGACTTGTCCTGAAATTACCATTTCCACCATGTCTTAATATAAATTCTCTCCATCCCAGGATGATCTTGAACTCAGGAATCTACTGTCTTTCTGTCTTTTTGCATCTGCCTGTATCTTTCTGATAAGCTTGCTCACAATGCAGTTGCCTCTGTTTTTCTAGGTCTGAAAAGCCCTTCATATAATTTATATTGCATCTTTATATTTTGCATAGTTGAGAAATTATATATTTTCTTTTTTTTTTTAGAGGATACAGACTTTTTATTATTGAAAAAGCTGGTATTAAAATTAAATGAACCTGGAATTTTTCATTATGCATACTAATTTCTTTTTTTTTTCTCAAATTGTAATTAATTCACACAGGGATTATAAACATGGAAAGGCAGGATGTGGGGAAGGGAATGACACTGGAGTGTGGGTGTTCAGGGGGAATACAGATATCTTCAGAACCGGGTATCGGCTAGGTGAAGGTTCAGGGGACAATTCACTATGACTCTGCCTATGACTCGCTTGTCCTTATCTAAGTTGGTATTGTCTGCCAAGGTTACCTATTTATAAGGTCTATGACTACTCAGGCTTATAAATTTTCACAAAAGCTGCCTGTTGACATTAGCTTATAGCCATCTGTTTCAATGTTTTTCCACTGAGACCCAAGACTTGGTGTTAGTATACATGTATGACAGGCCTATTGCTGATTTTAGGCCTATGGCTGATTTTAGGCCTACAGTGTGTAAGCAGGGCTGCCTCTGACATCTCCTCCCTTCTCTAAGTACAGAAGGGCTGTGGCAATTCTAAACTTTGGAAGGGGGGATAGAGGCCTGACCTCCAGTATTTGAAGGGGACCTTGTAATGGCTCTAGTCCCCCTGTTGTTGTCCAGTGAGGCATAAGGGCCATACCCGTCGCGATATCTTTTTCCTGGAGAGGGTATACTTTTGACATCAACCCCTATGCAGTCAGGCTTGTCCCTCAGGAAACCCAGATAGATATTTTTATCTTTTATTTATATTCCTTTGAAGTGCTTAGCCTCGCAGCCTAAGCAAGAATTCAAATTGCCTGTCAGAGGGGGTTCTGGGTGGCCCCTCTCTGCTTGGTCTAGGGGCAGAAGTCCCCCCTTTTAGGTTGGGTGGAGATCGGTTTCGGGAACACCCTGTATAAAGTAACAACCTCATCTTGAGTCTCGTGGTCCTCCATAGCTAACTTATGATAATGTATCTGAGTAGGTTTTGCTACCAAATTATTTATCTGTTGTATCACAGAGTTAGTCCGCGTATTTGAGGGCCAGGGACCAGCAGAAAAAAGCAAAAAGAACCCAAATAATGGTCCCAAGATGGAAGGAAATAGGGTTGACAACCTTGGAGAGGCTGCAAACCAATTCTTGTACCAGCATTCATCTGTCTCTTTCTCTCTCTGATTTTTCTTAGGGCCTTCACTACCTATTTCATGCTCTCTTTAACCCTCCTTGTCTTGCCTATGTAAAGGCAACCTTCTTCTTTGAGGGTTGTACACAGTCAAGAGCTGTATTCAGCCTTTTCTATTGTACTAGAGTAAATCAAGTCCAATAAGGATCTTTGCGATTTTAGGAGGTCTCTTCAGAGGGCGAAACGAGGGATTTCTTCAGATTAGTGATGTCAATCTCAAGCTGTTTGACGCTCTTGTCAGTGGCCCTTCAAAGGTCTGAGTAGTATAAGTTTGGAGGCCAGGATCTGGATTAGAACTTCTTTTTTTTTTTTTTTTTTTTTTTTT
>NW_021604576.1:20646980-20746587 GCF_004785775.1 Grammomys surdaster
TACCCCCCCCCCCCACTCCCACCTCCCCATCCTCAAAATTCCCACCCCCTGGGGCATCCAGCCTTCATGAGGTCAAGGTTCTCTTCTTCCACCTATGCCCAGCAGGGCCCTCCACTTTTACATATTCAGCTGAAGCCCTGGATCCCCCCCTAAGTGCTCCCAGGCTGGTGGTTTAGACCCTGGGAGCTGTGGTTGGTTGGTATTGTTGCTCTCCTCATGGTGCCACAAACCCTTTCAGCTCCTTCAGTCTTCACTCTAACTCCTCTATTGAGAACCCCATGATCAGTTCAATGGCTAGTTGTGAGCATCTGCCTCTGAATATGTCTGACTCTTGAAGGCCTCTGAGGAGATATCCATATCAGGCTCTTATCAGCATGCACTTCCTGTCTTCCACATCAGCATCTACCTTTGGTGATTGCACATGGGATAGATACTCAGGTGGGGTGGTCTTGAGACGGCCCCTCCTTCAGTTTCTGTCCCTCACTTTGTCTCCATATTTGCTCCCTTGAGTATTTTGTTGCTCCTTCTAAGAAGGACCGAATCACCCTCACTTGGTCTTCCTTCTTTATGGGCTTCATGTGGCCTGTGAGTTGCATCTTGGGCATTTCAAGGTTCTAGGCTAATATCCAATAATCAGTGAGTGAATACCATGTGTGTTCTTTTGTGATTGGCTTACCTCACTCAGGATGATAATTTCTAGTTCCATCCATTTACCTAGGAACCTCTCGAATTCATTGTTTTTAATAGCTGAGTAATACTCCACTGTGTAAATATACCACATTTTTTGAATCCATTCCTCAGTTGAAGGACATCTGGGTTCTTTCCAGCTCCTGGCTATTATAAATAAGGCTGCTATGAACATAGTTGAGCATATGTCCTTGTTATATGTTCGAGCATTTTCTGGGTATATGCCTAGGAGTGGTATAGCTGGATCCTCGGGTAATGCTATGTCCAATTTTCTGAGGAACCGCCAGACTGATTTCCAAAGTGGTTGCACCATCTTGCAGTCCCACCAACAATGGAGGAGTGTTCCTCTTTCTCCACACCCTCGCCAGCATCTACTATCACCTGAGTTTTTAATCTTAGCCATTCTGACTGGTGTGAGATGGAATCTCAGGGTTGTTTTGATTTGCATTTCCCTGACGACTAAGGATGCTGAACATTTCTTTAGATGCTTCTTGGCCATTCGATTTTCTTCCGTTGAAAATTCTTTGTTAAGTTCTATACCCCATTTTTTAATACGGTAATTTGGTTGTCTGGAGTCTAATTTCTTGAGTTCTTTGTATATATTGGATATTAGCCCTCTATCAGATGAAGGATTGGTAAAGATCTTTTCCCAATTTGTTGGTTGTCGTTTTGTCCTATTGACAGTGTCCTTTGCCTTACAGAAACTTTGCAATTTTATGAAGTCCCATTTGTCAATTCTCGATCTTAGAGCATATGCCATTGGAGTTCTGTTCAGGAACTTTTCCCCTGTGCCCAAGTATTCGAGGCTTTTCCCCACCTTCTCTTCTATTAGTTTCAGTGTATCTGGTTTTATGTGGAGGTCCTTTATCCACATAGACTTGAGCTTTGTACAAGGAGATAAGAATGGATCAATTTTCATTCTTCTACATGTTGTCTTCCAGTTGAACCAGCACCATTTGTTGAAAATGCTGTCCTTTTTCCACTGGACAGTTTTAGCTCCTTTGTCAAAGATCAAGTGACCATAGGAGTGTGGGTTCATTTCTGGGTCTTCAATTCTATTCCATTGATCTTCCTGCCTGTCTCTGTACCAATACCAGGTAGTTTTTATCACTATTGCTCTGTAGTACAGCTTGAGGTCAGGGATGGTGATTCCTCCAGAAGTTCTTTTATTGTTGAGAATAGTTTTCGCTATCCTGGGTTTTTTGTTATTCCATATGAATTTGAGAATTTCCTTTTCTAACTCTGTGAAGAATTGAGTTGGGATTTTAATGGGGATTGCATTGAATCTGTAGATTGCTTTTGGCAAGATGGCCATTTTTATTATATTAATCCTGCCAATCCATGAGCATGGGAGATCTTTCCATCTTCTGAGATCTTCTTCAATTTCTTTCTTCAGAGACTTGAAGTTCTTGTCATACAGGTCTTTCACTTGCTTGGTTAGATTCACACCAAGGTATTTTATATTATTTGCAACTATTGTGAAGGGTGTCATTTCCCTAATTTCTTTTTCAGTCTGTTTATCTTTCATGTAGAGGAAGGCTACTGATTTGTTTGAGTTGATTTTATAACCAGCCACTTTGCTGAAGTTGTTTATCAGGTTTAGGAGTTCTCTGGTGGAAGTTTGGGGGTCACTTAAGTATACTATCATATCATCTGCAAATAGCGATATTTTGACTTCTTCCTTTCCCATTTGTATCCCTTTGACTTCTTTTTGCTGTCTAATTGCTCTGGCTAAGCCTTCCAGTACTATATTGAATAGGTAGGGGGAGAGTGGGCAACCTTGTCTAGTCCCTGATCTTAGTGGGATTGCTTCAAGTTTCTCTCCATTTAGCTTGATGTTGGCTACTGGTTTGCTGTAAATTGCTTTCACTATGTTTAGGTAGGGGCCTTGAATTCCTGATCTTTCCAAGACTTTTATCATGAAGGGATGTTGAATTTTGTCAAATGCTTTCTCAGCATCTAGTGAGATGATCATGTGGTTTTTTTCTTTAAGTTTGTTTATATAGTGGATTACATTGATGGATTTCCAAATATTGAACCATCCCTGCATTCCTGGGATAAAACCTACTTGATCATGATGGATGATTGTTTTGATGTGGTCTTGGATTCGGTTTGCTAGAATTTTATTGAGTATTTTTGCATCGATGTTCATAAGGGAGATTGGTTTGAAGTTCTCTTTTTTTGTCGGGTCCTTGTGGGGTTTGGGTATGAGTGTAATTGTAGCTTCATAGAACGAATTGGGTAGTGTTCCTTCTGTCTCTATTTTGTGGAATAGTTTGAAGAGAATTGGTATTAGGTCTTCCTTGAAGGTCCGATAGAATTCAGCACTAAAACCATCTGGTCCTGGGCTTTTTTTAGTGGGGAGGCTTTTGATGACTGCTGCTATTTCCTGAGGGGTTATGGGACTATTTAGATGGTTTATCTGCTCCTGGTTTAACTTCGGTACCTGGTATCTGTCTAGGAAATTGTCCATTTCATCCAGGTTTTCCAGTTTTGTTGAGTATAGGCCTTTGTAGTAGGATCTGATGATTTTTTGAATTTCTTCAGTTTCTGTTGTTATGTCTCCCTTTTCAGTTCTGATTTTATTAATTTGGATACTGTCTCTGTGCCCTCTGGTTAATCTGGCTAACGGTTTATCTATCTTGTTGATTTTCTCAAAGAACCAACTCCTGGTTTTATTGATATTTTGTATTGTTCTTTCTGTTTCTATTTGGTTGATTTCAGCCCTGAGTTTGATTATTTCCTGCCTTCTACTCCTCCGGTTTAGAACTTCTTTTTTTTTTTTTTGAGACAGGGTTTCTCTGTGTGTAGCCCTGGCTGTCCTGGAACTCACTCTGTAGACCAAGCTAGCCTCGAACTCTTGAACTCAGAGATCCGCCTGCCTCTGCCTCCCAAGTGCTGGGATTAAAGGCGTGCGCCACCACTGCCCGGCCGGATTAGAACTTCTAACAGCAGACATCACGGGTGATTCATTTTTACCTGGAATGGAAAAAGAAGGGGATTCTCAGGGAGATTTCTCTTCCCTGGATGTAAATTGTTATTCATCGTATTTATGGTTGGGCCTGGCTTTGTGGGGGTATCTATTATTTTCATTAATCTTTTTGATAGCCAGTTAGCTGTGTCTTCTGTGGTATCGGACAGGCATATCAGTCCTCGGCCCCATAAGGGAACTGGGTCTGGGCCATTCCCTTTAAGGGTAAGAGGGTCCTTCCCCATATCTGTGGCAAAGTTTTGTTGGTCTTGGTGGTGCCAGAGGCAGTCAGCAGCAGATTTGCCATGAGCTTTCAGCTTTAGAGAGATAAAAGTGAACAAGGCATGATGGAGAATATTTCAGGGGGACTCCTTCTGAGGGGAGACCATTCCCCCTCTTTTGTTTTTAAAGCCAATTTTTCAGAGTTCTTGTAAAATCAAGGCAGAAGCGCCAACAGTCGCTCCTTCCACACTCAGAGAGTCATGAAAACCCTATTTAAGGATATATAAATCTATATTAATAATTTTTTGTCAAAGGACTGTTATAGCACCGCTGACAACTGATCAGACTATATAATATATCGATTAGTAATAGCTTCTTCTACTTTTTGTGAGATTACCTCTCTTTTGTCAATTAATTGTTGAGGAAAATTAGGGTTTACCTCTCTCTTGAGAATATTGAACAGAGACTTAAATTCTTTTGTGGAGAGCTTAAAATAGGATCTTAGCCAATTAGCAACTCCTAGAAACTTTTGAAATTAATTTAAAATAAGTAAACACTCTCCCTCTCTTTTTTTTTTAGACCCTTTATCTGTGTGGTTTTTTTTATTGGATATTATACGAATTTACCTTTCAATGTTATCTCCTCTCCCATTCTCCCCTAAAACCCCTTATCCCATACCCCCTCCTCCTAATTTTTGCGAGAGTGTGCTCCAAACATCCACCCAGTCCCATCTCCCTGCTCTCGAATTCCCACACAGTAGGGGATCCAAACTTTCGGGGACCATGGCCCTCCACTTTCACTGAAGTCTAACAAGGTCACCCTCAATTCCCTATACAGGTGCATGAGTCCCTCCCTTTGTGCTCTCTGGCTGGCGGTCTAGGCTTTGGGAGCTCTGGTTGAAACTTTTGATACTCCTTCTAGAAAGGACCAAAGCATCCACACTTTGGTCTTCCTTCTTCTATCTGAGTTTTATGTGGTCTATACGTAGTTTCTTAGAAATTGTGAGCTTTTGGGCTAATATCCACTTATCAGTGAGTGCATACCATGTATGTTCTTTTGAGATTGGGTCATCTCACTCAAGATGATATTTTCCAGCTCCATCCATTTGCCTAGGAATTTCGTGAACTCATTGTTTTTAATAGCGGAGTAGTACTCCATTGTATAAATGTACCACATTTTCTGCATCCATTCTTCTGTTAAAGGGCATCTGGGTTCTTTCCAACTTCTGGCTATTATAAATAAGGCTGCTATGAACATGGTGGATCATGTGTCCCTGTTGTATGTCGAAACGTCTTTTGGGTATATGCCCAGGAGTGGTATAGCTGGGTCCTCAGGTAACACTATGTTCAATTTTCTGAGATACCACCAGACTGCCTTCCACAGTGGTTGTACCAGTATACAATCCCACCAACAGTGGAGGAGTATTCCTCTTTCTCCACATCCTCACCAACATGTGCTGTCACCTGTGTTTTTGATCTTAGCCAATCTGACTGGTGTGAGGTGGAATCTCAGTGTTGTTTTCATTTGCATTTCCCTGATGACTAGGGATGCTGAACACTTTTTTTGGTGCTTCTCAACCATTTGAGCTTACTCAGTTGAGAATTCTTTGTTCAGCTCTGTGCTCCATTTTTTAATAGGGTTCTTTGATTGTCTAGAGTCTAATTTCTTCAGTTCTTTGTATACCTTGGATATTAGCCCTTTATCAGATGTAGGGTTGGTGAAGATCTTTTCCTAATCTGTTGGTTGCCGCTCTGTCCTATTGACTGTGTCCTTTGCTTTACAGAAGCTTTGCAGCTTTATGAGGTCCCATTTGTCAATTCTTGGTCTTCGAGCACAGGCCATTGGTGTTCTGTTCAGGAACTTTTTTCCTGTGCCTATGTGTTCCAGGCTTTTCCCCAGTTTCTCTTCTATTAGTTTCAGTGTGGCTGGTTTTAGGTGGAGGTCCTTAATCCACTTGGAATTGGGCTTTGTACAAGGAGATAAGTATGGATCAATTTGCATTTTTCTACATGCTGACCTCCAGTTGGACCAGCACCATTTGTTGAAAATGCTATCTTTTTTCCACTCGATGGTTTTAGCCCCTTTGTCAAAGATCAAGTGACCATAGGTATGGGGGTTCATTTCTGGGTCTTCTATTCTATTCCATTGATCCTCCTGCCTGTCTCTGTTCCAATACCATGCAGTTTTTATCACTATTGCTCTGTAGTACAGCTTGAAGTTGGGGATGGTGATTCCTCCAGAAGTTCTTTTATTGCTGAGAGTAGTTTTCACAATCCTGTTTTTTTTTGTTATTCCAAATGAATTTTAATATTTCTCTTTCGATCTCTGTGAAGAATTGAGTGGGAATTTTGATGGGGATTGCATTAAATCTGTAGATGGCTTTTGGCAAAATAGCCATTTTTACTATATTAATCCTTCCAATCCATGAGCATGGGAGATCTTTCCATCTTCTGAGATCTGCTTCGATTTCTTTCTTCAGGGGCATGAAGTTCTTGTCATACAGGTCTTTTACTTGCTTGGTTAGGTTCACACCAAGGTATTTTATATTATCTGTGACTATTTTGAAGGGTGTCATTTCCATAATTTCTTTATCAGCCAGTTTATCTTTTGAGTAGAGGAAGGCTACTGATTTGCTTGAGTTAATTTTATATCCAGCCACTTTGCTAAAGTTGTTTATCAGGTTTAGGAGTACTCTGGTGGAAGTTTTGGGGTCACTTAAGTATACTATCATATCATCTGCAAATAGTGAGATTTTGACTTCTTCCTTTCCAAATTGTATCCCTTTGACCTCCTTGTGTTGCCTAATTGCTCTGACTAGGACTTCCAATACTATATTAAATAAGTAGGGGGAGAGTGGGCAACCTTGCCTAGTCCCTGATTTTAGTGGGATTGCTTCAAGTTTCTCTCCATTTAGTTTGTTGCTGGCTACTGGTTTGCTGTATATTGCCTTTACTATGTTTAGGTATGGATCTTAAATTTCTGACCTTTCCAAGACTTTTATCATGAAGGGGTGTTGAATTTTGTCAAATGCTTTCTCAGCATCTAGTGATATGATCATGTGGTTTTTTTTCTTTGAGTTTGTTTATATAATGGATTACATTGATGGATTTCTGATTATTGAACCAACCCTGCATTCCTGGGATAAAGCTTACTTGATCGTGATGGATAATTGTTTTGATGTGTTCTTGGATTCAGTTCGCTAGAATTTTATTGAGTAATTTTGCATCCATGTTCATAAGAGAGATTGGCCTGAAGTTCTCTTTCTTTGTTGGGTCTTTGTGTGGTTTAGATATGAGCGTAATTGTGGCTTCATAGAATGAGTTGGGTAGTGTACCTTCTGTTTCTATTTTGTGGAATAGTTTGAAAAGAATTGGAATTAGGTCTTCCTTGAAGGTCTGATAGAATTCTGCACTAAAACCATCTGGTCCCGGACTTTTCTTTGTAGGGAGACTTTTAATGACTGCTTTTATTTCTTTTGGGGTTATGGGACTGTTTACATGGTTTATCTGGTCCTGATTTAACATTGGTAACTGGTATTTGTCTAGAAAATTGTCCATTTCATCAAAATTTTCCAATTTTGTTGAGTATAGGCTTTTGTAGTAGGATCTGATGATTTTTTTAATTTCCTCGGTTTCTGTTGTCATGTCACCCTTTTCAGTTCTGATTTTATTAATTTGGATACTGTCTCTCTGCCCTCTGATTAGTCTAGCTAAGGGTTTATTTATCTTGTTGATTTTCTCAAAGAACCAGCTCCTGGTTTTATTGATTCTTTGGATAGGTCTTTTTGTTTCTATTTGGTTGATTTCAGCCCTGAGTGTGATTATTTCCTGCCGTCTACTCCTCTTGGGTGTATTAGCTTCTTTTTGTTCTAGGTCTTTCAGGTGCATTGTCAAGCTGCTAGTGTATGCTCCCTCCAGTTTCTTTTTGTAGGCACTTAGAGCTATGAATTTTCCTCTTAGCACTGCCTTCATTGTATCCCATAGGTTTTGGTATGATGTGCCATCATTTTCATTAAATTCTAAAAAGTTTTTATTTCTTCCCTTACCTGATTATCAAGTAGTAGAGTGTTGTTCAGTTTCCATGTGAATGTGGGCTTTCCATTGTCTTTGTCATTTTTGAAGACCAGCCTTAGACCATGGTGATCTGATAGGATGCAGGGAATTATTTCAGTTTTTTTTATATCTGTTGAGGCCTGTCTTGTGCCCAATTATATGGTCTATTTTGGAGAAGGTACCATGAGGTGCTGAGAAAAAGGTACATTCTTTTTCTTTAGGGTGAAATGTTCTATAGATATCTGTTAAGTCCATTTGGTTCATAACTTCTGTTAGTTTCACTGTATCTCTATTTAGTTTCTGTTTCCATGATCTATCCATTGCTGAGAGTGGGGTGTTGAAGTCTCCCACTATTATTGTGTGAGGTGCAATGTGTGTTTTGAGCTTTAATAAGGTTTCTTTTATGAAAGTCGATGCTCTTGTATTTGGCGCATAGATATTCAGAATTGAGAGTTCATATTGGTTGACTTTTCCTTTGACAAGTATGAAATGTCCTTCCTTATCCTTTTTTGATAGCTTTAAGTTGAAAGTCGATTTTATTCGATATTAGAATGGCTACTCCCGCTTGTTTCTTAGGGCCATTTGCTTGAAAAATTGTTTTCCAACCTTTTACTTTAAGGTAGTGTCTGCCTTTGTCACTGAGGTGGGTTTCCTGTAAGCAGCAAAAAGCTGGGTCCTGTTTGCGTATCCAGTCAGTTAGCCTATGCCTTTTTATTGGGGAATTGAGTCCATTGATGTTAAGAGATATTAAGGAGAGGGTGTTGTTGCTTCCTGTCATTTTTGCAAATAGTGGAGACATCGTTTGTGTGGTTATCTTCTTTTGGGTTTGATGGAAAAGGATTATTTTCTTGCTCTTTCTAGGGTATGATTGCCCTCCTTGTATTGGAGCTTTCCTGCTATTATCCTTTGTAGAGCTGGATTTGTGGGAAGATACTGTGTAAATTCGGTTTTGTCATGGAATATCTTAGTTTCTCCATCTATGGTAATTGAGAGTTTTGCTGGGTAAAGTAGCTTGGGCTGGCATTTATGTTCTCTTATGGTCTGTTTGATATTTGTCCAGGATCTTCTGGCTTTTATAGTATCTGGTGAGAAGTCAGGTGTAATTCTGATAGGTTTGCCTTTATATGTTACTTGGCCTTTTTCCCTTACTGCTTTTAAAATTCTTTCTTTGTTTTGTGCATTTTGTGTCTTGATTATTATGTGACGGGAGGTATTTCTTTTTTGATCTAGTCTGTTTGGTGTTCTGTAGGCTTCTTGTGTGATTATGGGCATCTCATTCCTTAGTTTAGGGAAGTTTTCCTCAATAATTTTATTGAAGATATTTACTGGCCCTTTAAGTTGGGGATCTTCACTCTCATCTATACCTATTATCCTTAGGTTTGGTCTTCTCATTGCGCCTTGGATTTCCTGGATGTTTTCTGTTAAGAACTTTTTGCATTTTGCATTTTCTTTGACAGTTGTGTCAATATTTTCTAAGGTATCTTCTGCCCCTGAGATTCTTTCTTCTATCTCTTGTATTCTGTTGGTGATGCTTGTGTCTATGACTCCTGATTTCTTTCTTAGGTTTTCTATTTCCAGGGTAGTCTCCCTTTGTGATTTCTTTATTGTTTCTACTTCCATTTTTATGTCCTGGATGGTTTTGTTCAATTCCTTCATCTGTTTGTTTGTGTTTTCTTGTGATTCTTTAAAGGATTTTTGTGTTTCTCTAAGGACTTCATCCTGTTTTCCTGTGTTCTCATCAAGTTTTTTGATAGTGTTATTTATTTCCTTCTTATAGTCCTCTATCATCATCATTAGAAGTGATTTTAGATCTGGTTCTTGTTTTCCTGGTGATATGGGGAGTTCAGGACTTTCTAATGTGGGAGAACTAGGTTCTGATGATGGCAAATACCTTGGGTTGCTGGTGCTTGTGTTCTTGCACTTGCCTTTTGCCATCTGGATCGCCTTTGTGCTATCTGTGCTGTCTCTGACTGGGGCCTGTCTTTCTATTATCTAGGTTGTGTCAGAACTGTTTGGGATGGGTTTTGCTGCTGAGGTTAGAGCTGAGGCCCAAGATGTGCTCCATGCTCAGGTGAAAACTGGAAGAAGTCGGGGCTCTGGGCTGGGAGTGGATTCCTGGGTCCCAGTGGGTCCCGTTTGCTCCCTGATTGGGGGCAAGTATTGCCACGTCCGAGCTTAAGATACTGCTTGAGTTAGAGCTATTGAGAGCCCTGCTTCCTCTAGGTTCTGTGAGATTGAGTGCAGAGCTGACTTCCGGATCTGCCGAGTGCTAGGGCTCAGACCGGAAGAAACCCACGCTCCGGGCCAGGAGAGAATTCCTGGGTCCCAGTGGGTCCCGGTTGCTCCCTGTTTGGGGTAAGTGCTGCTTTTTCCTTACCTGGAATGCTGCCTGAGTTAAAGCTCCTGGGAGTCCCACTTTCTCTCGGTTTTCTGGGGTTGGGTACGGAGCTGCCACCTGTGACCTGCTGTATGCTCGGGCCCAGACCGGAAGTGCCGAAATTATATATTTTCAAACTCATGTTTTTAGACTTCTTTCTCACAGCCATAAGGGTTGTCCTTCTCACAGCCATAAGGGCTCTCCTGAAGGTCACAGCATTCTATCATTTTGCTGAGACATAGATACACCCTCTCCTCCCAGACTCAAGGTATGTCTGATTGTCATGAAGTCATTAACCTTGGCAGAGAGGACATTCCTCGCTGGAGAAATGTGAAAATATGTACATTATTATATAAATAATTATTATACAAATAAGCCTGTTGCCCACAGCAATAGTCAATGGAGGTCCATGCCCTGCTAGCTCTGTTCCAGGAGCAGGAAGTAAGTCATGTCATCCCTTGCGGGACTGGGCAGATGAATACTTGAATCGTGTCAAGTTATCCTGGGCTGTTGCTCCTGAGAGTCTAATAGTATATTGTAGCTTCTTTGACACTGGAGCCTTGCCTGGGTCATTGGCCTCACTTCCTACAACTTCATGTTTACCAGCAGAATGGAAGTCTCCAAAGGCTGATGGCTTTCTTGCTGTGGGGAAAAATGAAGAATCACTGCTTAGTAGTTTGCTCTCTGCCCCTATGTTGGGCCACAAGTGTTCCAATCTCTTAGAGACATCCAAGCAGTGGGACTTCAGAAAACTTTAATCATTAATATTAATTGTAGGTATGTATGTTTGCCCCTCTTTTACCATATGACATGTATTTATGAGTGCAGGGTCACACATACTACATGGCATGTGCATAACTGTCAGAAGGAAACTGTCATGAGTCAGCTGTATCTTTTCGCAGTGTTGAAAAAGGTGTCTTATTTCTGCTGGATTACTGTGCATTCCCTACTTGCTGACCCATGAGCTTATCAGCAATGTTATTGTCTCTGCCTCCCATCTCTCTGCAGGAGTGCTGAGATAACAGATGAATGGTATTCCATTTATGTGGGTTCTGGGGATCAAACTCATGCCATTAGCATGAGCAGTAGGTACTTGTGTAGCAGGTACTTTACCTGCTAACCTATCTCAGTAGTCCAAGCAGACTTCTAATTGCTGTGTATCCTTACTCAGAGTACTATACTCAGAAACTTCATCTTTTCTTAGATATGGATCCCAGATGTGGAAGAGATTGCCAGACTTAATAAAGAGAAATATTAAGGCATCTGGGAGAGGGGGAGAGAGACTTCTATAAGAATGTAGCCCCTAGCATGCCAACCATATTCAGGTGGAAGGACACATAGAAAATATTTGGGCAGCATGCACTGATCTTGCTTTTTTTTTGGCAGGGCCAGGGAGGGGAAGAATGACTAGAGAGGTGTCTTGGTAGTTATGAGCACTGATTGCTCTTCTAGAGGATTCAGGTTCAATTCTCAGCACCCACCTGGCAGCTTACAATTGTCTATAGCTTGTTCCAGGATATTTGGCATCCTCTTTTGGACTCTGCAGGCAATGCACATATGGTGCTCAGATAAAACATACACATAAAATAAAGTGACATAGTTTTTTTTTTTTAATGAAGCACACAAAGTTGGGTGGATAGAGAAATGGTAAATCTGTTAAGAGTTAGGGGAGGAGGGCAAATATGATTGAAACACACATGACATCCTCAAAGAACTAGTAAAAGTAAAACAAATTTAAACTTGAATTAGAAGGTAAATATAAGGTATACAGTTGTATGTAAATTTCAGATAAGTGACAAAGTATTTTTTGTAGTAAAGGTATCTCAAATACTTTTGACTAAAAATATCTCAACTATTGTATACATTGATTTTTTTGTTGTTCATTTAAAATCCTAATTTAATTGGGCATCTCATCTTTAATATGGTGTCCTTCATTTGAATTCTTCTCCCTAGAAGAAATGCTGAAATTGGATCATAGGGAGCTACAATCATATGACTTATTATCTAACACTGATGTAAACAATCAGGACCTAGATATGCTTTCAAATTCTGAGCCAGAGGCCCTCTCAAATCTTACATTCTGACTTTCATCTCCTTTGTCTTTATGTCTCCGTCTTCAGCTCATACTTTGAGAATGCTATCTCTTGGTCATCCATAGATAACCAGATTCAACAGGGCTCTGCTTAATTACCTGTTTCATTTGTACAAGTGTTTTCTCCTCTATATAACACTTCCATAGGATGTGGATCATTGCAGGGGTAACTGGGGGATGGAATATGTGCAGCTTTGATAAGGACATGTACATTAGTTACTTTTCTATTGCTATGATAAATGATAAAACACCATGACCAAGACAACTTCTAGAAGGATGAGTTTATTCAGGTTTACAGTTCCAGAGGGTTAGGGTTCATAATGGCAGGGATAGCATGGCAGTAAGCAGCAGACATATTGGCTGGAGTTGGAGGCTGAGAGTTCACATCTTGAACCATAAGCAGGAAGCAGAGATAGCAAAATGGGAATAGCAAGTGGCTTTTGAAACCTCAAAGCCTGCTGCCAAGAACATAATACCCCAGGAAAGCCACAGCCTAAACCTAGCCAAACAGTGCCACTAACTGGGAATCAAGTGTTTAAATGTTTGAGACTATGAGAGGCATTTATGACCCAAACCACCTCAATATGTAACTCTTCATTTGAAGATTTTGTTTTCCTGTCTGTTATTATTTTTGTAGCCAAAACAGTAGAAATCATGCCATAGTCCAAATTCCTTATTGTTTTATTTTTATCAGATAGATTCATTAATTTCTGCATTGCCTACATTTATTAACTTAGCTTTGTGTTGCTTTTGTTTCATAGATCCTGCTTCATACATCTTCTTCTCCAGGACATATAGTGACAATTTTGGAATTTTGGTTTCTTTAAAGAAAAACTCACAGAACTATAATAAGGCTATGTTTTTGTTTTAATCTCAAGTGTGGGGTATGGGGCTACTTCAGATTGTTCATAGCAGCTTACTATGGTTTGTGTCACACTCTGGAATAGGTGTGATTTTTGCCAGCTGCCGATAGCATCGCAATTGTGTGACGTCTGGAATACTGGCAACTTTTCAGAGGTTATATAAATGCTAGGGCCACAAGAGACATAGTGGGTTGTTGGTTGGTTGTTGGCTGTTGCTGGTTGCTGTTGTTCAAGGTTTGTTAAGTAGTTGTGTAAAAAGAATAAACAAGAAGAAATTATACATCCTACATCCTGATGGTGAAGATCAGACTTGCTCCAAGGAACTCATCTGTCCCAATCAACAGGAAGCAGTCTAATGGTAACCCTTTCCCCACCCCCGACTTTACTCAGGAATCTCTGTCCTTCCCTCTCTCTTCTTTTTTTCCTCTTTTGTCTAGTGTTAGAGAGTTGAAAAGGTGGAAGAAAAGGGCTGGAGAAGGGTGGAAGAAAGAAGAACCCACAGAGTAGTCAAAGAGAGCTACAAGGACACTGTACTCAATATAGTCCAGGTAGGAACTTCGGGCATAAGTAATGTAAGGTATGTGTTTATCAAGACTTATTGTTATCTAGCCAAGTTGACTACTCAGAATCTGACCATAAATGTTCCTGTATTCACTCATTCAGCATATAGCATGAATGTCCTAGGGATGAAGAAGATAACTGGTGAACCTGGTTCTTACAAAGGAGACAGATCATAAACAAAAAGATAAGTAAAGGAATAATTTGCTTGTACCATCTGTCTTAGTTAGGGTTTTACTGCTAGGAGCAGACACCATGACCAAGGCAACTCTTATAAAGGACAGTATTTAATTGGGGCTGACTTACAGGTTCAAAGGTTTAGTTCATTATCATCAAAGTGGGAGCATGGCAGCATCTAGGCAGACAGGATGCAGGCAGTGCTGAGAGTTCTACATCTTCATTTGAAGTCAGCTAATGGAAGACTGACTTCCAGGCAGCCAAGACAAGAGTCTTAAGCCCACATCCACAGCAACACACCAACTCCAACAAGGCCACACCTCCTAATAGTGATACTCCCTGGGCCAAGCATATTCAAACCATCACACCGTGTAAGTACCAGGAAGGAAAGTAAAGGAGGTTGAGAGATCAGTGTGCCTTAGGATGGGAAAGAGTACATTTAAAATATGTCAGAGCAGAATGATGTAAGAAGCCATCATTTGACAGAGATTTCATTGATATGACCAAGAAAGTCCTGTTGCTGTCACTAGGAAGACCTAGACAGAAGGGTATGCAAAGGCTTAAGCTTAAGAAATTCAGGAGGTAAGAACAGAGGGAAAGTGTGGTGGTTTGAATATGTTTGGCCCAGGGAGTGGCACTATTTGGAGTTGTGACCTTGGAGTAGATGTGGCCTTGTTGGAGGAAGTATGTCATACTGGGAGTGGGCAATGAGACCCTACTTCTAACCATGTGGGAACCAGTCTTCTAGCAGCCTTCAGATGAAGTTGTAGAACTCTCAGTTCCTCCTGCATGGTGCCTGCCAGGATGCTGCCATGCTCCCACCTTGGTGATAATGGATTGACTCTCTGAACCTGTAAGCCAGCCCCAATTAAATGTTGTCTTTACAAGAGTTGCCTTGGTCATGGTGTCTGTTCACAGAAGTAAAATCCTAACTAAGACAGAGAGCAATGAAGAGAGGAGTGAGTCAGAGAAATATGTCTCTCAGGGTGTCCCTACATACTTTACAGGTTCTTACATTCCAAGCTGGGTTACAAATGTGCATTTCTCCCACTCTTCAGAACCCTTTCTCCATCATGGGTATTGTTCTACCTTCCTAGTGCTCTAACAGTTTAATCATGGACCTACCCATCCCTTTATTCTGGTTTGGACACCTCAAACTAGGTGGTTGTGCTATTAGGTGTATTGTCTGCATGTGTATCTGTGAACCATGTGCATGCCTATTTCCCATGGAGGCCAGAAGAGAGCATCAGATGCCCTGGGACTGGAGTTAAATGTAGTTGTGAGCCACCATGTGGATTCTTGATATCCAAGTGCTTTTAATTGAGAAGACTTCTCCTGACCCCCAGGTGTCTGTTTTGTAATAAAGCGTTTATTCTTTCATAAAGTAACAATATACCTTCTTCATGCAAAACAACCGCTGAATACCACAAACCATCCTTTGGATACCAAGGATATGTTATATGTGTTGATTAATGGTGTTAATAAAAGGAACGCAAGGCAAGAAATAAGATACCACTATCCAATGACTGATGAGATGTGCATTCACCCTTAGGTTTGATTTTTGATATCATAACGATAACCCTATTGAAAATGATGTGGATAAAAGAAGAATAACTACAAAAGAATAGTCTTATAGCATCAGACAGAAAGAAGAGCGGCGACATAATACTGCAGCACAGGTGTGGGTTGAAATTCTGTTTGTGAAATGGCAATATACTTTTTATGAAAAAGCAAGGAAGGTCTTAAAGAGAATTTGTAATTGGGGATCTTCAAGCATTCAGAAGTGCGAGGGTTGTGATACTGGATAGGGTTGAATCCTACAGAACTCGCTGTGGGTTATAAAGCCAATTTCTTCAAGAGACTCTGCAGCCGAACAAGATCCCTCTCACCATGTAGCCTGGGGAAAGGGGGATACATTTGAGATTGAAGATGTGTCTTTAGTTGAGAAGTGCAGAAAAAAGTAAAATTCTCACGAGAAGCCACAAATTTTCCTGTCAGCCATTGCGTGCACCTGTTAATCTTCTGTAGCCAAGTTCCAAGGGCAGAAACTAAGGGAAAGCCAACTCTGGCCTTGCCTGGATGCAAAGCCAGGTGCGAACTCAATATGGAACACTGGGAAGGTGTTTCCACAAGTAAACTTGCTTTGCTGTTAGCAATTTCCCAATTTGCACAAAATAATCTTTAAGGAAAGAATTCTTGGGGTTGGGAAGTGGCTCAATAAGTAAAGTGCTTTACCTGTAATTCCACGGACTAGTTAAAAAATTGGGCATGGTGGCATTTTTGTAATTCAGTGGTGCGTGTGTGTGTTTATGTATCTATGTATGTTAATGACTAGATAGACTAGCTTACTGGCTCCAGGCCAGTTGAAGACTTTGTTTAAAAAAAAAAAAAGCAGATGGCACCTGAGGATCACCACCTGAGGCTGAGGTTGTTCTCTCCTGTACACATATCTGTACCCCTCCCCCCACCATTCATTCATTTTCTTCTTAAAGCACAGTGACAAAACCAGAAAGACTTGATGTTCAGATCCAGGACGCAGATGGATCAGGGCGAAGGTATAGGATCTGCTGTAGCTGCGGAAATGAATGTAGTTAAAGGGCACGTTCTCCAAATGTGGCCAAAGGCTAGGAGAGTCAGTCTCAAGTGAGAACTTAGACGTACAGAGCCTCTGACCCCACTTCAGAGCCACAGAATCAGCAACATGGAAGGTTTTGTTTAGCCATTTTGATGATTCTGATGATGAGGTGCACTGTGTTGGATGAAGCTACTCTTGGCAAATGTTGATTCAATCAAACTGCTTCTCTTTAATTTATTGTTTTGGGCAAAATACTTTCTGTACCTTTCTGACACCACCTGAACATTCTGAAGATGGAGTTCTTTCTAATGATTTAAGAATGCTTAAGGGCAGGGTGGAGGGTAGCGGGTGGCGGTGGGGGAGTGGCTCGTGCAGGCCAACTGAGAACCAATGCTTGCTCATTGTCCAGACCTGACCTAAGCTAACGCAGGCACAGGTGCAGGTGTAGGCGCCTGCTGATGGTGGAAGCTGTCCAGGCCAACAGGGTAACACTATGAAGAAAGAATGTGTGATGGAAAGACGTAAAGATGGAAGACAGGAGCGATGTGTGCTTTGCAGAGAGAGGCAGAACTGCAGACACGAAGGCAGGACTGAGTGGAACATGCCATTGCCCTGAGGGGTTAGCGGGGTGGTGTGCAATAGACTGGTGTTTGTGCAAATGCAAACTTAGCCCCCAAACACACTGCCTGCCCTCGAGATTGGTTTGGCCTTGGGCAATGACAGAGGCCTAAGATGAGGAAAGGTTCTGAACTGGATCTCCTTGAAGGACTACGGTGGTCCATCGTGCTACTGAGGACCATTTGTGGGTTAGTGGTCCTGGTGCAGCCAGGACTGGGTTGATGTCCATGGCCTGTGTTACCACTGAAGTCCATGCAGATATCCATGGTCTGTGCCTGATGGTCTGAGGCCATGTTGATGTCTGAGGGCCAAATTAATGCAAGTGGCCTGCACTGCCACCTGGAGTCACCATCTGGGTCCCTAACGCTGCCATGGGCCATGTCTGGATCCGACATTCTGCTGCAGTCAGATTCTGTGTTGATGTCTGTGGCCCGAGTTACCACAGAGGACTGTGCTGCTATTCACTAGCTGAAGGAGGTGGAGATGAGATGTTTGTATCCCTACAACACCTAGAGGTAGGTTCAGAGAGCATGCCCTACAAAGTCTATCTATCCTTGTTGTTTAGTATATCAAACATGGTACATCTAAGAGGGATCTGATGCCCTCTTCTGGTTTCATTTGGTACCTGCATTTATGTGCACATATTCCAAACACACACACACACACACACACACACACACACATCCCTCACAACTAAAAATATAAAGTACATCTTAAGGATTTAGAAGTACAAATATTTTTCAGTTTTCTTATGTTTTTGTATTTTTTCCCTAAAATCAAAGATTATATACCTTTTGCAGTTACATTTTTTCACTAGGAGATATCCAAAGGAAGGTTGTGGATAGCCACAAGGTAGATCTCTTAGTCCTCTTGAGTCCCATTGGGTCTCCATGTTTGAATAACTCTAATTTCAGCCACACTATCAATTAGTGGTTTTTTGAGTGAATCCAGAGGAGGAAACACATGTTTTCAAACATCATCCAACCTTATGTGCAGGTTGGTAAGGAATCACACTGAGAAAAATGGAAGGGTTGTCTACTGGGAGGAACCTACCAGTGGCCACACCACTAAAGAAAAGAAACCCTCTCTCCAGCGTCATCAGTTAACAAAAGCTCCTCAGTGAGGGGTGAAACTTCAAGAGCCCCTCAGTAACACATGCTGGAGTTTTGAACTGGCTTGACCTCACACAGATCTAGAGTAGGCAATCCTGTGTGATTTACGATTGAGGTTAGTATAACAGGGTTGTTATTGGTGTAGATACATCCTGAGCCCCACCACAATTCAGACAATGCCTACAGAGTGATTCGGGTAGAGAGGCCATCAACAGGATCACATAGATGAGGGAGTAATAACGACAGCTGTGTGGTTTAGCTACTAATCATTACCTTTCTGTTACTCTAAGGAGCACCTCTTGCCACTTTGAAGTCAGCATCTTTTTTCCACCCTATCCTGGCCTCAGCTAACTACTGTTCTTCCTGTGCTATGAAATAATTTTGCCTTTTCTACAGTTTCATGTAAGCAGATTCGTAATCTGTACCACCTAATGTTTGTCTTTTTTATTTCAGCATCGCTATCTCTGTTCACGTATACAAATTGGTTCCTTCATTTCTCCTAACTGATGAATATTATTCATTGTCTGAATAAACTATTTAATGTATTATGTTGCAGATATCTATTTAGTTTGCTTCTAGTTTGAGGTCATTCTGAATAAACCCCAAAATAAGTGACCGTGAGTGCTCAGCCATATAGGGAACACCTATATCAGTTCCTCCTCTTGGAGACTCAAGAAATATCTGGGAAGAGGAAGCAGAAAGCATGTGAGACCTACAGGAGGAGGTGGTGTGAAATGCTGTTCTATGGGAATGATTGTTACATACACAGACTCAGAGCTCCTATGGTTACCTGCTGGGGGAGGGAGAATTATTTTTCTCTAGTAGTGTGACCATTGGTACGTTCCTCTCAGTGGATTACTCCCATATCCATTCCCTTATATATAGTGCTAATTAGAACCAGCGAATTAAAAATCAAATAAATTATCAAAGGAGGACATGATGTTGGGTGGAGTGTCCTGGAGTGAGGAATGGATATAATTATCAAATGTTATATAGATGTATGAAAATTTCAAAGGCTAAGAATAATTTTTAAATGAATAAGCCTGTGGAATTTTTAAAATACAATTTGTTGTGTGGACTTCTATTTTCATTTTTTCTTGGTAAACCACAGAGAAATGGAATTACAGGGTAAACATTTTTGTTTAAGATTTCTGTTATATGTTTTCTTTGTCTATTTTGTTTATTCTAATTTTAGTTAATTATCTTCTTACTTTTAATAGCACCACTTGATTAAAGTTTTCTGTAGAAAAGAGCCATGGTCTAATTTTCTTTTTATCGTGGTTGGTGTTTAACTTGCTAGACTCTGGCAGTAGTCCAAATCCACTGCAAGTGCTTTTACAGTTTTGACTATAATTCTGAGAACTAGGAACTGGGAACTTGTCCTAGTTTGCTGAGGTAGAAGAAAATTCCATCCTGTTCAAAAGAAGGGAACTAGAAACAAGAAGTGTCAGGATCCACAAATTGGGCAGAAGGCAAGGTTAGCATAGGGAGATAAACACAGAGGAGGTGAAAATTTTTTGAGTAATTGTCAAAAGTGTGACTGTTGAGGACAGAACTAACTTCTACCTTATCTCCAGGCCTTTTCATGTTTTGGAGTATAAACATATCATATTACTGTGGTTTCCTTGAAAACTCTAATGGATTAAAACCCCATTGATTCCAGTCTTTCTCATGAGAAGAAAATAGACATAGGGATTTTCTCTTTGTTTTCAATAGCATACTATGCTTATGTCATAGTTCTTTTATGTCAGGATGTCCAGAAACTGTCCCCTCTTCTAAAACCAACCAACCAACCAACCAACCAACCAGCCAGCCAGCCAGCCAGCCAGCCAACCAACCAACCAACCAGCCAACCAACCAGCCAGCCAGCCAACCAACCAACCAACCAACCAGCCAACCAACCAGCCAGCCAGCCAACCAACCATATATTTTGCTTCTTAAGTTTTCACACAAAGTAGTTGATCTACTTTATCTTGAATGCATCATTTAACATATTATAATAAGAATTCATTTGCTTAGAAGCAACAGTATTTACATTAGATTTAAGTATAAAGAGGTACACAGAGAATAATAAGGTCATATCATTAAACTGGGGAAATATGGTTCATCTGAACTGAGTCGAGAACTGGAAAGCCCCTATGGCAGTGGTTCTCAACCTTCCTCATACTGTGGCCCCTGTAAAAGGACCATTTAACTCCCAAAGGGGTCATAGCCCACCCACTGTTTGAGAACCACTGTTCTAGACTTCTCTGATTGACTATAGCCCACTGACAATCTCTGTGGGCTTTTCTGTCTCTATCTTTAATTTCCCTTCATTTTGTCTATATAGTACAGTATTTTCTTTCAACCCTGACATTTTCCTAGTGTCCTTTGTTGTCCTCTCAAGAGGTTAACCTATTGACCTGTTGGTTGCCTTGACACCAGTGCTGCTCTCAGTTCTACATGGCCTTTCAGCTTTCTCTGACACCATCTCTGCGTATAGAAGTTCTACTTTTCAAGAAAGAGAGAATCCATTTAACAGATAGGCCATTGTACTGACAGACCCAAGGGAAAGATGTCTATTTTTTTAGCCAATACAGTAGCCTGTATGGGAAGGGTCATATAGTTTTAATATGATCACCCTTACCTTCTTTTTCAAGTAGGGACCATATGGGTAAGCTAAAGAAAAGCTGGGCATGGCACTCAATTGAGTGAAAGATCACTGGGAATGGACTTCGGTTTACTAGATGTTGAGCAGTCTGTTCTGTTAGGCTATGCTTCCCTATTATTTGATAGATGGACAGGCAGGCAGACAGAAAGAACAGAGCTAGGGAAGTAAGTAGCTGCACTTCAAATTTTCTGTCATTTTTGAAAGGATGCCCTTTTTTCAAGTCTAATTAAAATTGTCTAGACTGCCAGTGGTCTGCTAGCTTATTTGATTTAAAGCAAATGCATTTAATAATTTGGGGATTAGATATAAAGAATCAACAGAGATAAGTCATTTTAAAGGATAGTGAGTCAAGAGCTGTTGCAACATTTAGAAATGTATCTGAATTTGGCTATCTGAAGAGCTTCAATGTTTTAAAACTTAAGCTGTGGATTTGAAGCCTGTATTTTGATTGGCTTAATATGTCATAATATTCGGATTTAATGAAAATCAGCCAACAACTTTGACTTACTTTGTCTTTAACTCATCAGTGTGTGAATGGGCTTCTAGGTAATTTTTAATCTATATGTAAATTAGCTGTGTCTATAACAGCTGTAGTATGAATTTGAGGATGTGCAGAATTGAAAGATTGGATGCAAGCAATATTTGAAAACCATGTCAAGAAGAAAGAGGCTTACAAGTGATACATGACTCTCAATGAATTCGAATATAGTTTATATTAAGATACCTTTGATGAAATTATTGTCATTGAAAAAGTGTCTGGGGCTGATAATTCATGAAGCAAAATGTAGAACAGAGAATGAAAAATAAGATTTCATTGCAGATTGTTAAACTCTGTTAAAGGTTACAGTTTCCTACTGGAGAGCCTCCATTTGGCAGGTTTTATGTAAAAGCTGATCATATCTTTACTGAATTCATTTTCTATCAAGGTAGTAAAGTAACTTAAAATTATTAAAATTCTTGTTTGTTATAAAAAAAACCTGATGTGTTTTATGTACTATTTAAATCTAGCTTTATAAGTAAAATACTCTGTGTTGTATTTTATTTATGGCTGTAGTTCATGGTGATAAAGTGTGAAGAAAATTTTACTTTAAAAATTTTAATTGGAAGCCGGGCAGTGGTGGCACACACCTTTAATCCCAGCACTTGGGAGGCAGAGGCAGGCGGATTTCTGAGTTCAAGGCCAGCCTGGTCTACAGAGTGAGTTCCAGGACAGCCTGGGCTACAAAGAGAAACCCTGTCTCGAAAAAAAAAATTAATTGGAAAGACAGTCATGTGTGGGGTGTACCTATGTTTATGAGCTTTTGGGTCTTCCAGTCACTTGTAGCAAGAGGAAATGATATAATAGAAATCGTGGGCTTCAGATTCCATTCTAAGGTTCTGTGTTAGTCTTCCACTATAGTTCTCTGTCATTGGGAACAGGAGGGAAAGCCTGGAAAGCTGGAGCAGGAGCTAAAATTGTTATTTTCCTAAAGGAGATATATATATATATGATAGTCTATATGCATATATGATATAGTACATGCATATATATACATAAACATATATGATGTAGTCTAATTAAAAGAAAAGAGGAAACTTTGCAGAGAGTGGCTGCTCAAAACTAAAATAGGTTCTAAATGGAGCCTAGGACACACTGCCTGAGCCCTTGTAATTACAAGTGAATTTATCACTCAGTATGGTGTGAATTTATTTCTAGAGGGAACACAGTCCATTTGTTAATGATTTGGATTGTTATCATTAGAACTGTTCTAAAATACAAGTCACCATTCATAAGATCAATTTTAGGCATCTATAGGAATAAAGAAATTCTATACTTATCAAGTTACCACTTTGACAGTCAGGAGATATTAAGAAGCCTGGTCCTTTAAATATCAACTAAAAACATTACAGTATTTTGACTTTATTTCTACTTGGATGAATCCCACGAAGCTGGATGGTTCTCACTATGAAGCAACTCTGGTGCAATTGCATTCATGCTGGGAAATGATTTTATTGCATAAGAAAATGAATGAGCCAGAATCAGTGAGCTGTGTCTGTGCATAGGTTATAATTTGCAGACTGTGATGTCAACGTAGGGTTGAGATCTGTGACAATAGTTGGCAATTCTCTGCTCAAAAAGTCTGTGGCAGTGGGACATCATCTTCCACCACATTAAACCTGTGTAAGTACACTGTTTACACACACACACACACACACACACACACACACACACACACACCACAAAATAAGGAAAATTATTTTTAGCAGTGAATCTCTCCCCACTGTTTTCTTATATTTTCTTAACTGTAAGATACATGTGTTTTCTTGTGCGTTACTTTAAAAGACCCAGTCTTTCAGAGATAAGCCAAGCAGATTCTGTTACCTTCTGAACAGTCTCTTTTGCATGTTTTTTCCACGCTAATAACTCATTGGATATTTTGGCAGCCATGTTCTTTTACATATTATCTGTGCATCAGGTCTTTAGAAACCACTAGAGCTAGTGCTGTGAAGCATTTTGGCCTCCATGAGCTAGGTAGTGTGTTGCTGTAATATTTGATTTGGTCAAAGAGATTTTGCAGATGCAGTCAAAGATAAGGCCTTAATATAGGAGAATGACCAGATTATCTGCATGGATAGAGTCCAAGTGCAAGAGCACTGAGAAACAGACATTTCTGAAGGACTTGGAAGAGGGCAGAGATGAAGAATTCAGATGAACATCTATCATGAAAGAGGCTCTAGGTTGGTTGCTAGAGAGGACCGCTGAAAAAGCAGGAGAAAGAATGTTTGCAGTAGGACCACTGTTTCCAGTATACAGTAGCAAAGGTTCAGGGACCTTAGCTCTAAAAATCCACAAAAAATGGATTTGCCCAACAACCCAGATGAACTTTCAAGTTAGCCCTTCTGTATAACCTTTAGTAAACAGTGCACTTGTCCACAACTTTATCTGACATGGGAGACCCTAGGTGGGGATTTGTTAAAGCATGTTAGGAAACTAGTACATCATCCACCTTTGAGAAGACCCTATAAGTAGGCCTGAGATTTCCACTGGTCAGATTCCGTTTACCTCTCTGGTCTTATGTATCCTTTTTAAATCCTCCCAACTTAGCCCATCCTACGGCATCCTATCCCACTGTCTAGCTCATAATTATTCCCATTAATATTCTATAACCTCTAAGACAACTATACAACTTCAATTGCATCTTATAGTGCTCTTTGATTTCTATGATATGCTCAACATAAGTCCAGCATGGCTGGAAGGATGGTTGGGGAAATCACTTTTCTGACCCAAGTATCATGTCTTTTGAGAGTGATTGAAAAATATAAAAATCTATTTTTAAAATATGCTAACTCTCTCCTTTCCACTCTTATACTTTCTACTGACAGCTTCTTTCCCCTAAGCAATTGATTTTTTTTTGGTAGTCTGAAATTTAGATTTGGAAAGCTTGAATTTGTCATAGGAAATCATAGTTTTGAGCTGCTTCAAGGCTGTCATTAAACTCTAGCACTACAGACTAAAGAGACTCGCCTCTCCTTGGTCCACTTTAGCTCAGAGAGCAAACTGACCTATTTGTTTACTCATGGAGTTGTATGGAGAGGGTATGAGTTTACAGTTAACTAAGTGTATGAGAGCCCTTTCCATTAACTGCAGGCTATTGCAAGAAGCATGCTATGTCTATTTTTTCTGTCTTGTTTACCAATTTGTGAAAATACCCAAAGGTTTAATAATTGTGCCTTTGCATTCAGAAATAAGTAAGCAGAACATCCAATTAAGGTTACATGCGCATAAATAAAAATTATTTTCCACATTTGTGTTTGTGTAAAGGAAAAAAATGATCTAGACAATGTTTGTGGACGTCTCTCCATACTGTTAGTGTTATTAGGAATTGCTACTCACACATTCTATCTGCCTTAGAGTCACAGAGCTGGACTTGAACTCCAAATACACCTCTTAATAGCTATGTCAAGTGAGTTATTGGGCTGATTTTAGCTTATTTTTGTATCTGTGAAGTACCTAGTGTAGATAACCCAAATGGCCATCCAAAGGATGCTTTCATCAAGATGATTGAGCCTTGACTTCTTTTTCTTCTTCTTGAGACATGATCTCCTTATGTAGTCCTAGCTGGCCTGCAGTTCTCAGTGCAGATTCTAACTTACAGAGATACACTTGTCTCTAAGTGCAATTCATGCATGCAATACTACTTGGGGCTGATTATGCATTTCTAAACTTATGAAAGGCCTCAATTCCTGTAACACATATTATTGTTACTTAATTCTAAGGGGGAAATTAGGATAGATATAAAATGAGGAAGAAAAATGACAGAGCATATTGAATGGTGGCATAAGGAGGAATCCAGTTTCAGAAACGTTGAGGTGTGTGTGCATGTTGTATGTGTGCGTATCTCTGTGTGTGTTTGTGTCTGTATCTGTGTTGGAACTTAGGTGTCATAATACTGCCATTTGCTGATATCATCAGCAGATGATAGTAGCCAAACATGCTCACGCTGGCCTTTTTTTTTTTTTTTAAATTGCGACAAGATCTCATGTAGCCTAGGTTAGCCATGTACTTGTTCTGTAGCCAAGGATAACTGGCATTCTGAATCTTCTTGCCTCCACCTTCCAAGCACTGGAAACTACTCTCAGTTTACTCAGTAAACTGAGGATCAAACCCAGGCATTTGTGGAAGCTAGAGAAGCACTCTATCAAATAAGCTATACCCCCAGCCTTTAACTCCTTTCAAAGGAGTTTGGTGGGATTGGTGTGATAGCTCAGTGGTTAGAGTGCTTGTTGCTCATGCAGAACACTTGGGTTTGTATCACATGCTCAAAGCACATAACCGTCTGCAACCCCAGACTCAGGAGCTTCAGTGCCCTCTTCTGGCCTCCGAGAATACCAGACACACATGGTTCACAGACATTCGGGGAAGAGCTTATACATGTAAGCAACACTTTTGAAAAAACTAGTTCTGTGTATGTAGTACATTCTGTGTAAAAGATTAAACTATTCAAAGCCTCTGACTATTTCTTTCACTAGCATGGTTAAGGGTTTTTTACTCTCAAAAGCATAAGAACAACAAAACAAATTAGGCGAGAGAGGGGAGACATGGGGAGAAAGACTGAAGGGGAAGTGGAATTTATAGGACTCTCTCCCATACACACCCTCCGAATAGTTAGTGTATGGATGTCACACATGTTTGTTCGCAGAGATAAATTATTCTGAGAGATGTTTAAATGCAGTTTTAAATTGTTTTGCTTTTAAGACACTATGACATGTTATTATCCAGTCTTTCAAACCTAGTCTCAGACTTGACCTGAAGTTTCAGCTCCTGAGACTAGTCATGGAACTTTCATGTGTGGTGTTTGTGATTGATGGTAATGGGCGTGACAGGCCATGACTGAACAGAAAAAGAAGTATTATTTCATAGTTTTGGAAGATTCTTGAAAGGGATCCTCCTTTCTAAACAGAGCACTTATACATTTTTCTTCCATGGAAACTTAAATTGTATATTTAGTTTGTTTACTTACCTTCTTTGCTTTCTGCCAGAAGCAATGTGGACCTTTAAAGAGACTGGAGCGGTGGAGTTCCCAGGCTCTTGGACACACAGGGGCTGCTGAAAGTCATGGAAGAGCTGAGAATGGAATCTGGGCCCACAGGCTGGATCTAGCCAGGAGCTGGGGGTTGGGGGTGGGGTGGGGCTCCAGCTTGTCCCATCGGGGAGAGTCCTTGGCTTGACTGCAGGCTTGGGCTTGGTGGTGGTCATGGTTGGGAGCTCAGAGAGGCCCTCTATGAGAGATTAGATAGCAGCTCTGTAGGCAAAGACCTTCTCTGTGGCTCCTCATGGCTGATCCCCAAGAAAAGAGATAGTCTGTAGTTCTAAATCATTTATTGCCATGATGGAAAGTGGATGTGTAAAACCATACCCCACTTCTCAGGGTGGCCTGAGATTAAATACCTTTTGCAGGGAGGAATGTCTGGGAAGGATGCTTATTGGCTAAGCCTTCCAGGCCTCTGACTACCTCAGTAGAATGGAAATCTGTCTTGAGCCTAACTACCTCAGTAGAATGGAAATCTGTCTTGAGCCTACCTGTCAGTCTCTTTTCCTATTGCCTTGGTCTGAGATGTTAGGGCTACATGTGGAGGGGCTTAGGGTGTTGCCCTTACATGACCGATGGCCACAAATCTATGGAGGCTATGGCTAGTGACTGGGGCCTGGTGCCCAGGAGCAGGCAAAGCTCCTACAGTCCCTTCAGGGTCTCTGGGGCTTCTAGCCTTAGCTCAACTGAGGACCAACCCACTTACAGTCCACTGTCCCACAAGGGGGAAGGCAGCCCATGTTCTGGGCAAGTGGTCCTGGCTTAAATAAGAAAGGTGGCTGAGTAAGCCAAAAAGATTAAGCCAGGAAGCAGCATTCCTCCAGTTCCTATGTGGGCTCTACTCGAGTTCTGCCTCCATGTTCCTGGCTTGAGTTGCGATGCTGATTTTCCTTCATGGTGGGAAGCTTAAAGATGGAATAGACCTTTTTTTCCCCAGTTGCTTTTTCATTATAATGTTCATCACAGCATTAGGAAGCAAACTATGACACTCATAGTCCTTATAGACTATACTCAAGGCTAAATATCCCCCTCAGAATTGACTCCCCTATATGGGGTCTTATATTCTGTAGAGATTTCTGCAGTGTTTGCCATATTTCACTGTATTTGTTACCATGATTAATTTTCAATATACAGGATCCAACAGGTTAAGACTGTATTTTATCTTGCAAGTAGCCACATGCCTGGCATGTACCCTGTGCCTAAGACCTATTTGTGGAAATGGGGAGAGGGTGGAAAGCTTGGCAGCTGGGAGAATGTTGACAAACTGTGTGACCTCAGAGTTAAGCTTGCTCAGCTGTAAAATGGTAGTGATATTTGTAATTCTTCCCACCACAGACAACAAAAGCCTGCACACAAGCATTAGTGGAAGACCTGGGCACCTTTCTTCTGTGGCTACTTCCCATATCGCTATTCCCTGACCTTTTCAGCTCTCCAGAGGTACTTTCCTTCTGGTAGTTTCCAAAACGTGTCAGGCTGCTTTCAGTTCCCATCCTCTCCCTAGACCCTAACATACCACCCCTGTACTTTGCTATTCCTTTAAGGGAGGCAAGCTCCTGGATTCTGCATGTCTGCCTGTTTCTCATCCAAGGCTACCTCCTCAGCGGCCCAGGCTGACTCCTGTCTAAAGGAGGGTTACTCCTGTGGAACCTGCTTTGAGCACGCACACATGCACACACATGTATACACATATACATGTGTATATGCACACATCTATACCTATGTGTGTGTGTGTGTGTGTGTATACACATTAGAAGTCATACATACAGACATACATTTTTTCTCATGCATTCCAGGTTTGTCTCTAGTCAATGATAACATGAAGCTTCTAATTCTCCCCTCTCTTGAGTGCTAGGAATGCCAGGTGTGTACTCCTGTGCTTAGTTTATGCAGTACTGAGAATTGAACCTAGGGCCTTCTTGCCTGATAGGCAAGTACTCTCCCAACATCTCTAGCCTCCGATTGCCTCTTTGCTTGGTATCGTTCTTGGTGCTTCTTGCTTTGTGAGTTCATGTTTTATGTATTTATTCTTGGTGTAGTGGTCCCATGCCTTACCTGTGGTTTTGCTTCCCACAGTTTTAGTTCCCTTCTGCTAACTGTGATCAAAGTAACTTGAGAAACAATTCATAAACTTTAAACAGTTTCTATTATATTACACTGTTATAATTGTCTCATTTTACTGTTAGTTCTTGTTAATTCCTTTTTAAAAAATATTTATTTTTATTTTTTGTGTCTGAGTGCCTGCTTGTATATCTGTGCACTGTGTGCACCCACTACCTGTGGAGGCCAAAAGAGGGCACCAAGTTTCTTGGAACTGGAGTTACAGACAGTTGGCAAGCCTCCATGTGAGTTCTGGGAAAAAAAAAAAAAGATCCTGTGCAAGAGCAGTGGTGCTCTTAACCACAGGACCATTTCTTTCAGTGCCAGTTTTTTTTTATTAATTTCTTATTGTAATTAGTTATTAAACTAAATTTTATCATATGCATATGCATCTTGGAAACACAGAGCATGTACCGGAGGGGTCTTGTCCCCAGTTTGAAGCACCCTGTAGAGGTGGTTTTCTCTGTAAGAAAGTACATTTCTACCTTTGTTTATTTGTATGTTTCTTTTCGTCGTATTCCCCACTGATGGCCACTTCAGAGGACTACGATCACGTTCATCATACATAGTTTTATTCCTTGGGCTAAATACATTACAATATGTTATGTAAGCATTCGTGTGTAGTTCTAATTAAAAGAAGAGGAAAGGTAACATCATCTTTTGTTTTAATTTTTTTTCAAGACAAAAACATTACTTCACTAAGTATAGAATTATCAGGCTGCTCTGAGGAGGTCAGATGGATGTGCTAAAGGCACAGGGACGGGTAACAGAAAGAGAGAGAAGATGCAGTGACAAAGAATCAGAGCAGGTCCCATCTGTGGATGATGGGGACACACACTTGTACATTTAAATGCACACATGCATGGACACACAAACACACAGACACACAGCCCAGCCTAGTGTCTCAGTTTTGTGATCCAGGTTCCTGTGTACTGAATGGAAAAAAGTGTGTTCTTGAAATGTATTTTCGTTTGAAATAGTTTGAGAAGGAAAATGTTTGATGAAGCATGTACTGTTACCTACACGATTCCTGAATCCTTTTACACCTGTTTTCAAAGCATGTTAGCAGGTTTGGTGAGAGAGTTCAGCCAGTAAATTGCCTTGTATGCAAGCATGAGAACCTGAACTCAAGTCCATACGGAAGCCAGGCATGGCAGTGGTGAACATCTGTACTCTCAGGCTTCAGAGTCCACTGTTAGGAGATGTGTGTGTGTACATAGACTAAACCAAGCGGAGTCACTCCTTCGCTTCTAAAGTATTCCCCAGGCTTGCCTATCTTATACCTGTACACATAAGGGCACATACTCATACGATCACACATATCAAACACACAGACACAGCAAGCTTACATATTCTTTACGATCGATCTAAGTTACTTTACAGTCACATATTATGGTGCTACAAAATGATATTCAGTCTGACCTCTCACTGTGGATGCTGAATGGCTTTTGGTGATTTCAAGTTTAAAAAGTTTCTATCACCTAAGAGATGAAGAACTGAGGATGTTAAAGACACGGACTAGTGGTGGTAACAGCTCCACAGGTGGAACTCTTCCAACACAAAATGCTGAGCAGTTGTCACCTAGCTGAAACTTAGGAAAGTCAGAGTCCCTAAAGACTGACCACATGTGCCTCCAACAGCAAGCTGGAGCTGTATCAGACAGAAGGCCTGCTGTGCCAACACCCTTCCTGTGTCCATCTGCAAATACCTGATGACAGAGAAAGTTGTGTTGTAGGGAGAGTCCCACTGTACTGGAATTATCAGACTTGGTTAGGAATCAGTGTATTGACCATGGTGAGGCTCAGGATCTGACTCTCTCCTAGCCCTCCAATGCTGATTTTTGAATCTTAAAATGTTCAAAGTACAGCTATAAAAATCAAAGCCTACCGAATTTTATATATACAGTGTAATGAATGAAAACAAAAATTCATGGCGAAATAAGTCAGTCTTTAAATAATCACAAACAGCAAATCCTGTAATTCTCAATAAAACAGTGTGAACAGTTGGGAAGCAGCTAACCTTTAATTCTTCTGTCAGGTCATGAGATAAAGGCAGGTGTGTTTAGAATGTTCACCAGCTATACTTGAAGCCACAGACTGTCAGTGTGATAACTTCGTAGGTTTCCTATGGCAGTATTTATTTTCTCCATATAGAAATATTGAATTGCAATTTTTTGGATACTATAGCCATCTTCCCTACACCAGTTTTGTTTCTTTTCACTTATCAATAGTCATCTGCAGCATAGCACGTTGTACACACATTCATATGTGGATGAGTCACTTGCAGCATAATACAATGTACACACTTGATTATATGCATTTGAACGCATATGTGTATTTACCCCCAGCACAGGCACATTAGGCCAAGCAGACAACGAGTCACCTCTTGCCTTTTAAGTTTGGGTTTTAGGTGGACCTTTGTCCTGGCGTTTTCATTGGTGAAGACTATAGAAGAATACATTAGCACTCTCAAACATACTGGCCTTGACCACTCCCTTTCTTGCACAGGTACTTGTTACTTTGCTGAGGCTTTCTAATATCTGCATGTCGCACTCAGATTACAAGGCCCCTGAGCTGGAGTCACACTGGCCTCTTGGCTTTTTACAGAACCTCATATAGCCTTGTCACTAGCTCAGTGTTAAAGCAAATAATGCTAGCATCCCTTGTCAGGCCTTTGCACTGAAGTCTGAGGAAATGGGAGCACAGTAAACATGCTGAGCATAAAATCAGGCACTGCTGTAATTATTAGGTCAGAGGCAGGTAAGTGCAATTATTTCTTTACTGAACAAAGACAGGTTGGGGAGTAGCTGGCTCTGCAATAAAGGGCCAAGGTTCACAGGGCTGGGATGTTCAATCTATAAGCCCACGTGCTTTCAACACCCACATATTACCTCCTATGTGTTTCCCCTCTATGCCATTCTTTTTCTTTGTTTTCTAAAAAGGCAGTATTAAATTGGTTACAACTGCCCCCCTTCACATACTTATTTCTATGCTCACATGCAAGGACAGTAAATTAAGGATATTTAAGAATTTAATGTTCAAAATCACCTTGGATAATTGGCTTAAAGGGTTGAGGCATGCTTTTTCTTACATCTCTTAGTCTTAATGCTATTTCTCCTCAGAGGGTACATCTGTCAATAATTGATGGTGCTTTCTTGGGTAAATGAGCTGTTTCTTGGGACATTATAAATCATATTTGGAATCAAGTTTGTTTTCAAGCTGCTTTTAAAGTCCTGGTGCTGTGCTAACTGAATAGAAAACGCTAAATGTCTGGGGGAGTCATGCAAGCTCTCAAGTGTTAACGGCATGAGCTGGACTTAAGAAAACAAATGGAATTTATACCCTCTGAGAAAATGGGAACACATTTGGTTTGTCACAGAAGCATGTAGTTTTGGGAAGGGTCTTTCTAGCAGGAAGCATTGTGTTCTCTGCTACATGCTGGGCACCATGGTCCATGGCTTTCATGAGGCATCTGGATCACAACAGACTCACCTGGCAGACATTACTGACACGCATCCATAGATAAGGAAATTGCGACTTGGAGAAGGTGATTACTTCTTCAGTGCATGGAGTGGGCCATTTAAAGGCTTAAAATATGTATGTGTTGGATTATGAAGTTGTGGACATTCCATTGCACTTAAAATCAGATGTCTCTATGACCAGTCTTAATCTGAGTTTGGTGGTGTTCTGCCAATGATATCTTCCCACTGAACCACTTCTAGGTCTCTCTTCTGTGTTCCAGTCAGTATGACTCTACTACTGTCTGTTTTGTAGAGAGGGCTTTAACGTGGGGTTTTAATAGAAGGTTCTGCTGCTAAAAGAAATCTGAAAACCAGAACTGTGTGATATTAAAGATCTACCTTATAAAACAGGGATATGAGACGTGCAAGAACACAACTGATATGTTAAAAAAAAAAAAGGGTGGCTTGGGGGATAACATTCTTTTTCTCTGCTCCCAAAGACATAGTCAAAGACAATTCTAGAATGATGTCACTGGAACTGAGATTCAGCACCTTAAGTTTTCATTTTGCGAAGCAATTAGCTCATATGATCATACTATCGTTTCCTTTCCCCCAGTTTCTACATCTGTGGACTGATCTCTTTCTCCCACCAGACATTTGCTATGAAGATCCAAAGATAGGAAAGTTAGTCTGAGAAACAAAATCTTGCTAAATTATAAAGTATTGCCATCCTTGTGTTTTCTAGTTTTTAGAAAGTTGGAAAATCATCCGTAATTGATCTGAACATCACAGTTATGACTTCAAAGGCAAAGAGTTTAGGCTGTTTTAACATGGTGCAGATGGGACTGTAAAAGACATAAAACCATTTTTTAAAGGCTCATTCAGAGCAATTACTTTAGAGATAATGGTTTATTAAGTTCATACTATCTGCCCTTGAGTTTTAATTCTGCTGCTCATTTTTAAATTTCCAAGTGAAAGATATAATATAAATCACTTTGCTTAGTCTCCCCAACCCCATTAATGGTCAGGACAAATATATGCTGAGTTTAAAAGGGTAGAAGAGCTGCCATGAGACCACTGTTACTCAGCTAATACTGAGCGAGATGGATCCTGAAGCTCTCCCTCCCACGCTTCCTTCCTTTTCTTTATGCTGATTTTCCTCTTTTCTTTCTACAACTGGTTATTAATCATTGTGTGCACATATGAAGAAAATATACCATCAGCTCCAAAGAGTCTCAGTTTAGCAACTAAATAAGCATGCTGGAGGTCAGCCTTCCCTTATTGATAATACTGTGAACACCATGGACCCTAAAGGATGGACAGCTATTGTTCCCTGGAGAGAATCCTGATGAATATGGAGCTGTCTATAGCTTGGATGAGTTCAGCTGCACATGCCGCTTGTTTCTACGCAGTTATATTTTAATCCAACTTGCTTTCTTGGACCCTGTTGGAGCAGAGATCTCCCTCTGATGAAATCTTTCTTTATTAACCTCACACAGACATTGCATCTGCAGATACCCTCTTCCTTGATTTCTTTTCTTCTCTTTTTATTATTTTCCCAACTCTTTCTCTACTTCTGCTCACCTGATTCCTCTTGTTCCTGTTGCTTTAAGAAACCCAGGAACCGCAGACAAAAGAGTTAAATTGGTTTGAGGAAATTTGGGGAAATGTAAGAGGAAAGGTGAGAAGAGAAATTGAGAACCAATTGTGCAATATAATAATGCTCCCCCAGTTCTCCTTGTAGATTCCTCTTCTGATTGTCCACGATACTTTCAAATTTGATTTTCAATTATTTCTGGCCTGAGATAAGACGCAAATGGTTTCTAAGTAGTGCCACTTGGGGCACGCTCTTCACTCAGAAAAGATTGCAGTGGATAGTGCTTGCCTGGGCTGTGCAATTAATGCCACTTAGCACAACGAGATCTATTTCTTAAAAGTTTTGTTTTCGGAGGGATTCTGTCTCCTAGTCTCTACAGGACGATAGCTTCAAGCAGTACTCTGCCCTGCAGCAGAGGCCATATCTAACAGAACACTGAAGTGTAAAGGTTTGTTTACCTAGAATTATAATGAGAATTAAATTACAGAGAAAGATTGAAATGAAAATTGCAGGTGGTAATTTTGTCAACCTACTCTTTTTCCAGCCGGCTACCTAATCATGTCCACTTTTCTCTGTGGGGCTGTTTTTCCTTCTTGAATCCAGGTAGTGGGCCTACACCATCATGGCAGGTCCAGATCAGCAGGAATGCATCAAAGGGAGTTACCTGCTGGCAGTCAACAGAGGTAGACAAAGTGCACAGTCTCTGGAGCCAGACTGTGCTGGTTAAAATTTGTGTTATGCACTTAATTTCTGTGTGAGCCTGGGCAGGTGTTCACTCTCTATACTCTCTCCTTTTTTAAATGTAAAACAGGACAAGTACAGTTACTTTTGTTCAAAGATTTTGTGAGGAGTCAAAGAGGTGATGGTTAGCTCTGTCTTACTTAGGAGATCACTTTGAAAGGAGGAAGTAGCTGAAAGAAGATCAGAATTTTTATCCCACTCCCTGACTGAATCTTTCAGGTATGTCCTGTCAGCAAATTAGAGTGCGGAGAAATAATATCATTTTTTTTCTTGGCTCATCTGCAGTGAAACAATCCTGTCTTGGTGGTGGTCTTACGGTCTATCTAAGGGGTAACCAATGGCGACAGCAGTAGGCTGTATGTTTTGAGAGTCTCTTAGATAGCCCTGGCCAACAACTCAAAAGAAGGCTTCTCATATTGGTGCTGTGGTTATTATTAGGTGGTCTTTGATTCTTGGAGGGAGTGACATCTCCCTAATGAGAAAAGTTCATTGTGTGTATGTATGTATGTATGTATGTATGTATGTATGTATGTATGTATTATGTGCATTATAGTTTCATGAGCTAAATAGTTAATTGTGTGATTTCTTATGACCCTTTCAGCCATTGTTATTTTACCTCCCTCCCTCCTTCTCCTATATTACCTTCCTTCTGCTTCCCTAAGAAGCCCCCTTTCCTTTTTTTCTTATCAGATCATGTGTATCCTGCTATTTATTCCCCTTTATTCTTTCCCATTTATTCTGTATTTACCTCGATCGACCTCCCTCACCTCGCTTCCCTAAGTAATCTCCTTTCCCGTCTTCCCTTCTAAATCTAGGCAAGAAAAGGAGCAGCAGAGACACAGTCAGATCCTCTGAGAGCTTTAGACACGTTTAGAATAAGCCTCATGGTCTAAATCACAAAACTCTTCATAAAGATCCATAGGATCACTGTGAGCTTCCTGAAGTCAAAGAATGAAAAAATATTTTCTAAAGTACTTAATTTTTACCATATTCTCAAAGAAATTCTTGATCTCATAGAGGTTTAAAATCCTGTTGGCTCATGGATTTTTAATATTAATATTAGCACTTTGGCTCTCTCTCTCTCTCTCTCTCTCTCATCTTTTAGATGGACCTCTGTGATTTGGAGGCCAGCTTGGTCTGCATAGAGAGACCATGTCTTAAATAAATAAATAAATAAATAAATCCCTCCAAAAGACAAAACAAACAAACAAACAGACAACCAACCAACCCAACAACAATTAGTGTATTGATGCTGTGCTTAGATCCAGTCACAGCTAGCGTTCATATTCCCATATAAGTGCTCTTAAATTTCATCTCTCGAGGTGTATAACTCATTCTCTAAACATACATTTAGCAATACACTTATCCCAGATGAATTCCTTTTACCAATTTCACATCTTTCTAAACTGCTTTTTTTTCTAAGCTTTGAAAGCGTTGTTTAAAACCACTTCTTTAATATACAGGAAACACATAAAACAGGAAAGTTCAATAATGTCCGAGTACAAGACTTGGTGCCCTGGGAGGAATCAAAGAAGTTAAGACTTTCCTCAGTGTCCTAGGGAAAGAAGGGGTGAAGGACACCGGGTATCTATCACCAAGCTCTGGATGAATCCAGTGTAGACCTAACTCTCCATCAAAGCAATGATTTTCCTTGTCACCATGCTGGCCTTGTTCCATGTTCCTCTTCTGGTTTTTGGGAATCTCCCAGTTCTAGGATGGTTCTTTCCTTTAGCTCCCCAACATTTCACTTAGGGCAGAAGGCTACTTACCCTGTCATATTGTCAAGGTCCTGGGGAAGTTGTCATCCTGCAGGGGGTTATTGAGACCTTCCTAGTACCTTACTGTTTATTTTCTGTTTATTGTGCTTAGAAGCGGAAGATTGAGGTGTCCTGTGGTCTCTCCAGAACTTGAATTTTGCAGGTCACTAGAGTTACTGCAGACTGTTTTGTTTGCTTGGTAAATGCTTTTTTTGGGGGAGGCTCAGTCTAGTTCCAAGGTACCAACTGATACCCAAAGGATAAAGAGGTAGCCAAATGCAAATTCCTGGAGCAGAGTAAGCTCTGGGGAAAAAAGAAATCTGGTAACTACCATTTGAAGTACTTCAGTCAGCTCTTTCATTAGTGGACCCTGAGGTTTATCCTGCATCACTTTCTCTTTCTGGGTGGCAGTGTAGTGCAAAGAGGAGGAGACCAGGGGTCAGAGTTGCCTGTTTGTTCAGGACCGCTCAGCTGTTGTGCTGGTAGAGCTTGCCAATGGAGGGCTCGCCACCTGCGTGGGCGTTGGCTGGATGCCCGTGCTGGATGAATGAGGGTCTGCAATGAGCTAGATGCACATTGTGTGGTAGAGGTGGAGCTGGAGTGATTGGAAACTCTCCACTGGTGGTGGGGACCAGGTCCAGTGCTCCCCAACTCTGCCTCTGAGAACATGATGCTCGAGGAACAATTAACTCTAAGACTGCTTCTTTTCCATTGCGCCTCTGTTACTTACTGGTTTGCTATTTCTCCAAATAACCTGATTAACATTCTTTCTTGAACTTGTTTCTAAATTATTACCCAAAGCAAGGATTAACCCAGTGAAATAACAAGCTCACGGTGGTTTTGAACTCTGTCATTTTTTTGTGTCTCCTCAGGTTTTCAGTCTTGCTTGGACTAGACAAAGGCAATGCTCCATGGGTTGGTAACAGGCAATCTGCTGCTTTCAATCGGTGGCAGCTTCGGAGGCAGTTCTAGTCATTTCTGAGACACCATGTACCTGGTGCTACCCACCAGGCTTGGGCTCACAGAAAGGCATTTGCTCTCAGCATTGCACAGTGCATTCAGATGTTTTATTATATCCTACCAAAGGTCCTAATTCTTAGAGGTTTCTTTTTGTAACTCTTTGAAAGTATTCCACCTCCCGCTAAAGCCTACTGTTTCCTGAGACATCAGGCCTCAGAGATCAAATCTTCCCCAATTTCCCTCTTTGTCGGGTCATTTCAATAGTGGATAACCCTGGCTTTAAATATAGAATAGATTCAAGCTTTTCTCTTTATTTTTAAACACTTAAAACACTGCTAGTTAGTCCTTATCTGGCAATATTATAAATGTCTTCAGATGGACAGTGGTGGTGCACTCCTTTAATTCTAGCACTTGGTCTATAGAGTTTGTTCCAGGGCAGTCAGGGCAACATAGAGAAATCCTGTTCCCCCAAAACAAAATGAAAAACGCATAACACAGAACACAACACAAAACCAAGCAAAATAGACTCTCTTGATGGTCCTAGAATCTTATCCTGGCCAGTCTAGATCGTCCCCCTTTGTTCAGTGTGCCAGAAACTACGTATGTAGAAATTTACCCTAACAGAACAACTGTGTTTCCAAATTGAAGACTCTTATCTCTGCCTTTTGTCCATTATCCTTGTTCAATATTACTGAGTCATTCCCCAGCACCTCAGCCCTCTTTCAGTAAAGAATTATCTAAAAAAAATTTAAAAAACCCAAAAATCTTCTTCAAAATCTTTATATTTAATTTATTAAAGTTTAAATTTTATGTTATGCGTCTAGGTATTTTGTCTGTATGCTGGTCTGTGAATCACTTTTATGGCTGATGTCCTAAAGGCCAGAAGAAGGTGCTGAGTTCCCTAAAACTGGAGTTACAGATGGTTATGAGCCTCCATGTGGGTGCTAGGCATCAGACTCTGGTCCTCTGGAGGAGCAGTAAGCACTCTTAACAGCTGAGTCATCTCTTCAGCTCTAAAAAGATCTAAGTCAGTGGCAAATCATTTGCTTAGTATGAAAAAAGCCCTGGGTTTTATCTCCTGCATCAAAAAGAGGAGTGTAGAAGGAAGAGTTGAACCCCTTTAAGATCTGCACTGCCATCAGCATTAGCTACAAAGCAGGCTCAAGTCCAGTCTAGGCTACATGGGACTCTGTCACAAGCAACCAACAAGCAAAATGATTCTGATTTCCAATTCTGAAGAAGAACTCTCCACAGCTTTGGCTTCTCTGCAAGTATTTCTTCCTCTGTGGTAATAATTTGCATCCTTGTATTATTTTTAATCTTTCATGTCTCCTACCAACATTTTGTCATCTCTGAATTTGACTATATATTCATAATGTATAGTTTTTGTTTTAATTCATTTTCTCCCAAGCCCCACTTACTGACTGCTGTTTGGTCCTTTCCACCAAAACCTGCTATCCCACCTATCTTGAGAACATTTTGAGCCATTTTTCCAGTTCCATAAGAATCATGCATTTGTCATTACTTAAAAAAAAATGTGAGCTTGGCTCCTGTTTCCCTTTAACTTTTAATAGCTGTCAGCGTCATCCCTGCTTCACAAGCCAGGGAGTGCTGAGGTGGCTCCATAGCAACCGCCAATTTGCTTATCCCTTTCTGTGTTGGATGACACTTGGCATCGTGGCCTTTATGCTAGAGAACGATAGGGAAGATGTTTTAAATGCTACCACTTCTCTGTCTATTTTTTAAAAAAGTTGTCATTGTAGCATAAAACAAAAGAAAAAGGTTAGGGCTCAGTTTCAGTTGTTACTAGTTCTCACCATTTACTTCTGCCATCCCTAATAGCCCCACATTTGGTGGCCACGCCTACTAGAACCATACAGCTGGGATGCTAGTGATGAAGTTTGTGAAACATGGACTTCACAGGGCATTTCTCCTTGGGGGACTAACAATAAGAACAGAGAACTTTGGTCATTCTCAATCATCCCTAGTATTTCCTTGAGTTTCTACAACCAGAGGGTTTTTGATTTCTCCTGAGTCTCAAAGAAATTCCCCATGTCCTTTCTCAGTTTCATTCTGGAGGTTGGTGCTCTTGTTGGTTCTTCTTATGAACAGAATCTTAGACATGATAAACAGATGGCTGGCTTCGGGTCTTCAATTCTTGTGTTTCTCTGCTCTTTGCCTTGATTCTGAGTTTGGTCCATGAGCTATAAACAGATGTGATAGAAGCAGAACCTTGAAAACTGCGTATGTGGCTAAGCTGCTCTCTTACTTTTATGGTTTTGATAACACATTGGAAACACTGCTCCTACAAGGAGGAAAACAGACACCTGTATAAGAATGTCACGTTACTTGGAGGCAACCTAAATCACCCAGCAGCAAGGTGACCCCAGTTATGAAAAGAGTCCTTGCAAAGATCAGTTTACACCCAACTGGTCCCAAACAAGTGATTATATGCATATATGGGATGCTTCTGAAGTTTTGATACATGTTCAAATTGTAACAGTAAACAATAGGAATACTAGATGTCATCACCAGTGAGCCCTTGGATTTATGAGCAATAGTCATCCAGGCAGTGAGTCTGGGGAAGACCACTATTGGAGATACTGAAGTTTCATGCATAACAGAGGGTGGGGGAGGATAACTAAAATTCTGTTAAGTATATTTTGCAATACAGAACCATCAGCATGAAAAGCCTCTTTGTTCATGCATGCATTGAGTTAGTGTGTGTGTGTGTGTTGTTATGAAATTGTCTTAGTTACTTTTCTGTAGCTGTGATGAAACACTATGACCAAGGCAATTTATAAAGACTTTGTTTAGACTTACTGTTCTAGAGGGATAGGAGTCCTTCATGGTGAAGGTGCCATCAGGCAGAAGACATGGTGGCTCAGAAGAAAGCTGAGAGCCCACATTCTCAACTGTAAGCACAAAACAGAGACAGTGAACAGCATGGGTTGGGGCCTTTAATCCCAAAGCCCTTTCCTCAGGGATTTGCTTTTTCCAGGGAGGTATCTCACACTTCCAAACCACCACAATCAGCACTACCAGCTGGGAATCAAGTATTCACGTATCTGAGCCAAAGGGTGATGTTCTCATTAAAACTGGTACAGTACTCATTTCCCAAATCACCATCAATGGGGAAAGAAAATGGCAGAGGTGCTGTGGTTTGTGTGTTGTGTGTATATGTGTTGTGTGTTGTGGGTGTTTGTCTCTGTGCGTGGTATATGTATGTGTGTTTTATACATGTGTTGCATTGTGTGTTTTATATGTTTCTGTGTTGTGTGCATGGGTTTCTGTGGTGTGTGTGTGGTGTATGTGTGTGTTTGTGGTGTGTGTGTGTGGTGTGTGTATGTGGTCTGTGTGTAATATGTGTGTGGTGTGTGTGTGTGATGTGTGTGGTGTGTGTGTGTGTGTGTGTGGTGTATGTGTGTGGTATGTGTGTGGTATATGTGTGTGGTATGTGTGTGTGTGTGTGTGTGGTGTGTGTGTGTGGTGTGTGTATGTGTGTGTGGTATGTGTAAGTGCAGATGCTCTCCTGCTATGGTGTATGTCTAGACGTCAGAGGACAATTTTGAGGAATAGTTTTTTTCCTTTGACTATGGGCTCCAGGTATTGAACTTAGGTTAGGTTTGTATGGCAAGTGTTTTTATACATGAAGCCATCTTGCCAGCCACCGAGTGACTTTTAATCCCATAAATCTGCTCAAAGAGTCAGAAGACATGTGAGGCTGACCTTCCACACTGAGGGCCAGGAATGGAGTATCCATAACAATGGAGGCTACCAAAAGTAGCAGAGGCAGAGGTCAAGTCCCTGTTTTCTAAAGGTCAGAAGTTCTTCACTTCACATTTTTTCTTGATTCTTTCTCTTAGTTTTCTTCCATTCACTAAGTAAAGACTCTCCCCACTGAAGAAAGAGAGAGAGAGAGAGAAAGAGAGAGAGAGAGTGAGAGAGAGAGAGAGAGAGAGAGAGAGAGAGAGAGAGAGAGGAAGGAAGGAAGGAAAGAAAGAAGGAAGGAAGGAAGAAACCAATAAAACAGACAATGGCTTTTAGAGCTTCTGAGACGGCCTTTGAACCAAAGTCCAAGTGGTTACTTAAGCAATAGGCATAGAGGTGATGAAGCCAAACAAGAGCAGAAAGGTGAGTACAGGCTGGTGCTTCAGGAAGCATTGTTATGGTGCCAGAAATGTGGACTCTGCCCTGCTTTCAGAGCTTCAAGGTCATACCTATATGTATGGCCTGTGACTTTCTTAGGCAGGAAAGTATAAATGCAAGGGTCATGAATCATTTCTGAGATGGGACATCTAATTGCAAGTGTTAAGATTTCCAGTCTGCTTCTTCTTTTGCTAGTTTTGAAGGCAAAACTCTCATGCAGAAGATGGCTATCATGGAAAGTTTCCTGGAATTGAAATGGATTTTCTATGAATACAGAATGAATTCTATTGGTCTTTAAGATTATAGCTCCTACCCTATCCAGGATAAGCTTTTCATATGGATGACTGGAAGAGACAAAACAGAGATTGCAGTGTCTTTCATCTTGAAGCTGTAGAACTAGATGGTCCCAATGGTTCAAGGAAACAGAGGGTAGCAAATGAGCCTTCTGCATCACCTACATAAGGACACATATTTCAGTGGACAGAGAAATCTGGACATGTTAAAGGGTCAAAAGGTCATGATAAAGTGGTGTATCTATCAGTGATGATCCAGGCCATGCAACCAAGACTAGGTAGATGGGGTGAGGGATCTAGCACTTCAGTGGAAGCCAGCTGGAGGAGTCACTGCTGTAAGGGCCAGGGGTTTAATCACATATATCAGTGGAGATCAACTCTAATTATCAGAGTCTGACTCAATCCCAAGGAGGAAGGAAAAGTTTGTGAATAGACTCCACACATCAATGAAATAAGTAAGAACACAGTGGAATGTTAAACTTACTTGGATGTGGCAGGTCAGTTTCCTATGCATGAAAGGCTTAAGATAAAACTAAATACACCTTTAAAGGAAAGGCTCTGGATCTGTGAATATAAGCTTATGGATTTGGAAGTGATGCAGACTTCATTTTCATAAGAGACTGGACAGAATTTTTAGAAAGTGTATCTGATGGTTTCATGTAGAAACATGTAGCCCTAAGGTTGTCTGATGAGAGATTACTGTTACTATATTCTTAGATCCTTTTAATCCTGACAGGGAACCTGGACCTTATCATTACCTTTAGACTTCTGTATATTTCTACTCAGATGCCCACACCTGACACCTCTGTGCTCAGGCTCCCAGGCCCTGTTTACTGTAGTTGGAGGTTAGGAGAGTCTTCAGGCAAATGTTGGCTACCTAGGAGACTAAATATGGGAATCAAGTCACTTTGGCAAATGACTAACATATCTAATGAATACTTACATGGCTCATGCCATTTGGCACTGATGTTGGCTGTATCACATTTTTTTTTTTTGTTGGCTAACAACTTCCTTATTGATTTAGAGACCTTGAAAATAAGAGTACTTACAATGTACACATGAGGTAAGAAACCCATAAAGGTACAGAGCAATCATATCATAACGTACATGCTACAAGATATTGCTCTCTAGAAAAATAAATTACAAAACAAAACAAAAAAGCCAGGTGGTTGTGGCACAGCCCTTTAATTCCAACACTTGGAAGGCAGAGACAGGCAGATCTTTGTGAGTCTGAGGCCACCTTTGTCTACAGAGCAAGTTCTGGGACAGCTAAGGCTATGGTAAGAAACCCTGTTTTGACACCCAGCCCCATCAAAATATAAAATTAATTTGCAAATATTCTTAGATTAGCTGCTTAAAATAATCCTTCAGGGCTGGGAAGATGGGTCTTGCAATCTGAGCTTGAAGACTTGAATCTGGATCCCTTGCACCTAAAATCCCAGTACTCCTATGTCTAGATTCAAGAGAGACATAGGAGAGTCCCTGGATGCTCTTAGGCCAGGTAGTCTTGTATACGTACATACAGAGTGGCAAATAACAAGAGACAGTATGTCAAACATGGTGGTCAAACATAGTTGAGCATTGTGGAAAACTGAGGTGCACTGAACAACTTACTCCTTCCTCTTTCCACATTTTCAAAGTTTTGTTTTTCAAATGTGGGTAATGTAGAAAAGAAAGCTAGCATACCTAGTAAAGATACTTTGGGCAGCTTGAGCATGGTGGGCAGGGCTTTGGCAGGCTTTGCCCTTCTCCTTTCTCTTGGCCTTGCTAAAAACTTAGCTTTTTAAAATCTAAGTTTTACATTCCTAAAGCTAGCTCCCAAGTTCTATTTCCTTATTTCCTCCTCCTAAGGCTGACTTCCAAAGTTCAGCTATCCAAGTATTGAAGTGCAGCAATCAAAAGCTTCTTTTGACTTACCTAATTAACATGACCAATTAAAGTTAAACACCTTCTATATTTTATAACCAATGTCCACTTATAAGTGAGTACACACCATGTTTGTCTTTCTGGGTCTGGGCTCCTTCAGTCAGGATGATCTTTTCTTGTTCATCCATTTGCCTGCAAATTTCATGATGTCATTGATTTTAATAGCTGAGTAATACTTCATTGTGTAAATGCACAACAGCTTCTTTATCCATTCTTCAGTATATGGGCATCTAGGTTGTTTCCAGTTTCTGGGAACTATGAATAAAGCTGCTATGAATACAATTGAGCAAATGTCCTTGTGGAGCTGGACACTTTTTTACTTATATGCCCAGGAGTGCTATAGCTGGGTCATAAGTAGATCTAGTCCCAGTAAAAGGTTTTCATGCGTACAGCTTGTAACAGATCACAGCAGACTAGACAGTTCCATGAGGGGGAGTTTATTAAGAGAGTGGGAGAGCAGGAGGAGAGAGAGAGGAGTAGAGAAGTCGAGGCCGGCCATGACCACGTGGAGAGAGGGGTAAGGGAAGGGGGGAGGAGAGACAGCAACCTGCAGGCACGGGGTCGAGGGGCCAAGAGAGAGAGAGAGGAGGGGGCAGGCAGCCCCTTTTATAGTGGGCAGGACTACCTGCCTGTTGGCAGGTAACTCTGGGGAGGAGCATACCTGGCTGTTGCCAGGTTACTATGGAGGTGGAATTTAACAGATCACTAACACCCAGTTTTCTGAAAATCATCAAATTGATTTTCAAAGCAGTGTTGTACAGGTTTGCACTCCCACCAACAATGGGAGAGTGTTCCTCTTGTTCCAGATCCTTTCCAGCATGTGCTGTCCCTTGAATTTTTGATTTTAGCCATTCTGACTGGTTTAAGATGGAATCTGAGTCATTTTGATTTGCACTTCCATGATGACTAAGTATGCTGAACATTTTCTTGAGTGCCTTTTGGCCATTAGAGATTCCTCTGTAAAGAGTTCTTAGTTTAGCTCTGTACCCTCTTTTTTAATTGGGTTATTTGGTTTATTGATGCCTAGTTTCTTGAGTTCTTTATATATTTTGGGTATCAGTCCTGCTGGATGTAGGGTTAGTGGAAATCCTTTTCCCATTCGGTAGTCTGCCATTTTGTCCTTTTGATGGTGCCCTTTGCCTTACAGAAGTTTTTCAGTTTTATGAGGTCCTATTATTAATTGTTGATCTTAATGCCTGAGCTGCTGGTGTTCTGTTCAGGAAGTTGTCTCCTGTGCTAATGCATTCAAGGGTATTTCCTACTTTCTCTTCTATCAGATTTAATGTATCCAGTTTTATGTTCGTGTCTTTGATCAACTTGGACTTGAGTTTTATACAGGGTGATAGATATGAATCTATTTTTATTCTTCTACATATAGACATCCAGTTAAACCAGCACCATTTGTAGAAGATGCTTTCTTTATTCCACTCTAAAGTTTTGGCTTCTTTGTCAAAAATCAAATGTCCATTGGTGTAAGGACTTACTTCTGGTTCTTTGATTCAATTCAATTGATACATCTATCTGTTTTTATTCTAATACCATGTGGTTTTTATTACTATTGCTCTGTAGTATAACTTGAAACCAGTATGGTGATATCTTCAAAAGTTCTTCTATTGTACAGGATTGTTTTAGTTATCCTGTTTTTTTTTTCCCATATGCTACACACCACAAAGCCTAAAAAGCTAAGTAACAATGAGGGCCTGAGGGGGGGATGCTTGAATCTCACTGAGAAGGGGAATTAGATTAGACATTAGGAGTAGACGGAAGGAGGAGACTGGGTTGGGAAGGTTGTGGGAATGGGAAGAGGAAGGATGAGGTTGGAGGAGGATGTAGTGAAAGAGTACAGGGAGATACAGTTGGATTGGGAGGCATTTCTGGGATGAGATAGAAACCTAGGACAATGGAAACTCCCAGGACTCTATGAAGGTGACCCTAGCTAAGACTTCTAGCAATGGAGGATATCGAGCCTGAACCAGCAAGATTTCCAATGGAGTGACTGGGACACCAACACAAAACACAACACAGCCACAAAACCTTACACCCACAATTTGTCCTGCCTACAGATGTGCAAGGGTAAAAGATGGAGCAGAATTTGAGGGAAGGGCCAAGAAATGACTGGTTCAGCTTGACACTAATGCCACAAGAGGGAGCCCACCCTGACACCACTGAAGATATTTTGCTATCCTTACAGACAGGTGCCTAGCATAAATGTTATCAGAAAGGCTTCACCTACCAACTGATGGAAACTGATGCAGAGACCCACAGCCAAATATTAAGTGGAAGAGGAATCCTGTGGAAGAGGGGAGGAAGGATTGAAGGATTGTGGTATTAAGGTCACCACAAGAAAAACTACAGAATCAACTAACCTGCTCCCATAGGGCCTCCTAGAGATTGAACTGTCAAGCAGAGAGCATGCCTGGAAAGGATCTAGGAGGCCCTCTGCACACACGGGGCAATTGTGCAGCTGGGTCTTCATGTGGGACTCTCAAAGCAGCTGTAGGGGCTGCCTCTGACTATGTTGCTTGCCTTTGGGATTCTTTTATTCTAACTGGGCTACCTTGTCTAGCCTCAATAGAAAAAGACATGCCCAGTGTTACTGCAACTTGATAGTCCAAGGCTGGTTGATGTCCATGGGAGGCCTCTCCTTTTCTGAGTTGAAGGGAAGGAGGGGTGGGAGGGGAAAGGAGATGAGGGAGGGAAGGACAGGGAGGGGGGCTGGAAAACTGTGATCTGTATGTTAGTTAATAAGTAGCTTAAAACATTAAACACCTCATCCTAATATAGCACTTCCCCTTTTACCTTTATAAACAACCATTTTTCTATGTACCATGTGTATCCAGAAGCAGTCCTTTGTTCTCTAAAACAAACACTCTTCCCCTTCTCCCTTTCCCCTTTTCTCCCCTCTCCTTGTTCTTTTTCCCATCTCCCTCATCCTCTATCTCCTATCTTTGTCCCTGATTCCTGCCCTTTGTTCCTCTGGAACAAATAAATTTCATATGTGATTAGAACTTGGTCTTGGGGTGCCTTGAACTAACTCTGAGGTTCCTCCGAGGTTCCCTACACTTAGAGTATTGTAAAAATATCTGAGTTGAAATGTCACCAAACTTTCCTAAGCATGTTCACAAGGACCTTCATTAAATCGGTTTAACAACTTCATGAGAAATATTTAAGCATACTTGACATACAAGAAAACTGTGATACAGGCAACTTCTTCCATCCACATGCTAATCCTGTCTGACTGTGCTTAGAAATCAGACAGCAGATAATGACTTCTCCAATATTACAGAACCAGTAAGATAATAGAGCTGTTCTCATTTTTTTTAAACCATTAACTCTCCGCTCTGACTACTCTAACAGCTTTCTTTTATAGGCTTTATAACATCTTGTTGGGTACTTTGGATTTCTTCCTCATTCTTATTGGTGTTCCTGGTAGGTAAAGTTTCATTAGATAGATTTAGATTGAATTACCAAAGGGTAATGATGTTAGGAATACTAAATCCTCATACAGCTTTGCATCAGCCAGTGGTTGCTGGCTTTGGCTGTACAATAGAATCAACAAAGCAGCTTACAAATCATATTTATAATGGAATCCCACCACTTAAATACCAGGGTGGAGGTATAGTCTAGACACTGTTCTAAAAAAAAGACCCCCTCCCCCAAAAAATCCCTAGCAACAACAACAACAACAACAACAACAACAGCAACAGCAACAAAACCCAAAACCACAGGTGATTTTACCATGCAAGCAGGACTGAGAACCACTGGCTGGGACTAACATTTCAACAAAACAAAAATCAGTTTGTAACAGGATAAAGCAATTAGCACAGGTGCTAAGTCAATGCACTAAGCACCTTATCAAAGCAGGTTATCACCAGCAGGTGGTAAAGGAAAGAACACTAATCAGTCATCAGGAAGGGCCATGGGGACCTGCTGCACAGGATGGTGTTCTGGGACTTGACAAATGAATGAGCTCTCAGCTGTATAACTGGCATTGAAATATCATATTGCTTCCAATTTTAAAAACGAGAAGAGGGAAGGTAAATGATGAGGATGTGGAGACCCGTGGTCCAAGGTTTCTCTATGCTTTTTATATTTGAGAAACAGTCTTTGATCAGGAAAGAGATGTCTGCATATCGATAGAACTGCAGCTGGAGGAAGCCCTGTTTATCAGCACATGCTTAGTGGTGGGAAGCTAATCCCTGCCCAAGAGGCATTTACGTTGTTATCTTACAAGACAGAGAATATATCCAGAGGGGCCTTGGCATGATGTGACTGAATCCATTATGTATCTGTCCTAGTTTGTTTTCTGTTGTGATAAACACCATGACCAAAAGAGTGTGGGGAGAAAAGGGATTTGGCTTATACTTCTGGGTCACAGTTCACTGAAGGAAGTCAGGGAAGGACCTCAAGCCAGAACTGAAGCAGAAATCATGGAGGAACAGTGCTTACTTGCTTACTCCTCATGGCTTGCTTAGTCTGCTTTCTTATACCACTCATGATGAACTGCCCACAAATGACACTGGCCACAGTAATCTGGGCCCTCTCACATCAATTAGTAATCAAGAAAACTCTAGTTTAGATACTTGCCATTCTCTGGATCATAGAAGTCATCTTGCGCCTTCTTCTAGCCTTCTAACGAAATAAGGTCACCCTCAGGCTATAAAAGCCACAGATGTCCTACTCTACAACTTCCACTCACAGCTGCAGAAAAGGGACAAGGTCTACAGTGTGGCATAAGGCTTTCCTATTCCAGATGCTTCTCTGCATTTACATCATCTGTTAGAAATGAGGACGCTCAGAGACTCCACCTTGAGCCTGTTGAATCAGAAGCCACATTTTAATGGGGTCGCTGCTGATCTGTGGATATGTTACTATTCGAGAAGTGGTTTTATGTCCTAGGAACCTTATGGTCTGGCTATTTATTTCTCTCTTTGGGGTATTTTCTGTTCCAGAAATATCAAAATCACCCCAGAGGACCCTTCTTCACACTGTTTTCCTGGCAAATGCTGGCTTCCTTGAAGACCCGTCTTTGTAGTAACCCATTTAATGACTGCCCTTCTATTTCTATGGTGACTGTCATCCTGTGAGGAAAACTCTAGAGTTGAAATTGCTTGCTTGTTTCTAAAAATACCCACCCACCATAAGTTAAGTGTCTGAAAGAGAGGCATGTGTTTCTGACTTCACAGGGCTGGCTATGAGACATCCAAACAGTTCCAGTTTATTGCTGAGAATTTGGCTTCATAATTTCTCTTCTTTGTGTGTTTGTAGTTCTAGATATTCATGACTGAAAAGCGTCTTAAACTGTTCCAGCTCTGTGAAGTTGAAGTTTATTATTAATTTACCTTATTAAAAACTAGTAGGTAGCCTTTAATCCAAGTACTCTGGTGGCTAATGTAGGGTGATTGTACTGAGTTCAAGGCTAGCCTGAGCTACTTATCAAGACCCTATTTTGAAAACTAACAAAAATGCACCCTCAAAATAATAGTAGTAACAGCAATTGACTAGTGGATGGTTCATATTTCCAAATGTAATAGTATATATGAATATATGGCCCACAGTACTTTTAAAAACAAAATTTCCAGGCTGGTGAGATGGCTCAGTGGTTAAGAGCACTGACTGCTCTTCTGGAGGACCTGAGTTCAAATCCCAGCAACCACATGGTGGTTCACAACCATCTGTAATGAGATCTGATACCCTCTTATGGGGTATCTGAAGACAGCTACAGTGTACTTACATATAATAAATAAATAAACCTTGGGGCCACAGTGACTGGGTCCAGAGCAAGAGGGAGAAGGGAAGAGGAAAAAAAAAATTCAAAAAACCAAATCTTCCTAAACTGAACTTGGGTCTTAATTTTGTCACTAGTACTTGCTGTGTGGCATTTGGTGGTACCAGGAAAATGAGGACTGACAGGTCAAGAAGCATCTGTTGGGGTGGAGAGATGGTTCAGTGATCAACAATACTGGTTCCTCTTTCAGAGGACCCAGTTTGGATTCCAAATACCCACATAGTGGTCAATAGCTGTCTTTAACTTCCAGTTCCAGGGGATCCAATGCCCTCTTCTGGTGTCTATGGGCACCAAATACACAAACCATGCATAGATGTATGTGCAAACAAAACACCTATACATGTCAAAATAATAATAATAATAATAATAATAATAATAATAATAATAAAGCATGTGCTTTCATAGCTCACCAGGACTGACAGCTCTATTTTCAAAGGACCCCTGAAGGCTGGCGGCTTTCACTGTGGAAAACACCAGCTTTTCAAAATACTACATGTCCACAGAAAATATGGTTACAGTGGTTATCTCCACCGAAAGGATTTACGATGATCTCCAGATTATTCTTCTGTTGTGTTTGTTTTGGCTACTGATAAGCTCATCACACCAACACCTCGTCCTAGCTCTTGAGCAGTGCACACATGATTAAGCCACGTCTGCTGGGTTTTCTTCTCTTTTGCTGTCTATAAAATAAGTTTTCCTAAAGATAAGCTTACTGTTCTCAGGGAGTAAAGAGGATGCCCAGTGAAATAGGACTTGCTGATAAACACAAATTTGTTCAAAACATCACATGGGACATATGCTAAAATGTGAGTTATTTGAAATTCAGATTTAACTGCAAACCAGGTGTTTTTTTTTAATCTGGCAGCTCCTTTGAAAGCGCAGTCTTTGAAGAACGCAATTCGTCATCATTTATGAAGTAACAAGTAGACAAGTTAGCAACTTGAAAGAGAAAAGAAAAAACATTCCAGGGGAAAACATTTATATGTTAAGATTTTGTGATATTATCCAGTCAAAATAACTGCATTGCATGTACATAAAATGCTTATATCCAAGCAAAGGGGAAATCTTTAGTAGTGTTATAGACAATTTGTGAACCTGTCATAGGTAATTGTTTTCTTTTCCTATTGTTGGAATTTAATTTTTTTTATTTAGTTTTTTTTTTCTGGGTCACACATTAAATTTGTTCTTTGACAATTTCATACGTGTAGAGTTTATTCCAATTAGTCTCATCCTTCACCGTCTCATATTTCCCTTCCATTTCTATTGTCCCTGCCTTGCTGTGATGTCTCTTCTTCATACTGATATCTTCTTGTTTTGTGACACACTGTATCTAAGCATGACCACCTGTTGTGAGCATGGATTTGGAGATATCCACTAGAACCTGGTAGGTTTATCAGTGGGTACACAATTTAAGACAATGGCCACCCCACCCCACAATTTCTCAGTAGCCAATAGTTTGATAGAGAGCTATCCACTCAAATCTACACACTTCCTTTCTCCTCTCAACAGGAAAAAAATACTGACAATAAACAAACTAGAAAAGGACAAGGCAAACAAAAAGAAAGAAAAAAAAAGAGCTCAAGAAAAAACACAAAGAATACATACAGACACAGATACACACACACACACACACACACACACACACACTCACAAGCTCCTTAAAACACAAAATCACAGATCATAATATATAACCAAAAGAACTGTAAGGTTAAAAAAAAAAGCCAAGAATTGTGAGGCAAAAACCTTACAAAAATGACGTTAAATTCCTTTTGTGTTAGATATCTGTTACTGTGCAATTGCCTTAGGGTTTCCATTGCTGTGAAGAGACACCATGACCAAGGCAACTCTTACAAAGGACATTTAATTGGGGCTGAGCTGCCATGAGATCATGGTTACATTGACTGTGTCATGGCCCGAAGACAGTATTTCACAATCTCCTCTCCATTGCCCATCTCATCTTTCTGCTCCATCTTCCTCCTTGTTGTCTGAATCCTAGATGACCTGGTGAACTTCTTGTCTGAGGCTGAGCACTCAGCCAGCACTTACTCCCAGTACTTTGAGCAGCCATGCCTCTCTGTACTTACTGCCGTTCATTCAAAGGGAAGCCATTTGACTGTGGCGTAGCATTTGTTGTTGGTAATTTTAATTTTTCAGTAATGCTGGTTTTAATGAAGTTGGGAGGCGATCGAGAGTAGCAAATGAAGATATGGTGAGCAGATGAGAATTATGAAGACGCCTGTCCTGACTATATACACTAACGACATGATGGCTCCATGGTATGATTAAGGGTTTTTATTGCAGATATGAGAGAGAGGGGGGGGGGAGGGAGAGAGAGAGAGAGAGACAGAGAGACAGAGACAGAGACAGAGAGAGACGAGACAGAGAGAGAGAGAGAGACAGACAGACAGACAGAGAGAGAGAGAGACACAGAGAGAGAGAGAAATAGTAAGGTTATAAGGAAAATGAGTAGCTAGAGATAGGGAAGTGTGGGGTAGTGGATTGTGCCACCAGAACCGGTAAGGTAGTAGCAAAGTTCAAAACCCTGATAAAACTCATAATTGAGAATGGCAGGAGTTCGGACTAGCTCCCAACCAGATTCCTGTCCTGGAGCAGGTAACTACGATACCCGACTAAGAGTACCATAGCAACCTGTCATGTAGCATAGAGCCTAGAGTTCTCCATGCTAATGAGGTATCTAATGGCCCCGAGTGTTTGGTCAATGAACATTTCTTCTTAGGCATTCCTTCCTGCAAAAGGTATTTAATCTCTGGTTCACCCTGAGTAAGTCATTAGAGACCTTATCCACCAGTTTGGAGAAGCAAGATCTGTGTCCTTTATCAAGGATCGCTGGGGGATGGGGGTGGGGGTTGCATTGTCATACAAAGTTGCACCTAAGTCTCTCTTAGAAGCCCCTTCACACACATCTTGCTCTCATTCTGAGCTAAGCCTCGTTCTCCCCACCATCCTGGGCTCATCACAGGCCCACAGGCCCCGACCCCAACTCCTCGTGGCCCTAGGAGCATCTGGGTACACAAAAAGACGGGATCTCCCGTTCTCAACTCCCTCTTGGTTCTCAGCGGCATCTGGGTGCCTAGGAGTTTGAGAATCACAGCATCAGTCCCAGTCCCTGCTGTTTCTCACATGGAGAAACACGGGCTGAGACCCATATCTTAGACTGCTTTTCACCTCCCCTGAATGGCCTATTGGCATCTCACGATCCTGGCACCTAGTGACAAGGAAGAAACATAGCCTAGAACCCCTGCATTTCACCTCATCGAATGGGATATCAGCAGCGTTCTGGCATCCAAGTGACAAGGCAAAACACAGACCCACAGGGAAGCCGGTAAGCTGGGGAAGTTTAGAGTAGGAGTTGATGCAACTATTTTCTCACGAAAATTTTGGAATCCACATTGGCCCCTTCAGAAGGTATCTACACAGTTTTGGGATTGGAACGTTATCCCAAGTAAAACAAAGTGTAAGACAAATGAAATGTGTGGGGTCCGAAGGTCAAATAGGAAGATTAAAGATTTATGTGGCAGACATAGCCGTAAACCTGTGGGGAAGAGATCCAGTACAACAGTGGGGAGCTCAGATGAATAGTCTGTCGATCTCAGATCATATTTTAACTTATTTTAATGGACACTGTACATTTACATCTTATCTGGTTTAATTGTTTCTTTGTTTAAATGAGTAAGAAGCTGGCTCACTGGTGTGGAACCAGGCGTAAAATGTGAATGCCTGTCTAATTTATGTGTGGTTTCATAAAGATCTGACTGTATCTTGATAAACAGAAAGGGGGGATAAGATTAGCTGAAAGACATCGGATTGTAGTGCTGAATTAGATCAACCTGCGTACTTTAAAGATGTTTTAACGTCAGCATGGAAGTCAGGAAATGTGTTAAGTCGGGCAAGAGGTTTTGTCAGTATTTCCATAGGTGATTAATGGCTGTGGGTTCCATCAAAATTGATAAAGGTCTGATCTGAGGGCAGACTGGAAAACCTTGATACTGAAATGGACATTTGCTGAAGGATCAGGACTGCAGTTATGAAGGATCGTCACATCGGTGGATCCTCACAAGGACGTTCTGACTGGTAAGTGTGTGGGACTGATAATTATTTTTACTGTAAAATTTAAACTGTATACAATTTTTAGCTTAAACAGAAAGGAGGAAGATATAGAGAAATTTTGATTCAGCAAAATGGCTGCTCTGATAAGGGATCGCACTTAAAGACTTTCTATGTCTTTGTGATCTGACTAGAATACAGACACATTTAATACCTTTAAACCCATAGGACAGGGACAAGTAGATTTCTGAGTTCAAGGCCAGCCTGTTTTAGAGCAAGTTTCAGGTAAAGAAAAGCTTATGTCCAGGTAAGGTGGTACATGCCTTTAATCTCAGTTCTTCAGAGAGAAAGGCATGCAGATCTCTGAGTTCTTGTCAAGTGTGTTTGGTTGAGTCGGTGAGTTGAGAGGCAGTGCAGTGGACTGGAGTGGGTTTCATGGCACTTCAGTTTGTGGAGTTCAGAGACGCTTTTTACAGGGTGAGTTTTACAGAGACAGGTGGCAGAGAGAACAAGCTAGACACAGAATGAGCCAGAGAATGAGAAGGAGCCAGAAGATTAGAACAGATGGCCAGAGTTCGTTTGATACCAAGTGGAACAATTCCGTGAGAAGTTGGAAGAAGTCAGATAGAAACAGTCAGCTTGGAGAGGAGTTTGGCAGAAGAGCTAAGTTGAACTAGCCAGCCAGAGGACAGAAAGAACTAGAAAGGGTGAGTTTATTCAGCAGTAAGGCCCCAAGATGACAATTACATCAGGTGATTAAAAGTTGTATTTAAAGGAGAAGGTGAGAAGAGCTAGGTTGCTAGTATGAACTTTGAAGAATGTGTAACAGGTACCTGTGATTCTGAGGAAGCCTGGAGGCCAGCATGCACTTTAGTATGTGAATAGACACCATAAATAGCCGTTTGGCCATTTTGCCATTTTGGAATTTGGGAAAATAGAGTTTCCTTCAGACCTGACACAAACTTCACTACTAACCACCACTACTAACAGATTGGGCATGTCACTTCTGAGTAGTAGGTTTTTCTCATCTGTAAATTGGGATGTCAGCTTTACTAATCAAAGATTTCCAAATGAGTGTTAAATGAGATAATACCTGCTCCTTGCAGGTGGTAACTACTCAGGAAAAGATTATGTACCAACCAGCAATACTCGTACTGTGACTAAATGAATATGTCCAGAGAATAGAACACTTTTTCAGGAAGTATTGTCTGTGAGACATTAGACTACAAAGCCTGGAGAAGAGTGGTCATCAGACAGATGTGGGACTCTGAATGCATGTTTCATCAGTGATGCCCAGGGGTTGTACCAAAAACCTGGTCTTCCTTAGCCGGTTTATTGTTACTGATTTGAGATGTGTAAAACAAACACACAAGAGTAAATCCTGTAATCCCAAAATTACAGTGAACAAGAGTACTTTGGGAAATAGTTCTTGAAACAACAACAAACTGTACAGAATCATTACTGAATCGAATGCTGTTTTTGCAGTAGAAACACTTGTCCTTTATAAGAAGCATATGAGAAGAGGGAAGCAGAAATAATGAGCATTGACCTGATGACTTTATGATTGTGTTAACCTTTCCTAAGTAAATGGAAGGAAAGGCATACACACCAACAAAAGAATGCCTTATGCATTTTATGTGTAAGCCAGAGTGCAGAAAAACCACTAAACTGGACCACACCATGGGTAGAGAGAGTGGCTTATTGGGGACCACACTTTCAAGGCTATGTCTCAAAGGTATGGATTGAATGGAGAGAGTCAAAATGGTGGAAAAACAAGGAGATTTTATATGACAGCTAAAATCAACCAAAATTTTATATGGCAGTCAGCAGGCGGTGGGCTTTGAGCTAATACTGGCTGTTTGGATTAACTTAGATGTCCTTGTTGGAGACATTGACCTTTGGGGGTTGATTAACTGAGGTCATGGACAAAAGTCACCCACATTACAAGATTTTTGAGGAATGCTGAATTCAGGTTTCTCTTTACTCAAATGCAATCCTTCTGTTTATGGTTAGAGTCCTCTTTAGGATGCTGACACTAGCTGGGAATTGTGTGGGAGAGCTCACTTTGGACCTAACATCATCCGTGCTAAATCATTCATTTGAACAATCTTAATTAAAAGTAACAAGTGTTTTTTTTTATTTAGAATTTTATTTATTAAGATTTGTAAGCACATAATAATTTTTGATTGTTATATAAAGAGATGCAGTGAAGATACATACAAGGAGAAATAAACAAACCAAAGATGATTATATACTCTCTGTAAGGAGGGAACCACTGTAAGTATTTTGTTGTGGATGTTCAGTGCTTCAAATAACTAGCACATATATTTCTCATGCCCATGAGTTATCACACAATTTTTATTTATTTTTATCATTTAATGTGTTCTTAAAACACAACCTACCTTACACATATACAAATGTTATTAATGCAAAGGTATATGATAACTCAAAACAGTCTGAGGAACTCTGAAGCAGACCTTTATTATACTGATAAATTTGATCCTCATGTTTTAAACAATGTGTTTAATATTAGCATATTAGCAAGTAATGAAAACAGTGAAATATTCACAGTGGCCATGATTCTGTAATAATAAAACAATGAGAGGAACTGTCTTTACCTAATATTGGGCTAAATATTAAAATTCTAACCCATTCATTTTTATCCTGTTCAGTCAGGGCATTATAGGCAATAGCTCTGTAGTTTTGACTAAACAGTAAAGGTATGTGCCTATTTAGAGTCCTCAAAGGAATAGGAGTGGTAGATAACAATATGTAAACAGATTAATATTTAATTTGTGAAGGATACAAGACATAACTCAATAACACAACACTTGCCTAATTATAAACTGTGATCATAAAGTATTATTGTTGTTTGACTTAAAATAATAATAAAAAGTAAATATTATGATCAGAGTGTGCTTGGACACAACACAGAAATGAGAAGTGTTAGATTTGTTACTCCACATTCTGATTCTTATTGGAAACCAGTAAAGAAGTTTTAATTATATCCAATATGAGATTCGGAGATGTTTGGTAAACATACTTTTTATATCATGCAAATTTTTATGTTACCATAAAACTTAGTTTTGATATGGAAGAGCATGTTAAAGTTTACAACTAAGGCTGGAATGATGGCTCGGTGCTTGGCATGTTGTAGGAGAAAAATGTAGGCATGACCCGACTGACACACTGTGCTTCTAAGTAGACCTTTATTATACTGATAAATTTGATCCTCATGTTTTAAACAATATGCTTAATATTAGCATATTAGCAAGTAATAAAAACAGTGAAATACTCACAGTGGCCATGATTCTGTAATAATAAAACAAGAGAGGAACTATCATTACCTAATTTTGGGTTAAATATTAAAATTCTAACTCATTCATTTTCACCCCAATCATTCATTTAAGTGTCACCGAGGGCATTATAGGTATTAACATTACATGGCACAGGATGGTCCTGAAGTTAGAACACTGAATTTTGAAGTAAGGTTGTCTGCACTCTCCTTTAATGTGCTTCTATCACACATTAAAGAGACCCTGGGGGTCTGAGTGCTCACTATTCAATCTGAGGTAATATGGTAACCAATCACAGTCAATAGGCTATATAGGTGGTTGCTCACAAGCAATAAAACAGACACTGTTCCATAAAACTTTCTCTGGAGTAGTTTCTCTTCATGCCTTTAACTGACCCACAGGCATTGTTGTCTGGTTGGGGGTTGTGGCAGTGTGAATTATGAGGAATTGATTTTGCATCCCCAACATCCTTGCAAAGGGCTGGGTATGGCAGTGCCCTCTTGTTCTAAAAAGATGGGAGGTAGAGACAAAAAGAAATCAGGGGCTCACTGGCTAGTTAGTCTATCCAATCAATGAGATCCAGGTTTAGTGAGAGACCTTCTCTCAAAAAGTTAGGTGGAGAAGGTTGAGGAAGACACCCAACATTGACATCTGGCTTCCACATATGCTCGTGGTAGCATGCACACTAGAACACATGAGCACACAGGCATACACTTCATACATGCATACACACAAAAATAGAGCTTATGACTGATGTTGTTACTGTTGGCCTGTCTAGGGCATTTCCTATCATTTATATTGCTAACTGTGTAGAAGTGATCCCTGAGGATAAGGTAGCTGATGCCCATAATTTAATACTGACAGTTTCCATTCAATTTTTCTTTCTTGACTTACTTATTTTCCAACAATACAATCAGGTGGATTTTTAACAAGGTAGAGAACTATGGACATTAAGACAAATTTTAGATTATTGGAGCAGTGGATTTGTAAGTATGCTTTGAGGCCTGTGGTGGTTTGAATAGTTATAGCCCCCATAGACCCATGTGTTTCAATGCTTGGCCTATAGGGAGTGTCACTATTAGGAGGTGTGGCCTTCTTGGAATATTGTGGCTTTGTTGGAGTATAGAGGAATTTTAATTCAGGAACATGGCTACAAAGGTAAGGGATAACATCTAAAGGTCTTGTCTAGGTCTGTGTGATCTGGCTAGAATGCAGATGTGTGTCAAGTTGACAAGGGACCAGCTGTACTGACTGGTTTTGTGTATCAACTTGACAGGAATTATAGTCATAAGGCAGGAAGGAGCCTCAGTCGAGAAAATGCCTCCATGAAATCCAGCTGTAAGGTATTTTCTTAAGTAGTGATCACTGGGGAAGGGCCCAGCTCATGGTGGGCGGTGCCATCCCAGTGATGGTATTCCTGGGTTCTATAAAAAAGTAGGCTGGGAAAACCATGAGAAGCAAACCAGTAAGCAGCACCCCTCTATGGTCTTTGTATCAGCTCTTCCATCCAGGTTCCAGTCCTGTTTGAGTTCCTGTCCCGGCTTCCTCCAATGATGGACTATGTGTGATCTGGAAGTATAAACCAAATAAACCCTTTCCTCCCCAAATTGCTTTTTGGTTGTGGTGTTTTGTCACAGCAGTAGAAAGCCTAATTAAGAGAAGGCCTATTGCAGATCTGACTCTGAGCAGCATATCTTTGGGGAATTAGTGAGAAGCCCAGTTGCCATTATTTCCATCAAGTACTTAGACAAGGAATCGACAGTGTAAAACAGAGCTGTATACTTTAGCAGTCAAGAAAATGAATGGTCTGGGGCTGCAGGCAGACTAGACATATAAAATATATGCCTGATTGGGTGTTCTCATCATACATAATTACTTATGGGCCTCAGAGTCCCTGTAATCAAGAATGGATTCTTATCAGAAGACTGTCTTGTGTCTACGTTTACACAGAACACTGGATAAGTGAACTCCTTGTGTTTTAATCTGTGTTTATCTTAGACAAATGTCAAAGTATATATTTTAAATTTCTACTATGGTTATGAACAAAAAGTAAGACAATTAAAGGTCTTTCTAATTGAATAGTATGTCCTGTCCAATACTGAGAAAACAGAAAAGTCAGCTATAAAAGATTTAAAGTTGAAGGAGATTTTCTTATCTGGAGAGGTCTTGGCAATGATGCCCTGATACTGGAAGACATCGACTTCTCTTTTCCCGTAGCTAGAAGTGTTGAATGAGCCACTGATACTCATTTTGGCCAGCAGTCCAAATAGAAAAGTTACCTGCATGTTAGAAGTGTGCTGAGTCCTGCTGTCATTCTGAGAAATATTACAGTTAGGTTTTTAGGATCTCAGACTGATAGCATTGGTGCATTCATCAGCTTGGCTCAAATCTTAAGACTTGAGACCAAAAGCTATCAAAGACTTCTGAAGGGCTGAGGCAATGGATTGAACTAGAGCAGATGCTGAGAACTGAAAGACCAAATTTTGCTTGATATGGTATGCAACATAATTTATTAAGATAGACTGATAGAATTTACTTTGTCAGAGTGATTATGGTCCAGAGAAGCTAGGTGTTAAAAGGAGAACATTTCATCCAAGGTCACCTTTAAGCAGAAATTATAAACCTTTAAAAAGAAGTTACTTTTCTTCCCAGTGGGAAGCTAGTAGTGATTGCTAAGGTGACTCCCATTTATAAGAAAGTGCTGTAAAAGTTCCTGGCAGCCATTGTTCTTGGTAATCAGCTCCTTCTCCACTGTCCTGAAATTACTTTCAAGGTAGTGTGCAAACACATTTATAGTATTTTTATGGCTTGCTCTTTAATAGTGCCTCCCCAGCCCAAATTTTGCTCAGTATATGTTAGATTACAAACAGGGCTTAATTTATTTTCCATATTAGTCAAGGATGCAATGCTAGAGAATGGATTGATGTGGGTGTTTTTCTTAGGGAACCAAGAAGATGTATCAGACCCAATCTTCTGGATTTTAACTCGTAGTCTGCCTTCTCAGTCGACAAGATTCAACTCTACATATTTAAAAAAAATGTCATCTAATTCTTGTACCCGACTAAGGGTCTGATACACAGCAGGGAAACTGAACACATATTATTATTAATGATTCACTTAAAATGTTATTGTTTGATTACTTTACACCAGGCTTCATGCTCTACACATAATCAGTGTTCCATGTTCCTGTGGGTGAATTAATAGTCAGAACTGAAGTGATTATTATTTATGGAGCAAAGATCTATGAACATGGAAGCATCAAAGAGAATAAAGTAGTTATTTGATTGCTGAAACCAAAGTTTACTTAAAACACTCAGAAGATTGTCTCCAAGGAAAAATGTCAAATTTCATAGAAAAAAATGTGTTTCTACAAAGATCTACCATTTGAAAAGTGTTGCATATAGTTAGAAATATTTTTTACCACATTGAGATATCAGGATTGACAGAAAATTTTAATACTAGTAATTATTAATCTTAACTCCCCAAGCATCTTGAAGAGCTGGAAAGATTTTGTAGTTTCTATCCTAAAGCCCTGTAATCTTGAGAACATTATTGATTTGGTAGCTCTGTCCTAGATGCTTAAAATGGTGGCCCTTTTTATCATATGGTGTGGATTGTTAAAAGAAAGGAGGTATATACAGAGAAAGGCAAGAAAGAAATCTCAAAGAATAGTAACATTTAACTGTAGGGCAGAAAACATACATGACAGGAAACAAATCAATCCAGGAAGGTTTTATTGTATATGTATAAGCTCGGGCTGGAGAGATGGCTCAGCTGTTAACGGTTACGTTCATAACCAAAAATATATATGTAGAAGGTCATCGTGATATTTGTGTGTATGTATTTGCACACACCCAAATGTGTATTTGTGTTTAGGCCAGAGTTATGGTCAGGTGTTTTTCTGAGTCATTCTCCATATTTTTGGATACCGTGTCTCTCACTGAGTCTGGAACTCACCCACTTGGGCTGGACTGGCCAGTGAGCTCCCGGGATATCTCTGCCTCCTCAGTGTTTGAGTTACAGGTGGACAGTGTTTTGACAGCTTTTGCATGGGTGCTGGGAATCCTAACCCAGTTCCTCCTTATTGCACAGAAATCATATTACCTACTATACCATCTCCTGCACACCTTGTGATCTTAATAGTGATGTTTGGGCTTCTCTAAAAGGAAAATAGTGAAGGAACGTTAGTTGTATAGAATTTGTAATGATTAATACAAATTTAAATGTGTATAAACAGGGTCAGTGCCTTCTCATTTGGTGTCGTGTGAGTTAAAGATGAGCTCTCAAAACGCAAATGAGAAACATTAGCAAGTATGTCAGCACACGTAACTTTGAGAACAATATAATGGACAAAGCACATGTAATCATTGACATTGCCTTTAGGATGTTGTGTTGATTTGAATGAGAATGTCTCTCATAGGCTCCAACATTTGAATACTTGTTCCCAGTTGGTGGAACTGTTTGATAAGGATTAAGAGGTATGGCCTTATTGGAGATGTGACACTGGGAGTGGGCTTTAAAGTATCAAAAGATTCATGCCATTCAAGTATGCTTTCTCTGTTTTCTTCTTGTAGTTTGAGACGATGTGAACCCTGAGCTGTTCCTGCTGCCATGCTTTTACTCTACCATCATGAATTCTAAATATATGGAACTGGAATCTTAATTAAGTGTTTTGTTTTATAAATTGTCTTGGTTATGGTATCTTATTACAGCAATAGGAAAGTAACTAAGACAGAAGGTGGTACTAAGAAGTTGCCTATTGCTGTGACAAACATAATCATGTTTGGAACTGGTTAAACGCTATATACAGAGCCACCCTAGTAATGGACCACCTTAATAGGAGCTCGGAAGACAGTAGTGCTGAGAGCTATGCAGACTTGGAGGCCCAGATTAGGAGTTTTCAAAGGAGTACAATATTAAAACTTGGCTAGAGATTGTTCTTGAGATATGTTGTCAAAGAATGTGGCTTCTCTTTTCCTAGGAACTTGCCTGAGGCTAAGCTGAAGAACTTTTGGACTGTTTATTTGGAGAAGATTTCAAGGCAGCCTAATGTTAACTCTGTCTCATGGTCATTAGTAACCATTCCTGCATAGTTTTATAATGAAAAGGAAAGAGTGAGACAAACAGAAACACAAAATATACAAGTTGAAGAGAAAAAGAACACTAGAAAATTTGGCATCTGAGCAAAGAGTTGTGCTGAACGAGATAAAGAAATTAGGTGAGGTCTGATCTGACTAGATTAAGGGATGGGTACCATCAGGTACTCCAGCCAACTAAGCTTCATGGAAGGTAAAGGTCAAAGGAATATTTTGCTCCTAAAACGCAACAAATCAATGAGGCCTCAAATGTAATTTAAGGGTGCTAGGGCTTACTCTAAGTTGGTAGCCAAATTTGCCAGTGTTGTTTTGTGGTTGGTACTGGCTTTACACAAGTGAAAATGTTATGGAATCTTCCTCTGTGGTTATGGAGTGACATAGAAATCAGGCATGTTGCAGGACAGTCCTTGAGTGGAGGCCCTGAAATACTATTGTGTGAAAGCTGTGGAAGTGAAGCCTGGCGTCTTTTCACTTGTTCAATTTTGCCAATAAAGACTCAGAAGTCAGATGCTGGGGTGAAAGCCTGCTAGCTTGGAGAGGCAGAGAAAGCATCCAGCTGACATTCCTCTTAAGCTGGCATCCTACAAGGAAGTTCTCCTTTATAACATCTCAAAAATCCCTTAAACGACCCAAAGAGGATAGGGACTCCACAAGAAGACCAACAAAGTCAGCTACCCTGGATGTTTGGGGGCTCCCAGAAACTGAATCACCAACCAAAGAGCAAGCATGGGCTGGACCTAGGCCCTCTCCACATATGGAGCAGATGAGCAGCTTGGTCTTCATGCAGATTCCACAACATGTGAAGTGGGGGCTGTCAATGAATTTGTTGCCTGGCTGTGAACCCTGTTCCCCTAATTGAGTTGTCTTGTCTGTCAGAGAGTGTAGGACCATAATAGGATAATTTGGTCTCCAGTAGAGCACTGGCTTTGAGATAGCCAGAGACCCAACAGGTGTCCATTGCCTGTGTAGGGACAGCACATATCTCACCACGCCCCTGGATTCCAGACTCATGAAACGAGGTCTAGATCTCCATTTAACCTGCAGCGTTCAGTCATGTAGGACAAAGCAGCCCCTCCCAGAGAGGTTTGCACCACCATCCACACACAGGTAGAGGGCGTGACTACAGGCTTCAGCTTTGAGAATTTTCCATATTCATGAGTTACCTAAAGGACATAGCTAATTAAGTTATTCCTTTTCCTAGTCCCTTCTCTTTTCCCCCTCCCTATTTAAGCCAGGCCCACCCTGGCCTAAATGGAGGGGGGTGCACATCTAGACCATCTATTACATGCCATGAACAATTAAGCTTTGGAAACCCATGGACTTTTTTGTGTCATTGGGGCCTGCCTTTGTGGAAAGCTTCCCTGTGTTCCAGCCACAGGGAGTTATAGGAGAGGATGTGTCTAGATCCACTTGATGTTCCAAGGTGGAGTGATATTCAGGGAGTGGGGCTCCCTCTTTTTAGAGGAGAAGGGGAGAGAGAGTGGAGAACGGGAGGCTGTGTGTGTGTGTGTGTGTGCATGCGTGCACGTACGTGTGACAAGAAGAGGGGGGCTGCAAATGTGATGTAAAGTGAATAAATAAATTAATTAATGAAAAGGCCCTTCAAACTAAATGTCTCTTCCTTCTATTTCCTGTATGTTTCTTTGTCATCCTGACTTCTGTGTTTTTTCCCCTATGTTCACTCCCTGTCAGTTGGTTGCTTTCTCCACCTCTTGACCTATGATTGACTTTATTTAATCCTGTATACAATAATCAGAAAGCTCTTGGATTAAAGGTGTGTTCTAGAGCTGAGCCCCACCACAACAAGAAAGAATCCCCCCCCCCCCCCCGCCCAGTAAATAACACAGTCTTAGGGTTCACAGTGTGATCAAATATCCTGCAACAAAGTGTTTTGGCAATCCCAAGATGGTAAACATACCAAAAGCTCTGTGATATCTACAAGGAGGGTTGCACATGGGGATGGAACCAGCTCAAGAGAGAGATGAAGTAAAGTTGGAAGGGAAGAGCCATCTAAGCCCTTTAGTATCAGACATGGAGCTATTGGATTTGGAGTTTGCCTGATGAGTTTTTGTTTTTTCTCCAGTATTTCCTTACTACGACTTGATTTCTTTACTATTGCAATCTATCTATCTATCATCTATCTATCTATCTATCTATCTATCTATCTATCTATCTATCTATCATCTATCTATCTCTTTGTGCCATTGTATGTTGGATATCATTTGCTTTTTTATTTTATAGGGGGCTATAGTTAACAGAGTGTCTAGGATGTCAGGAGAAATTGCTTTTAACTACTGAACTATCTCTCAAGTCCCAGAAGCAGAATTTGAGTGTGTCCTGTGGTCGGTCTGCTTGTGTCTGGTTCACATTCACAGTTTGGCCCCCAAGGCCTTCTCTCAGAAGATTGAGGTTAAGGGGAAGACAGTGTCACAGGAACTGCACATTGCTGAAGGACAAAGCTCAGTGGATTCTGTAAACTGGCTGAAGGGGATTTTAGATGAGGTAGCTGGAACTAACTCCTTCAAAACAATCATCAGTCAGCGTTACACAGCTTCAGGGACACAAGTCTACCTTAAGTCATCATTTTTGCAAAGGACAGGCTGAGTTCTTATAGAAATGATGTATTTATGGAGCTTTCTCTTTATGCTTTCAGATCAGAATTGACCCTTTAATTGGAAATGACACAATCCTCTAAGATTTCCACGTCTTTCTTGACAGAACAGGTTCAAAGCTCTTTCTTTGAGTAACACTTCCTCGACCTTTTGTTTGGATCCCTCTGAGATTTGTCAATATTAGAAGCTTATTCGTGTAGTTCCAAATGAGACTGAATGTGGAGTTCAACACATAGAAGGACCCTAATAAATATTTGGTACATGAAATCACTCATAGTTTCCTTCCAGTTTCCATAGCAGCAGCAGCATCTTGTGTTTCTTCAACCACATTGTTCTAAAGAGTCTTGGAGGCTTTGATATGGGTGAGGTGGGTGTCATGCTCAAATGTGCTCCTCCATCACAGGGGAATGCAGGCAATACTATTTGCTTACTCCTTTTTATTCTCTGTTCTGGATCTTTCACTTCATTTTAGATTTCTGTTCAATGCGTGGCCTTCAGATAGGATTCAAGCACCTGTCCTTTTTTCTCTAGAGGCGACACTGGCTGGATTTTATTCCTAAAGCTACGGGCATCTCAAATTCCTCCTTAAGTCACCTTAGCCCCATTTAAAGTTTCTTGTCTTCACAGCTTTTATAGATCAGCAGCATATGTCTTGCCTAGCCATCAAATCTAATAAGAGTAGACAGACTTGTCTCTCTGATGGTTCCCGTGTAATCATCCTGCATCCGTGTGTCATCCAACATGGAACCTTTTGTCAGGTTAGGAAAGTAAAATTCATGAGCTTAAAATAGAGGACATCCTCTGGAGACACACAGCCATGTCAGAGTTATTCTTTCTTCCATAAGCTCCTGCAGAGGAAGCACCTTGTTTGTTGTGGCCACACAGTATGTACAAGTGACTCCTTTGGAAATGCTGTCTGTGGTCACTGGTCCACCTGCCACTGATGTGGAATGTTCCCTGTGCTGGACATTGCCCTTTGGCTGAACTCTCTAAGCACTGCCCTGGCTGCTAGCCCTTTAGACCCTGTCTGTCACATCAGCACTTTCTGTTGTTGTTTTAGCCTTCTGCTTGGATACCACAGTGCAGTCTTGACAAGTGGAAAATTAAGGAAGAAAAAGCAAAAAGTAAAAAGCAAAAAAAAAAAAAAAAAAACTCAGGATGGGAATCACAGCTTAGTACAACGACAACTTGGAATCAACACTTACTCAGAGACAAGGACTTTTCAAATGTTAAAAAAAAATTCCCCCAAAGCAAAACATGAAACTATATCAGACTAGAGTATCATTTCTTACTAGGGTAGAACAACTCTGAATTAAAATTAAACCAAGCAATAATTCCATTCATGTGTCCTCTAGGAGAACACACCGGCAGTTTAAGATTGTTAATAATTTGAACTTGTAACATACAGTACATTTACAAAAGCATTTGACTAATCAAAAAGATAATGATGATACAATTACAATGTTGCAAGCTACACAGTTCACATATATCTCTTCTTCCAGTGCATTCTTAAATACATTTCCCCTTCAAAGATGCTTATAAAGTGGGAATTACTGCCCCAGTTTCTACAAATGACAAAATCAGAAGCTCTGAGAGGTGACTTTCTTGAGCTCATACAGTTAATAAGTGCCTGGACACATGGTCTAGCTGCAGACTGTTTATGTATCAGTTGATGTTTTATCAGGGAAGCAAAGTGACTATAAGCGATTTGGAATTTAAAATTAATTATAGGAATTAGACTTTTCCCCCACTGGTAAGAACTAATAAAATTGAAAGAAACTGATTGCTTCTGCACACCAAATGGAGGCTTGAAGCTGCTGTTGCTTAGCAGAGGGAACAGTTTATAAGGACAGCAAGGTGAAATATAAAATGATGGGTTTCAGCAAGTGCCTGGAATCAGCTAGCAAGATGTATGTTGTTCTTACTTTCTCCTTATGTTTCTTCCTCTCTCTGTGTTTCTCTCTTTTCCTCTCTTCTTTCTCATTGTTTGCATAAATTGTATCTTCTCTTTCTGGAGATTGATTTTTTTAAATTGTTTTTTTTTTTTGTACATGGTAGAAGGTGGACATTTAGGTAGTTATCAAAGGTATGGCTCTTACTAGTGAGTGACTGGATTGGAATTGCAGATTCTAGGAATACAGGAGCTCATTGACTTAGCTTGGATTAAATGTCCAATAAATTGTAACTGGAGAGAAGGAGAAGAGGAGACGGAAGCCAGAGGGTCATGGCTGAGCAGACACCTCAAAGAGCCTTGTAACTGCAATTGTGACACTAGAGAGTGACACTAGGAAGAGAGAGAACTGGTGGCCACTCTCACATCTTTGGGTTTGCTCTTGCAAGAAGATGTGGAGAAGTGGTGAGGTGTTAGACATTTCTGGGGGTTCATTATAATTGCCTTCTCTTTTGGTATTGAGTCTTTCTGAAGATGACTGGGCAAAGGATGTAGCAAGGCTTTTTTTTTTTTTAAGCAATGGATTTATTTCCAGCTGGATGTGAAACAACCACAGAAGGGTTATATTGTCTCAGGCTTTTCCTGGTTTTCAGATAATTGTAGAATTGTTACAGAAACACAACCCAATTTCCATGGGCTCAGTTTATTAGTAAGAAAACTGAAGATCAGAGAGATTGAGGGATTACTAAACCTTTCCTTTTTACTTAATCATATTTTTAAACTATAATCCCTTATAAAAATGTATAGATCCATTTAGAATGGGTTTAGAAAAGAAAGGGAGAGATCAGGACTCTATTTGACAGATTGAGTTAATTTCCAGGTTTTTAGGTGAATTGAGATTAAGCTAAATTATTTTTACCATATCTTAAAATGACTAACTCCCTCACCCAAAAGAACATGTGTTTAGAAAATGCACTTAAGCTGACAGTCTCTTGGATCTGAGTCTATTGATGCCTCTGATTTGAACATAAGGGCCCGTGCTTAACACCTGTGCTGAAATTCTTGTAAACACTGGGGATTTGAGACCAAATGTCAGCCCCAAGTTTGATATTTATTGGCTTAGGTTACTCTTTCTCATAACCTTCTCTCAACCTTAAAATACTCTGAGATTATTATGTTTGTCTGAGTGTCACTAAAAATGTCATTATATTGTGACAGAGAGCAGGATTTGAACAATTGTGGTGGCTTGTTCTGGTTCTAGGATATTACATGTTTCTTTGTCACATTGGGACTTTCTGGATCACTGACTCTCCTCTTTAAAATATGATAGCATTCATTTTTGTTGTTTTTATCTTTTTCCTTTCATTATCTTGTGTGGATTTAAAGTCATTTACAAAAATAATAAAAGTTTTCTTAGCTGACAGCACATTTAACTTTTAGTATGGCAATACTTTTGTGATGTTTTTATTTTACTGCATGTATTAATATTTATGCATGGCTAAATTCTCTTCTAATATTTCCCAAGAGACCAAGCTTTACTAGTAGAAGCAGGACAATGTGAAACAAATAATATAGCGGATGTTGAGGCATTTTGCATGGGTTGCCCAAGGTAATACACTTCTTAGCGTACATATCTTATTCCATAGACTTGAAATTGATACTATAAGCAGGCTTGGAAATAATGATTTTAGGTAGTAAAGGGATGTGAGATAGAAGTAATAGCATCGAGGACTGAAACAGAATACATTGGTCGCTTACTTATGGACCCACTTTTGTCAGATGTAAAAAAGGGAATATTTATATATGACCAATGGAGTATATATAGATATGTTCTAATTTTTGTTCCCTTTTCATAGTTGTTGATTAGGACTGATAACAAGTACTAAGCAACTTGTCCAAAGCCACTTAGCTGTGAGCCACTGAAGGAATTAAGAGAAGCAATGAGTTAGGTGTTGCATCTTATGTTGCAACCCTGTGGACAAATGCTTGTCTGAACTTGTTCCATAAAGAAATTCAATAAGTCTCTGACGGGCTGAAATACAATGCTTCAGTTTTCACATCCCCAATGTTGGAATAAAAAATGTCTACCCATGGGATGGGGTGAACACATGTTTACCTGAAGGTATTCGAAAAAGTTTAACAAAAAGACAAACCAAAGTTTGCATGGATTTAAAATTCTGGTTCTGGACTGGAGTTCACGTGTTTATTGTTTCAAACAGGCTTAAGACACATGTAGAAAGTGTGTCTGTATGTGCTACTCAGTACGTGACATCCCAAGGCGACTCTTAAGTGTGTCTTGGAAGCTATAGAGGACACAGTTGGTGCAGACTCTGGGAAGCACCGTGGGTGTGATGGGCAGACCTTGTGCAGGCACATGGCCATCATCTGCTGCAGGAGTCCGGATGCTGTTGCCCTTTGCATTGAGTTCTATGCAGCTCTACTCCAGCATCTGTTTTCCACTTGAACTTCCTTTGAAAGCAAGCCACACATCATCCAAGTGAAGCCATGAGTTCGCTGGTCTGTTAGCAGTACCGCTGCTGTATCTCATTGCCAGCATATGGTCTGTGTGAGCAACCCTTCTATTATTTGCACAGCTGTTGGGTAATATTACGTTAAAACATTACATGCCCGATTATGTTCAATTATATAAAATGAATCTATTTTACCTAATGCTTATTCTCTAGGGCTCATGTATCTTTACTTACAGGACGTTTAGGACAGGGTGGCAGATGGTCCAACACAATGTTTGTCAGCTAATACATTTAAATGTCATGACATGCTATGTCTTTTAGAATATATCTCTATATATTTTAGTCAAACAGCCTGAGCTCACTTTTGAAGTTGAAGAAGAACTATATCAAATTCCATGTGCTTAGTTCCTTCTTTGCTATGATGGCCTGGCTTTGGGGCAGTGGAACAAGCAGCATAAAGCCTTACCATGCTCTTCTTTGTACTCTGGTCTCTTGTTCTTTCTCCCAAGGACACAGCTTTCCCTACACCATGTCCTTGACATTTTATTGTCACATTTTTCACCCAGTTTCCCTGGCTCAGAGGACTTGTCTGAGGACTGACTGCTGCTACTCTGCACCTCAGTGGCTTGAGGCAGGCTTACAGTGCATATCATAGCATGCTATTTATATCCTGTCCTTTGCAAAACATTCTCGGTTGAGGCTTTCATTAGGGGACACAGATATTTACATTCAAAATGTGCACATTGGAATAGAGGTGTATCTCTCTCCTCCAGTCCTTTCCTCTTTCTGTCTTGACTTTTATACTTGCAGGGAACTTGATCTTTTTTTTTTTTTTTGCCTTTAATGTCATCTCTTCTAAAACAGTCTCATCTGTGAGACTTGTGTGTCACTGAAAGTAAGTGCTCTCCTTTTTACATGCATCTGAAGACTCTCGTGGGAGCATCATTTTAAATCATCTTTTCCTCTGCCTTTGGATTTGTAAGAGTGTGTCCATCTCTCAGTAGAGAACTTTTCAAGCTTATGTTGTCATTGAAGTGTGTGGCAAAGCAGCCTAGAAATGCTCAGACTTGACAGAAGACGCCTGAGCCTTCAGCTTTAACAGACTGTCTTCTTCCCTTAAAGGCCTGTCTTCAGTCTCTCCCCATCTCCAAGGTCTTTCACACTGCAGCTTTAGGGGTGGAATCATGTTAACCAAAGTTAATTCTATCCTAACTTTCCCTCTTTTAAAATATATCATATTCTTCAATACTATATAAGAAAGTTCTACTGGTGGGATCAGGACCATGGAAGCATTGAGAGCCTGAACATTGGGAGCAAACACATTTGAATTATTCTTTCATGTTAGTCATCTACTTTTTTCCAAGTTCCTCCTTTTGCTTCCTAAAATTTAAAAAATAATTATACACATACTTTCTCAAAGAATTAATATATAATATTCACTATATATACTATATATTGTATACTGTATACTATATATGTGACACATGATATGTGATATACTATATATGATATGCAATATTTAGTTTGTAATTATCAAAGAATATATAATATTAATTTTTGAGAATCTTGTACAAGTTTTTTTTCCCTTTCTGAACCTCAGTTTTTTTCACTTGTAAAGCCAATGTCCAATTTTACCCAGAAAAATGTGGAAACTGACTGAGGCAGATATTCAAAAGAACATAGGGAGTGGTAGCTAGTATTATGATAAAAAGAAAGTTAATTAGAAGATTTCATTTATTAAAGAATATATTATGTTGATGATGATAGCTAGCCTTTAGTGAGCAAGCACCTGACCCCTGCTCATCATGTTTATGTTTTATAGAATTTACATTCTAAAATTTCTGTAATTATCTCAGAATCTACATTCTCTGTAAAATGAAACCAGGCCTTAGTTAAGTGGCAGGGGAGGAACACATGGCACAAATTCAGATGTGGCTCTGCCCTTTCCTTTTGAGTGTCTCTGGATTAATGTATTTATCTTTTATGTCCCTAAGTTTCCTTGTTTGCTGTTGGAGAAAATAACAGATTCTATCTAATGGTATGATAAAGGGGAAGTGGCCCAGTACAATGCATGTTCCTTGTTATCCTCCTAACCTCTTACTCTTTGGTAGCAGCACTCTAGAAGTTTGAAAGTTTGAAAGTTGATGATGATAAGGAATCATCTCCAAGGAGAATCATCTTGACCATTGCCTGTCTAACTGGTCATCCTGAGATGATGAGACTTACCTACATCAGCAAACACTTTTCCTTGTTAAGTGTCTATCAGCCAGGCTATGTTGGTGGAATGTTGAGGAGAATCTCAGTCAAGGTGTCTATGATATTTAAAGCCAGCTCTTGAAGGTTGCCGAGTTTCAAGGACTTCTTATTAGCCTTAGAGCTGTCCATGGGAAGTATCTTTGTAGGAGGCTGACGGTTTCCATGGCCCTGTGTAAACTTACATTAATTAAACAGATGCCTAACTTTTAAAATTATCAATTTTTCCTAAAGGAAGACAACAATTTATATTTTTCTTGGCTAAGGCTTGCAGGGGATACTAACCTGGCTAGTAATTATTCTTTAAACCTTTCTTGCTTTAAGGTTTAGAAAATTTCTGTTTTCCTCTGTTTCCTTCATGAAAGGCTCAGCTTTTTCCAGGTAGGAGTAGTGGACAGACAGACAGGCACTGGGTTGTGAAGAAGCTAGAGAAGCCAGAAAAAAGTGCTTCTACATGACGATGTAGGCATAAAGTCCTCAAGGCAATTGGAAAGCTTTTTCTAGATCATGGAGAGGAATATACTCATGCCAAGTGGAACGGAAACACAGGCTGAATTCAAAGCCAGGGTAGAAGGACAGGACTCAGAAGAGATTTCCTAGAAGACAGTGCCAGAGCTATCTGGCCTGGGAGAAATAACTGGGTGCTCCCTTCCTTGTGTTGGTGATGGCAGACAAGGGTGATACTGGGTAGAGACTGGGCAGAAAGGATCCATGAAACAAAATGTTTAAGCAGCATTAGCGAACATCAATGAGGGGAGGAAGGAAGCAGAGAGACTATTGAATCTAGCTGTGGTGCGTACAAGCCTTGTTTTGAACGCTTGATCACACTTCTAACAAATTGTTTCTCACACAGGTTACACAAAGATGTCCACTGTCCCTGTGCTTATATGTCACAGAGGCCAGGGACTAGGAGATTGTGTTTGGAAAGAGAAGATATGGCACATTTTAAGAACAATGGGAGGTATTCATTTTGATGCAAAGATCTCTCTCCTGGGGACTGCTCTTAAGGAAATGATGGGACACAGTGACGAAGTTTTATGTGCCTTGTTGTCTGTTGCTTGTTGTAGAGATGTGTAAAAAGTGCTTCGAAGTCTGACATCAGGAAAGTGCGAGCTAAGGGAAGTTCATCAAATCAACGGGCTGCTCAGTAGCTGTCCTGAGTGATAACTGGAAACTTTATACTTATAGTGGTAAATTAAACATTTCTAAAATAGTACATATTATATAATAAAGTATTTGTAACATAAAATGAAAGAGAATTTACAGACAAGGTTTTAAAGATGCACTCATATGCAAGATTTAAAAAGTATATTAAGAAGCTTTGCAGTGTATGTGTGTGGGAATGTAGGCTGTTTTCTCTTTTACCTTTTCTTTTGGTTTTTGAGACATAGTTTCTATGGGTAGCCCTGGCTGTACAGGAACTCACTGTGTAGACCAGGCTGGCCTCGAACTCAGAGATCTGCCTGCCTCTGCCTCTAAAGGGCTGGGAGTAAAGGTATGTACCCATCCTGTCTCTTCTACCTTTGCAGTGTTTTCTTTGATATAATACCTGAGCAATCAGAGAAATTTAGGGATAACACTGAAGAGGCCGTGGTGATTGGAGATATTTTTAGTGATTTTTATTCCCCAACCAAGCCCACAATAAATGAGGTTTTGTTTACTGAGTTCAGTAGTTCTTTGGTCTTTTGGAAAAGGCTTAGTTATTGGAAGAAGCACAGATATTTTTTTAAAAAAATCTTTTAAGGAAGTCAAGGAAATACCTGTATTTAAATATTTCCACCCAAACAATAGTAAATCTATCTAGGTCAATGAAGGATTTCCCAAAAGGAAAAGTTATTGTTGTCCTTTGGAATGCCAAGTGTTCTTATCAGGTCTTCTGGGTGTCAGTTTTCTCTCAGAATAGTGTCATGGATTGAATTGGAATGTTTTACCTTGAATGTCCTCAAAATGCATTGAGTCTGCAAGTGTCACTAGTTAGATATATGCAGAAAATCTTCTAGTAATTTTTACAGTTCTAGTTTTCACTCTACATAGAGGACTGTGGCCAGATAATATATCTCTGAGCTAACAGAGTACACCAGCTCAGGACCCAGATGATGACGCCTAAGGAATCTATTTAGGAGGGGCAAGACAGAAAGTGCTACGAGGAGCAGACATAAGAAGGAGAAGAGGTGAAAGAAACTGTCTCATGGGGAGAAATTAGCCCAGGTCACCTCCAGGCAAGCAGGGACTGACTGTCTATCTCATTATTACAAAGTCAAAAGGCTTAGGCTTGGCTCCCTTGAATTTCCCTAGGGCACAAAATATACTTGAAGAAGCTGACATTGAACCCACAGGGAGCCCTGGGTCTGATATCTTGGTGGTGTGTCTCCAGGGTCCCCAGGGTCCCTTGTGTTGAAGGTGTCCACCTCTACACTGTGTTTAATAGGGATGGGAGTTCTTTTATCTAGGTGGGTTCCTGGCTTACACAGGCTTCTTGGTGCCCATCAAGAGAACAGCTACGAGTAGAAACTAGAGATCCTTTAATTTACAGCTTCACTTTTGAAAACAGCTCCTCCTCTCTTTCCCCCGTGCCTGTTCTCTTCTCATTTTTCCCTGTTGGTTCTTTTGTGCATCAGACAACAAGGCCTCTCTGGTGGGGACAAGGGAGACAAAAACCAAAACTGAAACACAAACAAGCTTTTCTCTCTTTTTTTGTGGACACAGAATAGGTCTCCGATGAGCCAATTCCACTTCTTGGCTTAGGACTGCCCAACTTGGGCCAGGTTTTGATGCCAACCTGACAGTCACTGGCAGGGACTGGCATCCCTAGTTGGGTCTCTTGATTAAAAATATGACTTAGGAATATGACAGCAGAGGTTTGATGCCATGAGGTAGAATCTGGCCAGGGTTTTGGATAGATGGCAGTGATCTGTATTATTATAAATAAAGGAAAATATAGGCTGGAGTAGCAGGCAAATGACCTAGAAGGAGAAGGGATGGAAGAGGAGTCAGGAGGCAAGCAGGGAGGTGAAGAGTGAGTGCCACAGGTGTGAGCATTAGAGCTGAGATGCTGATGATGTGAACTGAGGGGAACACTCAGTTGGAAATACTAAATGAGCATTCCTATCTTGTGATGCAGTTACACAGTGGCTTGAGCAATCTGGGAAAGAAACTATCGATTTTCTCTCTGTATTTAAGATCATGTGAGCTGGGGCCTCTTTAGCATCATGGGTCATCTATAGTGGCTTTGAATGCAGAAAACATTTGAGAAATGGAAACATCTCTTTTAAAGAAAATCAATCTCTCTCTACTCCCTCTCTTCCTTCTCCTCTACCCTCCTTCCCTCCTTCTTTCCCCATTGTCCTTAATCCTGTTGGTTCCTCTCTTCTCTTTGTCCTCTCTCCTCTCCTCTCTTCCTTACTTTTTTTAAAATCTACTGTATAGTTTAGTTTTTTTCCTTTTCTTTTTTAAATTTTTTCTCAAATCATAATTAATTCACACAGGGGTTATAAACACAGAAAGGCAGGACGTGGGGAAGGGAATGACACTGGAGTGTGGGTGCTCAGGGGGAATACAGATATCTTCAGAACCAGGTATCGGCTGGGTGAAGGTTCAGGGGACAAGTCACCATGACTCTGCCTATGACTCGCTTGTCCCCATCTAAGCTGGTATCTTTCTTACTTTTTACTCTTACCTTCACTCACATAGACAACTGTAGGCGGGAGGTAAGAGTGCATCCAGGGGAGGGGAAGGGGCTTTCTATTGGAAAGGTAGAGCCACAAAACAGGAGCCATGTGTGGTTGCATTTCCAAATTCTGAGTAAAGCCCCTGAATCTCATTGTGATTTGGTAGGGGCCCTGGAAAATCAGGGGGAGTGAAAGGAAGCCAAAGGCAGGATTTTTTGTTTTCAATTAGGACAGGACTGAGTTGGTTCTTGGCATGAAGTAGAAAGCTATGGGAAACCAATTTTGGTAATCTGAGAGAGAAAGCAACACACTTTCAGAGAATGAGAACCACTTGGTGCTTTACACAAAGGGCTTTGTGTATCTTTAGAAAACACTTGGACTGGGTTTAGCAGTTGGTATGGACACCCCTGGTATAATCTTGCTAAGTGGGGTGGTTAATGGTTTTGAATTCCTAGAATAGCAGTGTAGGGAAACTAAAGGCAGAAAACGCTTTTCAGATTAACAGAGAAGCAGGTGTGAAGACCTTCACTGAAGGTAGAAGCAGAGGAGATGGACATGTAGGCAAAGGGAGGCTCAGTCCAAAGCAGTGGTTCCCAACTGTGATGGTTTGTATATGTTTGGCCCAAGGAGTGTCACTACTAAAAGGTGTGGCTCTGTTGCAGTAGGTCTGGCCTTGTTGGAATAGGCATGGCACTGTGGGTGTGGGCTTTAAGACCTTCATCCTAGCTACCTGGAAGTCAGTATTCTGCTAGCAGCCTTCAGATGAAGATGCAGAACTCTCAGCTCCTCCTGCACCATGTCTGCCTGCATGCTGCCATGCTTCCCACCTTGATGATAATGGACTGATCCTCTGAACCTGTAAGTCAGCCCAATTAAATGTCCTTAGAAGAGTTGCCTTGGTCATGGTGTCTGTTCACAGCAGTAAAACCCGAGCTAAGACACCAACGTTCCTAATGCTGTGGCTTTTAATGTAGTTTCTTATGTAGTGGGTAACTCTCAACCATAAAATTATTTTGCTACTGTTATGAGTCTTAATATAAATATATGATATGGAGGATATCTGATATGAGACCCTGCTGGTGGTCAAGACTCACAGGTTGAGAAGCACTGGTCCAGAGTGAAGGAACGCAACCTTGGTGATCATATGCCCTTTGGAAAACCACTTATAGTAACAAAGCCAATGGATGTTTAATCACTTGCATAGGATGTGTTCAGTGTCTCGGTGGCTGATACTAATCTCAGGGAAGAATTTGACGTTTTAGTGTTTAACAAAGGCTGTAGATTAGACGTAAGCAGATTCCAGGGAGCACAGAGACTTCATTGTTTCAGTAAGTAAGGTGTGTTATGACCTCATCTGTGGCAAGGACACAAGACACTAAGGGGAGGAGCAACAGTGCTGTAGAACATGAAGCATTCAGGATTGATCCTGTCACTCTGAGTCAGGTCTGGACCCTGAGCTTCTCTGAGCATAGTTGGGATCGCACCATAGACAGAAGACCTCTACTTAGAGAGAAGCAGAACTATTCCTATCAGAGTCTAGACTCCCTCAAAGATATAAATGTAACACTCCAAAGGAATGATGGGTGTTTTTTCTTCTTACCCACAGAGCAGCTGAGAGATCAGCTTTTGGGCCAGGATGAGTGGATAGCCAGCTGCTAAGAGCAAAACAAATGGTGTTTCCCAGCTTAATCTGTTCTTTGGACACTTATGTAGTACTAGCACTTTCTAAATGTTGTAGATCCAATACTTTTCATGAAAATCTAACAATGAAAGTATGACTGTTTACATCGAAAGCATAGCCAGCTAGAGAGGATTAGTAGGATGTTCAAAGTTACAGAGGCCATACCTGCCAAAGCTATCATCAATGTCCCTAGTGAGTCTGAATCCCCAGGACTCATCTGGTCCAGCCCTGGCCTTTGGAAATCTTGATGACCTTAAGAACTAGAAAAGCAGCTTAGAGACAGCCAAAAGCTTTTTGATTCACTGGGGCAATCTCGTGTGCCACTTCTGGGGCATTGGCTACAGACCCAATCACCCTGTTTCCTTTAGGATTCCTAGGTAGTGCATGTCTCTAGTATTACAGCTGGAATGGCGAAGAGCCCAGTTCTTTGTAAGGAATGAGTGGATATTGATTCATGAGACACTGATGGCTGCCTATGAAAAGAGGCATGAGGGAGCCATGCAAATATTTAAGGAATAAAATTTTGTGAAGCTCATTTGCAGACAATAGGTATAGACTGACACTCAGGCAGATCAGTTCACTATTGCAAAATGATTTCTAAGAACTGCAATTGTCCAAAGAGGAAATGCCTATCTCTATCTCAGTGCCTGCCTAGCATGTAGAAAACATCACTCCTGTTGTAACAATTTATGTAGATGGGCATTAAAGTCCCTTCTAATATTAAAATTTTAGTATGTAAAGCTCTTCATGGTGGATTTATATTTTATGCTTTATCTAGTTAAGTACTTTGCTAGATTTGTTGATCGAATCAATGAACTACAGGCTTCTCCCTCTGGAGTCTTCTGCAGTGACCAGGTATATGGGTCCAGACCACTTTCTTATTCTTTTTTTTTTTTAAAGGTTTTTATTTATTTATTACATGTACACTGTAGCCGTCTTCAAACACCCTGTAAGAGGGCATCAGATCTCATTGTGGATGGTTGTGAGCCACCATGTGGTTGCTGGGATTTGAACTCATGACCTCTGCAAGAGCAGTCAGTGCTCTTAACCACTGAACCATCTCACCAGTCCCACTTTCTTATTCTTTCCCCTCATGCTTGGTGCTCTGACTTCTAATATGCAAGGCTATTGTGCTATTACTCTGCACAGGCATGCTGGTCTTCAGGCCAGAGGTATCTGCTGGCATTCCCATGGAAGAAGACTGATACCAAGGGCCAGAAAAATCTTGCAGCCCAGGTTGGATGTGGTTTCCACATAGGAGGCAAGTGTTCTTTTCTGGGACAGAAGAAAGGAGCATAGCTTCGGGTAACACTGCCAGATTAGGACCAGAAAGAACAGGTGTAGACAAAGTCAGGAGCATGGGTAAGGGAAGTCTAGAAGTGTGCATGTGTGTAGGAACTTATTGTCCTAATGTGTGTAGTTCTGGAAAGCCCATTGCAAAAATATTCCTCTTTCTAGCTTCCCAGGGAGCCCAAAGCCTTTCACCATCTAGTGTCAAAGATGGATGACTCTTGACCTTCCTCTAAGCTAGAGAAACTGAGCTCTAAGGTGGTTACAAGGAGAAATGGGGCAAGGGAAGACTCTGAAAGAGGCTGGCAGAAGCAAAGCAAGAGCACCTGGAGGACGGGAGCTGTCCAGACCTCTGGGGACTAAGTTTTCTTTCTCAGGTTTTCTCACCTAAGAGCTGTGTTGATAAAGCTTTAAACTGAAAATGCTCCCTTTCCCTGATACAGAAGGCAGAGTTTAAGGAATATTTCCTGTTTCCTAAATTTCTCTGAATTTCTGGAGACTTTGAGATTTTGGCTAACCTCAGGTATATCCTCAGGGGTTCCTGAGAGGCTGAGACCTGGCCAACACTTTCTATCATCTCTGCCATCATCCTCCTTGCCCCTCCCTCTCTGAATACTGGGCCAGAGAGCTCTTCCAGGGTATCCCACAGTAGGACCCAGCACCAACTAAGTGTCAATCATGGCTTGGAACCATGACCAAAGCTTTGCCCTGGCAGAAACTTAAATTTCCCTGGAATTAAGACAGACAGAATGACAAGTGAGGATTTGAAACTAGAATACACACACACACACACACACACACATACACACACACACACACACGCTTATAATTTTGAATTGTATAGATATGAAACTCTATTTATGATTTAAAATTTTGATTATGCATTTAAGTAAATGTTCTAAACAGCTGTATTTTGGTTTCTGATGCACTTACAACACTTCATGCTACTATATCCTTGGAGCCTCTAAGGCTTTCTATTTCTTCTAGTGGCAACCAGGAGCCCTAGGTGGTCCAATTAGTGAAGTCCCCAGCTTCTATGGTAGAGGCCACACAGGCCCTTCTGTTAATCCAAGCACTCATCCTCCACTCTCCCATAGTCTGCACTTCTCCAGAAATTCCAGTCTCTCTCTCCCCCTTTCTTTGCTATTCAAAATCATTGCTACCTCTCTCAGTCTGCCTGAGGTGTCTCTTCATCTCCTAGGCTGACTTCTTGACTTCTTTTTCTTATGACTCATTTCTCTTCCAAGCAAATGTACCATTCCACTGACCTGAGGTAGCCTAACTTTCAGTTTTCTTGTTATGCTTTGAAAATCCTGATTAATGCTCATTTCTTATATGAAGTGGTTGTCTGTGATTATTTATATGTAATATTTTCTTCAAGTGGAGAGACATCAAGTACTCTAATTTCTCCCACCTACCATGGGCCCCTTCACTCAAAGATGTAGGGCAGGGGCTGGGTGGCCTAACTAGTAAAGTGGAGAAGAGTACATGGGCTAGGAATAAGCTTGTTCTGTTTTTCTTCCTAACCCTGGAAAACTGTATGCAGAGAATAGTAATCCCCTAGCCTTCTTCAGGGTGATGTTATCCCTAGTTCTCTCAGGAGAAATGTGAAATCTGCTCAAGTCGGCTCCTCATTTTCAGGCATCTATGGGTCCCTTACTAAGCTATACCTTCTGGTCCAGCCTTTAGGGATAATAACAGTGGTGTTTTGGACTTCAGTCTGCTACTCTTTTGGATCTCCAGTACTCACATGAGGAGGAAAGGGATATTATTTGTCGGTGATGCTAAAGCCTAGAAGTGATGGCTTGGGCACAGGAGAGCTACAGCAGGAGGCAGCTATCACATGCTGTGCCTGGAAACTCCCTTTTTGCCTGTGGGAGCTAATTTTTGTCTTAGAATGATTAAATATCAGGAAAGACTGCTATAAAGTAGACCCATAATTCCCAAATGTGGACATCTGGTAGACAAAATTCTGGTCATCATCCATGTGGATATCCAGAGATCTGGGCCAAGAGAGGTGTCATGATTTTGGCACTGTGAACATTTAGCTCTTTCCTCTGGAAAAAAAAGACAGGTTCAGCTGCTTGACAAGGCTACTCTTGGATCCTCTCAGCTCAGGTCTGGACCAGTAGGAGATGCTGACCTTGAGGTTCACCATGGCTGAAGATGTTCAGTATAGTTCTTTTGAACCCTGTGGGCAATTCTGAATAGGAAGGAGACAAAGATATATTTTTCATAAGTAACAATATAAACTTTAGATTAGCTACTCCCTTAGGCTTCAGCCTTTCTTAGTACTACCATCTTCAGCATATGGAATTATTTCAAGAGCTGTGAATTATTGTTGAGATACTTCTAGAAAGCTTATGAAAGAACTGGGTCAGAATGAGAGGCTAACAACAGAGCAGCAACTCCTCTGTGATGTTTACATTATTCTTAGGAGATTTTGGTATTGGATGGATCAAAGAGCATTGGTGGCTACCTGGAAAGTACATAAGCTTCCAACTGGACAGCCTCTAGTCTGGGTATCAGAGTGAGTGACTCAAGTCTGCAGAAGACTGCTCCGCAGACAGGTGGGTCTCAGTTGTGACTTTTCTAAGGGACAGTATGGACAGATCCTATTTAGGACTAAGCATATTTCAAGTAATGTACATGATAGTGTACCCAAGACATGAAATAAAATTTGGCTCTCAGAGAAAACTCTGCATTTAGGATTTCTCCTTATATCTCTGTATGTTTCCCAAACTCCAGTTCTGCATCCTCAGTCTTGAATATACATTGCTTAAGGTTCTTATCCCCTATGTGTGTTTTCTGATTTTATGAATGAGTGCCCAGCATCTTGAAGGAACATCTCAGACTGAAAAACTGGGATGACTGGTCTGCGTCTGAGTGATATCTGGTTGGTTAGTTGTGAAATATTTGTTGTGTATTTAAGGGCATGTCAATGAGTGTCAAAGCATAAGTGTAAGTGTCACACAGAGAGAAAATATCACACTTTATTCTGGCGTGGACCTGGGATAGAATTCTTCTCATGATGTGTGTTATCTTCAGTAAGTTAGTAATCCTTAGGGTCTCATTTTAAGGTCATGAGCTTGTCAGCAGAGTTCAGTTGTTTGCATTTGTAGATCTATGGTCTGTTTTCTCAGTGGTCGTTCTCTGGGAGCATCTATCTGTACATAGAGGCCATTCATGTGTCTTTGCCATTTGACCTTCTCAAAATGGTAGCTTATTTCTTTTGGGCCAGCAGGAGAATCTACCCTTTAGTCATGGCTGAGAGAAAACAAGGGGAGATAATGAAGCCTCTAGAGCATTTGGTTCATACATTTGGCGATGGGTTAAGGGACTAAGATTTCCTCCATGATTTCTGGGACTCATCAGTCTCAGTATTGCATGTGTGATCTGATTTTCCCATGTTACTTCAGGAGAATTGCCTAGGGTTCTAATTCAGACTTAGCTGACATCTCCATGGCTACTGGCTTGTCTTGGTTCACAGGTACCACTGTTTTCAGACTTGCTGTGGTAACACACAGGGACCCCTGTTATACTGTTTATATCAGCTCTAGAATTCTTGGTGGAAACTAGGCCATAGCCAAGTAAGTTTAAAGTGAGCTTCATTCAAGAAGAGGAACATGAGCAGCTGATGTTAGAAAGATCCCATAGGTAGCAGGAAATGCCTGTACTCTTTGAAAGCCTTAGTGGGAAAGCATGATCAGCCTTCAGCCTTTGGCTCTGCTAAAGCATAGGGATCTTCGTGAATCATGGAATACAATGACAGTTCGGGAAATAGCAGCTTTTGTGGCATTCTGACATGGGAACATACTCGTAGGAGGGGAAACAATTTTGTAAAATGCTACCTTATTTGGAAAAAAAAATCCTCAAACTGAGCCTTGTAAAGTTGGAAAGGAATAGAGGCAGATCTTCCTCAGCAGACCTAATCAGCAAACCACTGGGGCAGGGCAGCTGGACAGCAGCACTGCACACAGGTTGCCTACAGATGCCGGAAGAGCTCTGATACTGAAGGAGTTTTAGTTTAGCAGTTTCCTTTATTTTCTCCTGTATCCCTCATTCTAAATTCCTTCTTTCCTTTGTTCTGGTAATTGATTCAAAAATAAAATGATAAAGATTTCACCATATCAAAAAACAGCAGTGAAAATGAATGTAGACAGCAAATGCCATTATTTAGGAAACTGTCAATTTAATTGATCTCTCTCTCTCTCTCTCTCTCTCTCTCTCTCTCTCTCTCTCTCTCTGTCTCTGTCTCTCTCTCTAATTGATGTATGGGTTATTCTTTACAACTTAATTGGTAGAATTCACCCAACTCCGCAATAAAAATCACTCTGAGATGCTTAAAAATTACATTCCTTTTCTAGACCAAAGGTTACATCCATTCATAGCTACATACATAGAAAAAGATCTAATACCTTCTCCTGTTTCCATAAACTTTGCAGAGTCGCTAATGTCTATGCTAAAGACCCAGAGGAAACAGCATTTTCCCTGAAATATCTGGCTCAGGGTCTTTGGAAAACCAAGATTTCCCCTTGATGATTATGAAACTTGAACATACAAAGAAATGAGGTGGAGGTCAGAGGTCAAGAGTTCAGGATTATCCTTGTTACTTAGGAAGTTTTTTTTTTTGTTTTTTTTGTTTGTTTTGTTTTTCTTTAAAGTTTATTCAATACAACATAATCTCCGACTTCACTGAGGTGGCTGACCACGTCCACGACCAAACGCCTCTAAACTGGAATTGCCAAGCCAGCCCCAGCTTCAGCCTTCTTGTCAGCTCCAGGGGGCACAGCGCTCCTCTGTACGTGTCTCTGTCTGCCTCTCCTCTTGTGAATCTTGCAGGCCGCTCACCCTCTGGACCTTTGGGTCGAGGCCTGCCAGTCTCTGGGCGGCTGCGGTGCAGGGAGGCGGGCACGATCTCCGGAGGTAGGTGCAGGTAATCCTGGAGATACTGGATGCCCTCATTCGTGAGGTACCAGTAGAAATGTCTCCAAGCAAACTGCTCCTTCACGTAGCCTCGAGACTTGAGAGACTGAATGGCCTTCATTACGTGAAGGTTGGGCACATTCTTGTCTGCCAGCTTGGGGTGCTTGGGCATGTGGACATCTTTTTTGGCGACCATCACGCCTTCCTTAAAAAGGAGTTCGTAGATGGCAATCCGGTTCTTCTTAGGCATCAACATTGCAGCGGCTGCAGGGTCCGAGGCGGAAGCTGGAAAGGAAGGGACATGCGCGGGGCAGTTATTTAGGAAGTTTGAAACCACCCTTTGAGATACATGAGATAGTGTCTCAAAAATACTGACTACACAGAGGAGAAAAAAAAAAGAAAAAGAAAGGAAGGAGGAATGAATGGGGGATGTAGATGGAAGTGGTATTTCTAGTGCATAGGAATTTACATTTAATACAAGCCTTCCAGTGATCTCATTTCAATCAGCCTACACCTGGAGAACTGACCATAGACTAGATGACTTTAAACTGAAAATGGACCCCCCAGACAGAGCTATTAATTTAACAGGCTGGCAAGCCAAGGATGGGTAAGATTCTACATATAGCTCTACCAACCTAAGACATAAGTGCATTGCTTTTGATAATGCATATTCCACGACAGGTAAGGAAGGCATTCTTGTCAGAACAACCTAAGACAGGCTCAGTCTGGTTTATGCAATAAAAAGGGGGAGATGTGGAGAGCTTTTGGGGCTGCCTGGGAGGAATCTGACATTGCCCAAGGACAAGGAAATGGACTACAGACAGGAATCTGATATTAGGCTAGAACAAAGAAGTAATTTCAGACAGGAATCTAAATTTTAGGCTAGAACAAAGACGTAATTTCAGACAAGAATCTAAATTTTAGGCTAGAACAAGGAAGTAGGCTTCAGACATGAAAATGTCTTTGGGCTAGGACAAGGAAGTAGGCCTAGATATTTTGGTCATCCTGATAAGTAGTGATCCTTAGAAACAGTGATAACAGGACTCTGTTTATTGTCCTGCCTGTTCTTTGACTATCTGGGTTTCTTGTCTTGCTTGTTCCTTGACTATTTGCATCTATTATATTGCTAGTCCCTCAAACTAGAACTAACCTTATTACTTGCATGTAATTTAAATGGTATAAAAGCAAAAAAGGAGGAGGAAGGATGGGATAGGAGATTAATGGAAGGATAGGGAAAGTGGATAACATCTGAAATGCAAATAAATAAAATATTGAATGAAAAAATAGTATAGATTTAGAGGAGTAATCCCATATTTTCTTTTCATGAAAAAAAAAAAGTCCAGAAGGGTTTATGCTCTTGTAAGTCCCTTTTTCTCTCTTTTAAATGATTTCCATTATTTTTGAGACTATATTAGAGACAATGTGATATTCTAGACCTTTTCTTTTAATGCAATCTGTTCGCTGTGAACAGTGTTACACATAATTACTGGGTCCATGGTGAGATCAGATGCAGTTGCTAGGCTGTTGTTTTCAGATGTGTGTTCATTTCCCACATAAACTACAGACACAAACTCTGAGGTTGTTTACGAGGATTCACGGGACTTCATGACCTGCATAAGTGCAGGGCTTGGCTCTAGCACTGTGCAGTCTTCCTTTGCATCTTTGTGCCTGTTTCTTATCCTCATATTTTGTAGACTGAACTGATACTGGGGTTTCTGGAAGAGTCCAGGTACTTAAAAATCAACAGACTTCCCCCTAGTATTCTATACATTTTCTTTCTTTACATTAGGGTCAGAAGCAAAGGTGTGAATCTAGGTTTTTAGCTTTTGCTAGCTGGCCAATTTAAATTTTTTTCTCCCATTTTGGTTGAAGATTCAAAGCATGTCTAGGGAAGTAATTTAAAGCAACAAAAATCTAAAATTAATTAAAATTAAAGGACAAATCTCCCCTTGCCCTTTTGTGGCTTTAATCATCTCGTGTGCTCCTCGATCAAGTATTTCGGAAATCTAAGACTGTTTTTCCATAAAGTAAGGCAAAGGAAAGCCCACTACACTCCCTGTGCCTTCTGTTAAGTACCTTTTAGGAAAAAGAGAACGTATTCGCCCATTCTTTGTAAAGTAACCTCTCTGTGTTCTGTGTGAGTGACAGCACCTCTGTCCAAGGCCTTGGTCACTCTGACCTCAGTTGGCCCAAGTGAAAGCCTTGCAGCCTTCACATTGACTATGACTTACCAGTTTTATCTCATCTGATTCCTAGCTAATTCCATTAGTCCCCTGTCCCTTAGCTGGAAACATCTACAACAAAAACAATAAACAGAAAACTCTCTTTGTATATCCCTTATGTCTCACTTTCTGTTACTTACTTTCAGTGCCAAGGCTGGACAACACAAGATTAGAACTTCGTCCTTATTTTTCTTTCATTCTAGAAGTGATTGCAGGTAGAGCCCAATTGTCTCTCCTGACATATCTGGCCTAAGCCTCTTATTCCCCCAACTTCATCATCCAAACTCAAGTCCTTAGTGTCTCACATGTAACACATTGCAGGAGGCTGTTAGCTGTTCTGATAACTAAAGGCTTGTCTGACATGGACATTCAAATGACAAGATAGAGCAAAAGGCCTGGATATCATCTTGCTTTTGGTACAATAATTTCTGTGAGATTTTGATAGATTAAAAACAATTCTGGATGTTGAATCCCTTATTTAGGACTACTGAGTTTATGTTCATACCACAGAAAATATTTCCACACTGGGAAAGTTTCACTACCAGCAACCCTGGCTGAGGAATTCAGCTCCTAGGGGGCCTCATTCAATGGAGGCCTTCTGTTTCACAGCTTACTGCTCTGTGCAAGCCAAACCACTTCTCCCAACTCAAATGTCTCTAGACCAGAGCCTTCAGACTTTCATCAGATGAACAGAGCAAGAAGGTGGGGCTGTCTGTGGAACCTCCTGGGAAGGCTTACAAAGAAGTCAGCACTGAACACAACGGGGAGAGCGCCAAGCCTGCACACACTGAATCTCAAAAGCCAGAATTCAGGTGTTAGTTTAGCTCTCTGCCTGAATAAATCACCCAAGTCTCCCAGCCTATGGACTATGGAAATAGGACCACAGTGGCTTTCTGCTGCTTTGGATCTGACTGTTTCTTTGCTGAAGGGAATCTCTTTCGCTTCATTTCTGAAGATTACTCGTGTGGGTGATGTGATTGGATTTTGTGCTCTTGGTACCCTGAGTATCTTTCTGCCCTCACACCAAGTCCTTGTCTTCTTTGCCTGGTTACCTTTTGTCTGCTCATATCTCTTTGTTGCCTTCATAAACTCCACATTTTTTTTCTGTTTTGTAATTTTCCATTCTTCCATAAGCTCTAAGTGTCAGATTGGGTAGGGAGGGGTGGGAAGGTAGAACTAGGAAGGGCTTACCTCCTATGTTAAACTTAACAAAGTTCTCTGTCTAAGCTCTGCCCTTTCTTTGGTATGAACTGTAGAGTTTATTGTTAAAATTAATATATTTTTTCTTAACTGGCTATATGAAAATGTCATATGTGTAGTCATATTCACATATATGCATAGAATACAAAAGAACGTACATAAAAACACATATGCCCAGAGTACATACCTGTATATGTTAAGAATATTCAAAGTGGTTACGAAAGTGTTTACCTAGCAAGGTGTGGCAGCCGACACCTGTAGTCCTGACACTAGCAGGAAGCTGAGGTAGGGAGACGGCACGAGTTTGAAGCTGTTCTGGGCTACAGAGTGAGAACTAGGCTAAAGGAAGTTTCTATTTATCTGTTTCATAGATGTATATGCAAAGGAAACATACCAAAATGTCCATTTGGGTGAACTGTTGATACTTGTTTGTCCTGAGCTTCTACTGTAATGTTTTGTTTTGTTTCAGAACCAAGTTGTTCTGGTTAGAGTGGAACTCTCTCTGTAGACCAGGCTGGCCCCAAACCTAGAGAACCACCTGCCTTAGCCTCTCAAGTGCAGAGATTGAAGGCATGCACTGCCATGCCTGATTTTCTATTGCAATTTTAACATTTATATTTGGTTTGTGTTCAAATATGAAAAGCAATGAAGTAGCCTAAAGCTCACCATCTATCAAGAGGGTTAGCCGCCTTAGAAGGCTATGGGGCAACATCACCCTTGACTAACCCCGTGATCTTAGGGCATCATTGCTCCTCCCTGAGCTGCTGAGGACAAAGCATTAATCCTTGAATCTTTACAGGCAGAAATTGTTGCTGACCCCAGAAGTATTGGTGACAGTTCCTGTTGGCAGATGGGTTTATCTATACTAACTTCAAGGACAGCATCACCCAGCCAGGTATGTGAGCTCACATTCAGTTACATGGGAGGGTAAAGCATGAACACTACGTGAGACCATGAATTTAAAGCTTGACAGGTAAACCAGTAAAACCAGAGGCTGGGGGACAGAGAATGGGAAGAAGAAAATGAAGAAAATACTTGGCTTATAATCTTTTAGAGATATATGTAACTTCAGGCTCTTGAGGACATAGAGCATGATTTCCATGCTGACACCCGAGGAGTGAGAGGTGGGTAGGGCCGAAGGAACTTAACTATAGCTTCTGGAAATTCACTGCGATTTTTCTTCTTGGAAGGGTGTATTATAACTGTCTTTGCTGTAGCTGGTGTCTAGTGTGTTCTTTTCCTGTCATTGATGAAGGTGATGCTATTTATCACCTTGGAGCAGGCCCATGGAGTTATTTCTGAAGACGCAGATGAAGCTTTTGGAGCATGCTTTAATACTCCTTGCATGTCTTCCTTGTCACTAGGGGACTCATCCTCAATATAGTCAACCAAGCACAGTGCTGAGATATCACATGCGTTTGATAGATATAGATCTGAATTCCTAGGTTATCATTTATTGGCTTGTCTCCTTAGGCAAAAGCTTGATCACTGAAGCCTTAGTTTCTTTGTAAATGGGAATCACAACAGTTCTCACTGACTAGCTTATTAATTCAGAAGGATAGCATCTATCCCTAAAGGTGCTTTGCATATGTAAATATTAGTTTTCCCTCCCCGGGAGACAGAGCATCTGTAAACTTTCTCTTGTGGGGAGGGTGAATTTATTACTTTGGTTTCCTTGGCAACAGCATCAACCAAGTTCAGTCAATCATTAGGCCATCCATCCTGCCTCATGCATGTCTTCTATGTGAGGTATTTCCATCATGATGTTGTTTTCTGAGCTGTGATGAGGTAGGATGCAAAATCATTTTAAAAGTCTCAAATTTTATTTTGTTTTTAATTGTGTGTGTATATGCGTGTGAGTGCAGGCACTGGAGTGCCCAGGAGAGAGCATCAGGGTTCCTCAAATGGGGTGACAGGGGTTCTCAGAACTGAATTCAGACCCTTGGAAAGAGTAGTATGTGCTCTGAACTACTCAGTCATCCATGCAGCCAGTGATGTGATATTTTATAGGCAACATTCCTATAACTTCAGGGAAAGCAGATTTTTTTTTCTGCCATAGGTGAAAACCACTTAGTGAACAATTGTTTGCTTCTATGATACATAGAAGCCGACCATATGCCATAGGGTTGACTGCAAACAGGCCCCTGATAAGCCAACAGGACACACATCAGGTGAACAGCAGCACCCACAGGGTCCTGGAGACGATGTCACTCAGGGATTTACAGGAAACATTTTGTGTTTCCAGTTTTGTCTTTTCTATTGTCCCTTTCATATAAAAAAATGGACCCTGGATAAATAAAACTATTAAACAGGAAAACAAAAACAAAAGATATTGATGTGGCATAATTTTGACCTTCAATAGGCATCAGCATTCTATACCGTGCAGTACCCTTTAGGTGGTGTTTATTGGTTACATACAACCTAGGTCAATACTCAATGCTGCGGCAAAAATCATATTGCTTTTAAGAGTAGGCCAGTAGGTGGCGCTCCTGCTCCACGCGTTACTTCTGAAGCTCTTGCGTGCATAAAGAAGTTGCATTTCTAATGGGGAAGTAATTTAATGATGCGGGTGCAAGGGTCTGCTAAAAAGTGTGGCCCCCTTTTGTGTCAGTCAGTCGTTAGCTTCTCTTGGAAAAGGCTTAGTTCATTTGACCTTGGACACCGAGGGCTGAGCTCTACCAAAGAGAATGAAAATCAGAGAGAGATTTGGGAAGACCAGAGCTTTCAATTTTCCCATAGAGAAACAGAGAAATAAGGTTAGTGGTCTGGAGACAGCAAGCAAGAAACAGCACAACTAAAGATATTAGCCCTGGAGAGCCTCGAGGTTAATGTGGATGATAAGAGCCACAGACCCCACTACATACTAATTTGGTTTGTTAACTTATTACATCCTTGAGAGGATATTTCCCCCCCTTTGGACTAGATGAAGAATTCCCCGGAGCAGCAGAGGTTTTTGTACCAGGAGATTAAGTAGCATAGAAAATTACAGCCCTGCATTTGTGCTGTCTGAGTTAAGGTGGTGTCAGCATTCCTATTTTAAGCCATTATTTTCAAGGATGTGAGCTTGCCTGGGACATAGGGATTCAGCCTGAGGATCACACATGCACACTGAGTGGTCTAAGTGGGCTTATGCATCACTGCGTCAAACACCTCTTGGAGAAGGGATGGGGTCATTGGAGTTGGCTTTTATTACTATTTCAAAAAGAAAACAGGTATTTTAAAAAATCGACTGCAGGAACATGCAATGAGGTTATTATTTTTATTATTATTTTTAATGCTGTAAGATTTGTAGTGCAAAGGCTTAGTGCTCAGGCAGGACATCCAAGTTGAGAAAATGCACTCTTACCAGCTTTTAGCGATTACTTGGGCCAACGGTCTGTGAGCCAAGACCTGTAAGCCATAGGTCTCTGTGGTGTTATAATAGCCCTAAAGGACACCTGCATAATAAATGCATATTTTCAAAACTGGTTAGCAGACAGAAATCAACACCAACGTGAAAGGCCAGCTGGCTGAGATATATGACAATGCAACCAAAAATGCCTGACGTGCAGTGTCTCCTACCCTCCAAATGTGCTCTTTGCAATCAAGGGAGGCAGGAAAGGGCCTGAGCATGTGTAGAGGTTTTTGTATGGTCCAGACTCTCTGTGGTCTTTTCCCCACAGTGATTCTTACAGTAACCTGCATGCAATAGTAATTATTTGAGAGATGAAAACACTGAGTTTTCACGAGGTGAAGCCTTCTTGGGTTCTTGGTTGATGAGTTCAGCCACATTCATAGTGAAGCTCACAAAATTGCTACTTCAATTCATGCATCTCTTTCCCCAGGAAGGGATTTCATTCCTTCTCAGTTCCCATTTGTGTTTAACAATGCTTCTTGGTCTCCTCGTCTATAGACAGAGGGTAGCACCTGCCCTTCGGGGTTTGAAAATTACTCGGCATGGAGCTTAACACACAGAAAGTACCAGGATGCTGGGACAGTCAGCGCTTTGATGTTTGTCACAGAATGGAAAACCAAGCCATAGTGACACTGAGCAAGTACACCCGCAGTGGTTGGGGAAATTGTGCCACAGAAGTGTTGCTTTCCTCGGTTTTCTCAGAGTCATGAGGTGTGAGAGTAGAGTGCATACATTGATTTTCTAGCCAATAAGCAGACAAAGACCAAGAAAGAAAACAGGCATGGAAAATTGTGTGTCGATACTTAGAGAAACAAGGTGATTGCAGTAATTGAGTGGAACCAAAAGAAGTCACACGTGTAATTATAAGCTCCTCTTAGGGCATCAGTGCTGATCTTCACTTCCTGGTCTCGAAACGGACTGACTGGGAGTCTGTAGACAGGAACCGTCATCTCAGGCAGACACTGTTCACATTAGGTAGATTATGGTACATGTATATGAAGTCTTTCCAAGGAACAGGAATTAAACTAAAAGTTTTAAGAAGAAACACATTTGCAATAATGGTCCAGCCTTCCCTAAAGGCCCAGTGGCTTCTTACAGGTGTTATGATACCAAGAGATCCCTTGTGCTTGGTGTTACAAAGATGGGCAGAGGAAGTTGTCAGTCTGAAAAGAGATAACCTTAGCTTTCGAAAATGAAAGGGAGTGGGCAGAAGAATGGAAAGGGGAGGCCTAAGGGGTGAGGGTAAGGGTAAAAATACAGAGAAAGAATTAAGACACACACACACACACACACACACACACACACACACACACACGAGTGCATGCCCCTGACCCCATACTTCTCAAGGTTCGGAGTGAGGAATCCCAGGGCAACAGCCTTGTGTGCTTGATGATATCATGGATGTTCCTGGCTCAAACTTGTTTCCCTTGTGCTGCAAGATTCAACAGCAGCACCACTGACCAAGGTTGTCTGTGACAATAAAATTAGACAAAGCCGCATATACAAAGCCCCTTGGACACAGACTGTAGATAATACATGCTTAGAGACTTTAGTTTATTCTCACCCCCTCATTAAGTACTAAGAATGTATGCAGACTAATGCCTCCCAGTTAATTAGCAAGCCAGGCTTACTTCAGACTTTTGTACTTAGAAAGAGAAAGCTTTTATTTTTTTTAATAGAAGAAAAACTTTAATTTTATAAAATAGCCTCTCAGAGACCCTAGGATGTTGCTGAGAATTGAGCTCCCAGTTTCATTACAAATAACAACAATAGAAACTGCTGGCCAAGGCAGGGTAATCAATTACAGGTGACTGTCAGGAGTGGTATTTACTGGGAAGTAATCTGGGAAGCACGGCAATATTGAAACACAGTGTGAATTGCATTGTTTCTTAATGCCTCTGCCCTCTGGATACATACAGATGTGTACAGATGTGTGGAATACAGAAGTCTTTAAACTACATCATTCTACCTCCCGAGGGATTCCAACCCATCTCTATGAGCTCATCCACATACTATGCAGATTGTTGCTAGTACAATGTGTGTCTTCAGAGTGGGTGAAAGCAAGGTTTGGGAGAAGGAGGCAGCTCCTATTTAATGCACAGGAAACACACTGATGCAGAGCTGTGCAAATTAACACCATCTGGGTTAATAAGGCCGATGTTGACAGAGTTTAAAATTGCTTCCTCAATTAAAAAGCCCAAGGAAATCTATATGTTTGGGTCTCAATGAGGACACACCAAATAGTGATAAAGACTCTTTGTTTTGCTAAAAATAAAGAAACCAGGGCTTTACTTCATACATTTTAAAAGGATAGGGATGGCATGAAATAACCTGAACCAACAGATCTCCACTGGGCATTCACAGCAGGCTGTCTGTAGAATAGCCAGGCAGCATGATTGCTTTCTCGGCAGACTTAGCCAAGCCTTGACATACTCCTTTGCAAGGAAGGAAGGCAAATATTTCTTTTCCCCCAGAGCTCTGTGCTCTATGATCACTATCCTTCCATTTTACAGAGTTGAATGTTGAGGCACAGGAAAATCAAGGTGCACTCCGTCATGGCTGATGAATGGTAACTTATAGCAGGATGTGCTTCTGGGCTCACCCCCAGGTAAGGCATATATGGGCTCATAGGTTCTCCACTGACTAGGAGCTTCTGTAGGCATACCATCATGACTACCATGTGATGCTGGTGTTTAACACCCATCACAGGCATTTTATCCACAAACCTGGCTGAGGCTAACCTAGTCTTCGCTTTCCTTATTGCTAATACTCTAGTGGGAAATCTACTTGATTGTACATAGTAAAGTTTTGGAAATAAAGCAAATGTCAATAGTTACTTCACAAAGAAGCTTTATCTCCCATGATCTCAAAATAGTAACCTGGGATGTTCTTACTTTGCACATGAGGTTGAAGGTCTAGACCTCCTTGGAGTCATCTTCCCAAGGTGACGCTCACCTGAGAGCATTTTTCCACAGCATCTTCACCATCTGTGACACATCCTTAAAGGATGCTTAGATTCCTGGCAGCTTTTGGAAACCAGCTGTTCACGTCTTTCTCTGCAAAGAGGAAAGTCCTGTAATTGTTTTCCTCTATGTGACCCTTGTTCCATGTTCCTCTGATTTGTTTAAGTTCTGTCTACTTGTGGGCCAGCAGTTCAGGAGCTGGGGTCTACTCAGGGCTTCCAAGGCTTTGCAGACTCTCAGGAGCTGTATGAAATTTGACGAGTGTATTTCCACATGTGTCTGAAAACAAGACCTAAGACTTGTTTTAGATTCTCACGGAGGCTATCTGCCTCCTGGAGAAGTTTGGCAACTAGGCAGTATGAACTCCAATGGAGTGAGAAGGTCCCTTCTGATACTTTTTCAGTCCTTTGTATTTTTGTCTCTGTTTTACACATCTCATTTCTCTTGATCCCCACTGTATGTAACAGTGGTAAAACAAGATGGCCAAGCATTGCCTAATAGCAAATTTTGGATTCCAGTAATGTGAGAAACATTTTGTGGAGAATGACTACTTTTTTTTTTTTTTTACTTTTTAACTGGGTACTGCCATCAGATATGTGGAACTTGTTGACTTTTCTTAAACATCTCAAAGATCTACTGATCTTATCCCTGTGTGAAAATGCATGACCAAGCTAAATGTGCTTTCTAATGAGCCAGCCTCTCCCTATTGTCTCCGTCTCCTACACACACACACACACACACACACACACACACATACACACACGCACATATACACTTCTTTGGTGTTCTTTTCACACATTTTTCCTCTTTAGAGAAATATATTTCTGCTATCCTGTCATCTCATTCATCTGCGTGACTCTTCCTGTAGGCATTGATATCACCCTGTTTTGAAGCTTTAAGATCAGAATCTAAGAAAGGAAAAAGGACTGAGTTACCGCCATTAACTCCAAATGCCAGGTGTCTAGACACCAGAGGGCCCTTAGCTGCACTGAGTGCTGCTTGCTAAGAGCTCACAGCTCTCCTTTCTCATTCCTTCTGAAATGCTGGGGAAGCTGTCGTCTGTGAGGAGGCCTTGCCCACTCAGACACCTGGAGCACAGCCAATGACTGATCTCAGGATGCAAAGGTGTGCACACTTCGCTGTACACTTTTTTGTTCCTCGCTCTTGGAAGGGTCAGATTCAAGCAGAGAGTCCAGCAGAGAGAGCAGTTTTGTCTAAGCTACCCTTTGGGGCCTGCTGTGCTTCCCTGCCTCCTGTACCCTGCAGGCACCTACCCAGTCGATTTCCTGGAGCATTCCTACCTGGAGCTCATTTAGGGTCTTGAACCAGGAAGAGTCCTGTCTATTGAGACCTTGAGAACAATTGCAGTTTGCAATTGGTTAAGCAGCCCTTCCATTTTTCTGAGAGTGTATGGGGAGAACCAGAATTTAAAACAGTATTCTAAATTCTCAGAGACTTTTAGTTTCCAGAATAACTGATATTCCATAAATAGCAAGAAAATGTTACCAGCTCCTACTGAGTGTTCTGCCGAGAATGGCTTAGATTGCCTTTCATTTGTGGAGGTGAATAAATGACAGCCTGGGAGAGAGGGCAGTGCTATTAATGAGAGGTTCGATGTTATTACAATTCCAGGAACCTGGAGGTTTGGCTAGGCAGGCAGGCCTCAGAAGGAGCCCAGATGGAGCAGAAATGTGGTACCTGGTGTGTGTGTGTGTGTGTGTGTGTGTGTGTGTGTAGGGGGTGGGTTCTGGTCTTTTCTGTTTTTTTGTTTGTTTGTTTTGGTTTTTAAAACTGAGGTAGGGCAGAGTGACCGCATAGACTTGCTGAGTTGAGCTGTTCCTGTGGGTTTGAGTTATAGGAATATATTTCTATTTTTCTATATTTTCCTAGTTGTATGATACCTGGGTCTTTAGGGCGGTAGAAATACTGACTTGATCTAAGAGATAAGGAGGTGAATGATTATGGCTGGACAGTGGTGGCAGGCACCTTTAATCCTAGCACTCAGGAGGCAGAGGCAGGTAGACAGTAAACACACACACACACACACACACACACACACACACACACACGCAAGCAGGGTCAGCTGGTTTGCATATGAAAGGTATACACTTAGGAATTAGCTATTACTGGAAGTGGGGAGTTTCTCTTAGGATTACCTAATATTCTATAGCAGGGCCTCAGGAATGCAGGAACTAAATATAGTTAAGACAACTGGCCCTGGGATGCATGAATGCCGAGTAGTCAGATGCAGAACCTGAGAAAACAGAACAAGCTGACAAGAAGGCTCAGGGGAGAGAAGGCTATGCAGAGTTACGAGGTCTGCTGGAGTCCAGGATATGAGACAGCAGGAGCATTCCTCCTGTCTTGCCTATTTTTTTTTCTTTCGAAAGCTCAGTGTGGGTACCAATTCTTTCTAGAAGCCTTCCTTGACTCAGCACTCCTATAGCAAGCTGTGATCATCTACACGGTCACCTTCTGAAAAATGCTTGTGAAAGTTATTGAAGTATAATTGGATACTGTATGAACTGACATGACTGCTCCATGGTGTGGTTAAGGGGAAGGGTTTTTTTTTTTTATTGCAGATATGAGAGAGAGAACATGCATAAGTATCTAGAGGAGTCCAGAGCAGAGAAAGAAAGAAGCAAACTGGACAAGGGCTAGTAGTCTGGACATAGCCAGGGTTATCTGAAAGAGGGGATGGTGAACAGCAGGAGATAGAGACTAGAGAAAACAGTGGGAGAAGAGAAGCAGGAGCATGTGGTGTGCGCACGTGCTTGTGCACACACACACACATACACACACACAAGGGGGGGGAGAGAGAGAGAGAGAGAGGAGAGAGAGACAGAGACAGAGAGACAAACAGAGACACAGAGACAGAGAGAGAGGGAGGGAGTGGGAAGGAGGAGAGAGATGGAGGGAGGGAGGGGGAAGGAGAGGGAGAGAGAGAGAGAGAGGGAGGGGGAGGGGGAAATAGTAGGGTTATAAGGAGAGTGGGAGAGGAAAAAGCCTGTGAGCTGAAATGTGTAGGGTAGGAGAGGAGGTGAGAAGGCAGAAGGCACTTGTGATACTGAGGTAGCCTGGAGGACAGCAGGGGTTTTGATATGCTAATAGCTACTACAGGTTCCTTCTGCCTAAGATAAGAGACTCCATTTGGTAGATGGGAACCAGTTTCACAAGTTCTTGAGGAATCCTGGCATAACAGCCAGAAATCCTCCTATAGTCCAAGTTGACATAATTTCTGGATATATGTGCTGCTTTTTGGAGTTTGAAGAATTGAAGTTTCCTTTGTATATAACACAAATGCACAATGTGGTGGATTTTGACTGCTGTAAAAACATCACCATTGTCCTGCGAAGGGACATATCCATCACTTTAGCATTTCCCATCATGCCCTTCGTAACCCTCCTTGCCAATCCCTTCATCAGCTTCTCCATCCTCATCCTTTGTCTCCCCAAACCAACACAGAGCTGCTATATATTTCATAAATTCAATCCCTGTGATGGCCTGGTTTTGGATCATGGGCACAGCTTGTGATTTTCCGTGATCACCCATATCAATACCTTTCCCAGGAGCATCTACCGTATCACATTTAATCTCCTCATTTGCTGTCCCTGGAATTGCAGGAATATTAATTTGAGTACCTCGTTGTTGTAAAAGATCCCCATGAATTTATTGCTTTCCATCACTATAAACATTACCCGAACTTTTGAGAGTTTAATACAACCAAAGCAATTCCCTCTGTGTTCTTTGATCTGGATTCATTTCCTTGTCTCAGTTATGGTGAGATTTGTCCCTGTTGGTTCATTCTTCTATGGGCTGAGCACTGTTCCATTGTATGGACACAGCACAGTTGGTTATGTATTGCCCTAGTAATGGACATTTTTCTACTTCCAATTCTAGGTGTCACAATGAAGGCTGTAGTGAATATTTGTATACAATTTAGGAGAATACATCAGTAGACATAAAAGAGAAGAAAGCAATTGCAACTCATCTACTGAAAAAACAAACAAACCTTGCATTCAGAATGTTAAAGAACACTTAAACTTCAATATCAGGAAACCAAACTACCTGGTAAGGAAATGGGAAAAAGATTTAAACAGGAATTTCATAGATAATCATATAGACATAAAAGGTATCCATTTGAAGAGTATTTTAGTATCCTTGGTAAATAGGGAAAATTAGCATCAAAACAAGGCATCACAGATATTTATTTATCTATTTAAATCAAATCATAATTTTTACTTATTCACACAGGGGTTATAAACACAAAAAAGGCAGGACGTGGGGAAGGGGATGACACGGGAGCGTGGGTGTTCAGGGGGAGTACAGATATCTTTCAGAACAGGGTATCGGCTGGATCACATATATTTATAATAGAAGAGTTTGGAAACCTTCTCTAAAGCTTTCTGTTTGCCATTCTAATGTTATGATTATTGGTTCTCTCTCTCCCTCTCCTACTCTCCCACCTCTCTCACAAGTGTGTTGACTTGTGGAAGCCAGATGTTGAGGTTAGGTGTCTTCCTCAATTGCTCTCCACTTTATTTTTGGGACAGGCTGTCTCATAGAACCCAGCATCCACTGTTTCTGCTAGACTTGTGGTCCATCAAGCCTCTGAGATCCGCTTGTCTTCTCCCACCAGTGCTGGATGGGGTTACAGACTACACTCCTGTATATGCTCTACACTCTTGGTGCCTGGCTTTCTTACTTAGGTTCTGGAGGTCAGAACTCAGTCCTTACACTCGTATGGTGAGCACTCTACTCACTGAGCCATCTTCTCAGCTCCTTTGCTGTTCCTTTTACTAGAATGCAGGTATAAGCAAGTTGAGTTTAGAGTATTAGAGCCTTGCTACTGGGATGAATCCTTCCAAAGGGGTACACTAGCTTTAACTGGTCAAGAAATCTCTTCCCCCTTGAATGCCTATGGTTCTGCTATTGGGGTGGGGTTCTCTGAATTTTTATGGCTTTGAGTGACGCCCAATGAATCATTCTACCCCAGGTAAGCTCTGCTGACTTCTGTTAGATTTATTTTTCCTTAACGTTTTGTCTTAGCATAAACATTTGAGCATCACCAAAGATTATCATTAACAAATAAAAAACAAAGATGAGAATACTACAGTAGTACCTTTTTAGCTTTGCCATGATTTTCTTTGAATTTCCAGCAAGAGATTTTCTAAGATTCCCTCTGGATTCAGTCTACTACCTATCACTACGCTTGTCAACTCATGGTGAACATCTCTACAGATGTCCATTACCTCCATGGGGGAGCCTCTCTTTGTCTGTTTTTATATTTATGTATGTATGTGAGACTATGAGTTATTTGAAGAATCTAGTTCTGGTTTTTGTCTCCTGTCAATTTGCATTTATAGCTTAACTTAATATGGTGTTTGGATAAATTATACACAGTTTGATGCCCTACATATAATCTTGTACTCTCAAAAAACTCAATAGCTGTTTAATATATCAAAAACAATTCTGCCTTACTCGATTTACCAGAGTACTGGTATTATCTTTAGAATGGAACACAAAAAGCTTTTAAACAAAGCGTAAATGCTATTTCCTCAACATGCATTGTTTATATATAATTGTATACTCTACATATTATATATCTACCCAATACAGTATTTACATATAATTAACTATATATTATATAATATGAAAAGGAAATGCAAAGTGTATTGCTGACAGGTAAGTGCATGTGGTATAATACCTTTTGGGGAGACAATTTGTCAATTTTAAATTTGCTTTCATTCATTCTGTGATTTTTGAAATTAAAATATCACATCATTACCTCCTTTCCATTTCCTCTTTCCATTTGCCTTTATGCACCTTCCCCCTTGCTCTCTCTCAAATTCAAGGCCTCTGCCCCCTTTTAATTGTTGTTATATACAAACCCATCTGATATCCATACTTCCGTGAAACAACAGAGATTAAAAGGGTTACTAGGCTCATTTACGCTCTTAAAGAAACATAGCCTTGTATCCACTTTCCCCCTACTTAGCATAATCTTATTGGGGTGTTATTTCTAAGCCTTTTCCCCTGTCAGACAGTATTTTGCTAAGCAGCCTAGTCTGACTCCAAGCGTACTATGTGTCCCTCCTGTCTTAGCTTCCCAGGGGCTGGGATGACAGGTGTGTGTCAGTAACCCACCATTCTAAGATGTTACAGGTCAGTTTAAATGCAGTGTTAATGTTTAGCATGGGCTGACAATTTTGTTATTGGTGATTTAATTTCTTTGCATGGGATAGGATGAGAATGAGTTATCAATATTGCATGGCTGATATGTTTATAATAAAGTCTTTTCCTCTCTACATAAGATTATTTTCTTATTTATGGATATTACTTAATTACTTTGGAACAGAGTTTTAAAAAGGTTGTGCCATATGTTGTACCTCCAGAAATGCATGAGTATTCTTAAGAAAATGTAATAGCTTTCAGAAATTGACTTGATTGCGAGTCAATTACATGGTCGTGTGCAGAGGAAGGTTGGATGGATAGTTATTGATTCAGTCTTTGGCACTAGCTAAAGATCATCTTCTTGTTGCATACATTCTATTTTCACTATTTGCTTATTAAATAAAGCAGAAGTTTAAATATAGGGGAAGGCTAATAATTCCTTGCTACAGCCGGTGTTCTGGAGAAGTTATAAGCACTGATTGGAAATCATAAGAGTCCTGTAATTCCGTGCTCTCTGGAGAACTTATAAGCACTGATTGGGAATCAAAAGAGTCCTGTAATTCTGTGCTCCAGTTTTTGCATCAAAGCTTTCATTGGGCACTTAGATATTCCTAATTATGTGAAAGTATGACAGATAACATCCTGATTAATTTATTTTTTCTGGTATATGATTTTCATTACTTGCAATGCTGCTGCCTAAATCTCCTGAAAAACGGAATTGAAGGGATTTAGTGTCCATCTCTCAGTTAAGCATAACCATGGAGTTCCTAATCCAAGATATTCCTTCATTCAAGCTAAACGGCTTTTTGGACCCATGGCTAGAGAGGTGCAGCTCTAATAAGGATAAATGAAATTGCAATCATCAAGGTGGCTTGTGATTCTTAATTCGAGTAGAAAAAAAAAACCCTCAAGGGAAATGAGGTAGGAGACAGTCAGGTCTGCCCTTCACCTTTCTTTGGAATAAGCTGTTGGTTATCTGTGTTAAGCAATTAGTGTTTTCTTCATTTTTGCTGGATCTCTCCCTCTCCCTCTCCCTCTCCCTCTCCCTCTCCCTCTCCCTCTCCCTCTCCCTCTCCCTCTCCCTCTCCCTCTCCCTCTCACTCTCCCTCTCCC
>NW_021604576.1:20746987-20753994 GCF_004785775.1 Grammomys surdaster
CTTCTTCTCTCTCTCCCTCTCCCTCTCTCCCTCTCCCTCTCCCTCTCTCTCTCTCTCTCTCTCTCTTTCTCTCTCTCTCTCTCTCTCTCTTCTATCCATCCATCATTTATCTCTGTCATCATCTGGTCATATATAACAGTGCTAGCTATCAGTGTTTGCTTCTCTACTCTAACAGCCCCACTTTCGCCTCTGCGTTGTGATTCTGAGTTAGAGCTGGTTTTTGGGAGCTAGCTCACCCTTAGGTTTTGGCACTGGGAGGGGAAAAGCTTAGAAAGGCACTGCAAGCAGGAGCTGTTACTCTGTGTTCTTCTCCTTTCTCCAGTGAGCCAGATGCCTGGGAGTCTGATTCAAATCCCCCTGAGAGTCTCTGGGTAGACCCTTAAGAGGAAGCTTCCTGCAGATGAATGGTGATCTATTGTTACCCAGTGAATGGTTTCCTTCTGATTAGCTTTACCTTAGTGTATCCCAGGGCAGTTTGTCAGCACCAGGATATCTCACTTGCAGATGAACATTGGCCCACAGTGACCAGTGATGTTCTGTTGTTCAGCCAGTCTGGGTTTTCTTCTCTGGTTAGTATTAGCCTTTGTGGAGAGCTGATGCACTTCTGGTGGTTTAGTCTTTCAGTTAGGAGGCATAACTACTTCTAACATGTTCTATGAGAATTTTATAGCTCGTTTAGTAGTTAACCATTATTTACTGGCTAAGATGTTTTCATCTAAAATTTTCCTATTAAAATTCCTATTGGTTTTTGAGTTTGTTTTTCATGATGAGATCCTGATTGATTCAATAACAAATAGTCCGCGTACTCTGGTTTGGTACCAACACAGTACTCTGAGATGCTTGTGTTACTCAGGATTTTATTGCTATGAAAAGTCCAAGAGAAACAAAGGCTTATCTGAGCTCACAGTTTCAGAAGCTCCAGTCCATGTGTCTCTTATTCTTTTGCCAGGCCTGTGGTGAGAGGAGCGTGTGGTGATGGAGGAGGAGGCTGTTTACTTTGTGATAGCCAGGAAGTAGAGTCATACAGCAAAGCCTTAGGGTAGGGTGCAACCTTCACAGCCCAAATCTGGCCTCATTGTCCATAGCTCCACCACATCCCAAAAGTTTATTTGAAGTTTGGATTCATCAATGGATTAACTCCCTGATGAAGGCCAAGTTCTCATGAACCAGCCACTTCCTCAAATCCCCCCACCCCACCCAGGTTCACAACAATGCTGTCATTTAAAACCCAGCCTTTAATGTGTGAATCTTTTGGGGTAACATTTCATAAGGAAATCATCACATTACTGGAGAAGTTATGGCAAGCCATGACTCTAGATAAAATTCTTTTCTTCAACACTCCCTCCATTTCTGTGTTATAAACAGACGAGACACTGGGTATGCCAGGGAAGCGCTGTTAGGATGAGAGACCTGAGGTAGGATTAAAAATAGTTCTAATTAAGGAAATGTTATTGAAAACAAAAAGCCCATAGCAATTAGCTTGAGGAAGAAAGGAGAATGTCTCAGCAATCAGAACAGCTGGTGTTAACTCAGGATTGATCAAGGTGATGCAAAAATAAAAGAAAAAGAAACCCAACCCTAACTGTAGCAAGCTGTCCTTCACCCAGACAGTGAAGGTCCGCAACCTCTCTGTGGAGACAGTGCCCAGTTGCAGGAGCTTGGCTTCCATAGGACAGGAGAGAGAACTTTGTGGTGGAAGGTTCCATCTGAAGTCCTGTTCCCTCAAAGTCTCAAATACTAATGGGAGCGTAGTATGTTGATCTGAGGAGGGTCACATCACAGGTCTAACATCCTACCAAAGTTATTGGCAAATCAACTTTCCTGCCTGGAGTTTCTTATTCCACTTGAGGCTTGTGAGTTATTAGCCCTTCAGTTTGTCTAGGAACTGGAATTAGATTGAAGAATGGCATGTTATAAGGATTGCAACAGTGAAAGCTATAGCTGGATAGAAGAGGAGAGACAAACATGGGCTTCTCCAAGTGCCCTCAGTCATACTAGGAGTTCCGGATTTTATCCACTATCCCCAGGGAACATTAAGAGATTGGTAGCTAAGGAAGATTGGAATCATATATCTAGTATCTTTGTAATTTAAAATGGTAGTTCTTAGTTTCAATCTATATCTGAAACACACAGGATGCTTAAAAAGAACCTGTGTGCTATGGTCAGCATGCCCGTGCTCTCTCAGAATTTATATGTTGGGTCCCTTGTGGAAGTGCATATCTAGGATTTTAGCATTTAAAGCCTGACACAGGAGCATCATGAATTAGAGGTCAGACAGGGCTAAATGACAAAATCCTGTCTCAAAACAAAACGGAAATGCATATGCTGGGATCTAACAAACAGTCAAAGCCGAACTCTCATGAAACGCGATCTGAGGGAGTTCCCACGTTCCTTCATTACGTGAAGGCACAGCTAGAGGGTACCTTCTAAGCAATTTTCAGCAGATGCAGTCTGCTTGGCTTCTTGCTTGATGGACTTCCCACCCTCCAGGATTTGGAGGAGTGTATTTCTGTTCTTGTTATCTAGTTTGAAACACTTGCTACATCATCCCAGACAGATTAAAGCAGTGGGTGAAAGTGACAACTGACTACATCAATCAGTTAAAGTTGTCCAAGTGATTTCAACATATAGAAAAATTTTCCAGTCATTGATCTTGAGAAACAAAAACATAAAAGCGTAGTATGGTGACTATTAAATAACCACTAATCAATAAATCCTGACATTGGGGAAAGTTTTCGAGCCTATGGATGACTTCAACTAATATTCAGGGCAGCTTGTTATGTCAAAATCACATAGAATGCCAAATGCACAGATTTGGCACATTTTCATAAGCAAAATCTGGTTATAGGTGGCAAATATTTGTGTATTTCCTTCATTATTCGCCTACGTAAATTGTGCTGTCTCTGTTGAGCTGGGCAAATGTTTAAAATAAAGAAAAGAAACACAACATAGAGCTATCTAAAGGGTTTTATTTCAGTTAAAAAATAGCTTCAGATAAACAAATATTTGCCTAGTAAATAAATGAATGACCTCTTTGTAATTAGATTCCAATTAAACAAAAATAAGGAAAGCATATCTGCCGCCTCTTAACTTCAGGAAAATTAATTAAACATTAGTTTCTCATCTGATATTAACCTCAAGATAAAGCAGTTCTTGGAGCTGTGTTTGACTAATTTATGAAAATCTATATTTAGCGTGAGGGTGAGGAGTAGCAGTACCTTTGATTTAATTTTTTTCCCCTAGCATTTAAAATGAACACCAGTTTCAAAAGAGTCTTAAGCACCCTTCAGCTGCACAGCTGTTTCTATTGCTTTTGAACCTGCTGTGTGACCCCAAAACCACACTGTTTATGTTACTTTAGAGACTGAATCAGACACACCACCTCTGGAGACCATGCAGGTTGAAGAAAAAAAAATCATTAGGCTTTGCATTATAGAGGCATTACAGGGAGCAGGGGTTGAAACGATAATGTAGCCACAGCAGAACAGCTAATCTCAGTCAAATGGAACACGGTTCTTGTATGCTGATTACATGGCCTGACAGGTGATGCAAAACGGGATTGCTGTCTAGAGAGAGTGAATTAATTGATTATCAGGGGGTATTTTAGTCAACCTATAATGTAGCTGGAACATGAAAATTAATGCTATTTAAATTCCTATTCAGAATTGAATCCCCTACCATAGCGTTTATTTTCCCCCCTTCCCTTCTAGCCCTGTGTTTTACAAGGTGTTACTTTTTCCTTCAGTGGTTGGCTGCACGCTTGCAAATCTCCTCCATGAGAATAGGACCCCTAGAGACTGCAGTGCCAAGCTCATTATAAGAATGCTTTTCTTTTACTTGTACATGGTGGGAAACAGGGTGCCGAGCTGAGATGTGCAGTAAGTGCTTTTTGAATTATGTTGGGAAGAGCGTTGGGTTGATAGGTCATTCCATAAAGAAAACATGTGGCTGATTCCATGGTATTACAAAGTGCTCCAATACGTTGTAAAATGAAAGACTACAGTGTTCCCTGGGGTTCCTCTCCGTCTTGTTTCATATACACTCAGCTTCCTCATACATATTCTGTAGCTAAATTGCAATGACATGGGAAGCTTTGTTTGATGGTATCTGATTTTTTTTTTTAAGTAGCAATGAAATAAGGCCTAAACATAATGTATGCTGCTTGGGTGGTATCTTAAATAAGAACCAAGAGCAATTCTGACAGTGGAAACAATTGAAGAATGCTACCTTGCTTTGCTTTGTTTTTGAGGCAGGAGTTGGCTGGCCTTGAACTTATGAGTTCTGGGGTGTATACACCACAATTCCTGTTGAGAATGGAATTTTAATGACTGAGAGAATGAGGAAATCTCCTAATTGTTTAGTTCAGGCTTCATAGGCCCCTTACAGGTTTGCACTGAAAATTCCAGCTATTCATATTTCAGTGTCTATTCTGAATGACATTTTACTGCAGGGGTACAGTACCATGTCCTTCACGACAATAGTTTGCCCTTGATGATACTGTCAAGATAGGAGAAGGAGGTTTGCTGAAGAATATTAGGAGCTGTAGGTTCTGGCTTTGGATAAGCTCTGAGTGATGTGAAGCCTCAGCAAACGCACTGGTAGATTTCTGAGAAGACCCGTAGTCTGACTTTAGTCAACCAAAGCGTTCCCTGCTGTAGTACCGCTGTGAGTTCAGCTTCAAGTCTAAAGTATCATGAAAAGATCAGACCACTTGTATCATTTGTCCCCTTAAGAGTTTAACATTGAGGTGTAATGAGATAGATTGGGGACACTGTCCCAGCTAGCCCTCCACAGTCCACAGTCATTTTCTGTGAGCCATCTGGTCTCCTCATCCTGGGTGTTGCTGTCACCACAGGGCTTCTGTGTATGTTTCCAGCTTTAATAGTCACAGCTATGGGAGGCTTTCACTGATCTGCCTGACTCGGGTCCAAGGGCAGGCAAGGTTGTATGCTAGCCTGCTATGTCTGACAGTTCTCTGGTTCTGATGGACTCTTGTCCATCACTGCGACCCTTCCTTTCACTGGCCACAACTTGGCTTTTGAAAGAGCACCAGTCTGGGTGAGCAATCTCCATCCCCAGCATACATTCTTGCAGGAGGGAAATGAAAGCTGCAGTCTTGGGGACACCTACACTCCCAGGACAGGCTTAGTCTTTTCCACCTGTACTGATTCACAACTTTTATTGCACAGGCTTTAAAGCCTTTCAGAAGCTCATTAGCTCAGAGGTTTGACTTTGTTTCTTCTTTCTCTGGGAAATCTGATTCCCTATAAATCTTGCCTCATTTACCTCCAGTGGTCTGGATGGACTCCTTTATCTGACTTTCCAGTCACTTGTTCCATCCTTTCCCTCGCCCCATCCTCTTCCTCTTCTACCTCCTCCTCTTCTTCCCACGGCTCTCTCTTATTTTAGCACTGAGAATTGAACCCAGGGCTCTGTACAAGCTGGGCAAATATTCTACCACTGAGTCATGTCTCTACCTTTCATCTCTTCTTGATTGCCTTAGTACTTTCTGAAGCTAATTTCCATGCTAGTCCAAGGCATTTAGATACACTAAAGCCTCACCTACATTGTAGAAGTCATGTCTCACTAGAGGGCTCAGGAAAGGTATCTAGCTTCTTAGCCATCCTGAGGTCCCTGTGGAGTTAACCTGAATTCTCCTGTGAACACAGTCCTATCTGGCCTAATGCTCTGGGTATCAAATATTGTGCTTCTCATGTCAAGTTCTTTAAGTAATGTCTAATTTTTTTCTGTTATTTTTTTTCTGTTATTCTCTCATCTTTGATATTTATGGGGACCTTAACCAGTAGTAACTACACCTTTCTAATGGCTTATAATGAGGCAGTCCTCCAAAGAGAGATAGTCCTAGTGTTACCTCAGTAACACAGAGTCACAGTAAGTTTGTACATCTTTGTATTGAGGGGGAATGTGGAGTTATATTACCCTGTTTCTCCATTTTCATGGTACTCCTATTGATCCTATCTGGCCCATAACCTTACAAGCCACAATGTGAGGGGCTCTTTCATTCTTGTTTAGAAGATTTCCTCAATTCGAACAGTTTAGATACAGGTTATTCAGTCTTCATTATAATTTCCTATAGGGTAACTATTGTGGCCTTTGTCTGCATGATGAATCACAGTTATTCTGCTTTCAGATTGAATAATATTACCTATATTAAAGGGTTAATGTAAAAACTCATATCATACATTGAATATAAAAATAATTTTGGAAAGGTTCTGTGCCTTGAAAAGCTAAATCATTGCTGTTATAATTTCCTCATGAAGAAAACCCTCTCTTAGCACCTAAAGAAAGAAAGTGAAGAGCAGAAACATTGTTTGAAATTGATATAAAATACTTCATGGACTTTTGTGGTTCTGAGCGTAGCTTAGAGTCAATGCTGAATAACATCTAAGACTTTTGTAGTTCTTTTCAACTGTCTAGAGTATTTCTAGGAGACTATGGCACCTTCTTTAGGACTATGGGACTCTGAAATGTTTCTCTTTCAAGCCACATACAGGCAGATGGTGATTTTCCTTTATGTTTCTCTAAAAACCCCATTGTTGTTGTTGCCAAAGCAAAATTGTAAAATTTTTCTTTTACAATAAAATTGCTTCAGCTCAACATAACATCATTTTCCTTCTTTTCCTTCTCCTCCTTCTTCTCCTTCTTCTCCTCCTTCTCCTCCTCCCTCTCCTCCTGCTCCTCCTCTTCTTCCTCTTCCTCCTCTTCTTCCTCCTCCTCCTCCTCTTCTTCCTCCTCCTTCTCCTCTTCCTCCTCCACCTTCTTTTCTTTCTTTTCTTCTTCTTTGTTAGCTTTAATAATACACGTTTTCAGGACATGGGTTGGAAGATTTTTCTGTAAAAGAACAAATAGTGAATTCCTTTTAGGCTTGTGTCATAAGTTCTGTGTCACCAACATCTTTCTCAGATGTCATAGTGCAATAGCAGCCCTAGGTTTTCATATGCATACACACACACACACACACACACACACACACACACACACACACA
>NW_021604576.1:20754094-20756870 GCF_004785775.1 Grammomys surdaster
CTCGTGTGTGTGTGTGTGTGTGTGTGTGTGTGACACAATTTGGAGTGGCTGCATTCCAATGAACTGCTAGATGGGTTTGGCCTGTTGGCTGTGTCTATAGTTGTCACTGTCATTTTTTATTTAGAGCATTGCTACTTAAACTGTAATCTGCAGAATCTAAGCATTTTATCATTATGTGGGAGTCCTTGGAAAGTATAGGCTCTGGCTCTACCCTAGGCCTTTTGTCTCAGGAACAGTGTTCTTAAAAGATTTCCAGGTGATTCATATGCATTTGCATTTGTGAAGCTATGGCCGCAGATGGCTAGGACAAGGGAGACATCTGGGAGTATATCGTATCATGCTCAGTGGGGTTGGCTGTCTTCTCGGAGTGTAACTGTGAGCCTTTTTCCTCCCCTGCTCCATCCTCACCCACTAACCGCATGCTCTGCTTCGGCTGTCAGCTTGCCTTGCCACCTCCTCAGCCTAGCAGCTGCTCATTCCCCAGTTTCTGTGTCCTCATGGGAGGTTGTTGGGAACTCGTCAGATGAGAAGGCTTTGGCTTGCTTGTATCTCTACTGAATACATTGAGTGCTTTACTTACAAAGCAGCCCAGCATATCACCCACCCTCTTTGCTTCAGCATGTCTTTCAAGAGTCAAATGTAAATAGAAAAGGAAGTTCAAGGCACACTTCTCTTTGCATATTGGGATATGGAAGAGCCTGCAATAATTATTAAAGGCTTTAGTAATATAATATTGACAATGAACTTCTTCCTTGGTGATGCCTGTAAGGTGGCTGCCACTTCCTTTTCACACCGTGGCTGCTGTCTGCCCTTGCTGAAGCCAAAGACCATCAAAAAGAAGACCAAGGAGTTTATCTATCATATGTTAGACTGATAAGTCAAAATTAAGTGAAACTGGTAGGAACCCCGAGGTACAGACAATAAGTTATGGAGACTTTAAGGGCCAGATCCTGATGCTCCACATCAGTTAGGGAAGCAACATGAAAACAAATCACATCCCATTTAGCAGCTTCTGGAAGTTTATAATCCACAAGCTCAAGGAACTGGAAGTGCTGGTGATGTGCAGGAAATCTTACTGTGCTGAGATCCCTTACAACATTTCCTCCAAGAATGGCAAAGCCATCATAGAAGGAACAGCACAGCTAGCCATTGGAGTCACTAATCCCAGTGCCAGGCTGTGCACTGAAAAACAAAATGAGTAGATGGCTCATGTGCATATTTTATTGTGCTTAAGTAAAGCCACAGAAACGGCAAAATAAATAAATAAATAAATAAATAAATAATACCGGCGAGTCTAAAAAGAAGCACTCTGAGAGTGCTGGAGGTTTCGAGGCAATTGAGCTGTTTTAGAGATTTCTTAAATGGAACCCAGAGGCCTTAATTATGATGTATATTTCTTCAGGTGAAGCTTTCAAATAAATCATAATAGGCAATTATATAATTTTCCTGCTGTTCCCCATCCCCTTACCTTTATCCTTTCTTATTAATACAGGTACCTCTCATAATAAACTGGCCCATACTGGGTTACTTTGCATAGGTGCAAGCTGATTATTTAGCCTTGAAATCTGATTACAAGTTTCCCTTGAAGAGCTGCCTAGACTGTACTGAATATCCTGCAGTGGAGGATGTGGAGAGCTGGCGTTGGCTCTCACTGAGCAGTTGCCTGTCTTCATTATCAGACAACTTTTCTACCTGGAACAGAGCATCTCATCCCATATGTGGCAGCTTCTCAGTAAGTGTTTATTGGAGTCGTGGCCTCTTCTAGGGCAGTATTCCATACTTGGTAGAGCTCAGTCCTCAAATCTCTTATGATAATTTCTACTTATGTCTTCTGTCTTGTGAAGCCCTATGTAGGAGACAGTGAAACTCAATATAATTTACTGAATCTGACACTATACTTTGGTTTTCTCGTTTAGCCTCTGTTATATGCAATTTCTAGTATTTGTCCCTATTTTAAAGGTGAACAAACTGAGGCTTTGAAAGAGCAACTTGTTTGAAGTCTTAGAATTTGAAACAGAAGGGACAGAGAATTGAATCCAGGCAGTACAATTGAAAAGTAAATGTTAACCACTGACATGGCACAGGACTTGAGACAGAAATTTAGCATGCTTCGGGCTTTTCAGTGGCTAGCATTTGTAGAAAATTGCAAGTATCAGTTTCAAAGTGAGTCCTGTACTCTTGCGGCTCATGTAGAGGAAACCATTGTTCATGGGTCATTAGCAAAGACACTGAAAGCTGATGCTGACATCCTTCTCATCCCACTAAAGTGCAGTAATGCAAAAATCCTTCAAGTTGTCAGGGGCCTCATTACAATAAGAAGCATAGCTCTGGTAAACACACAAGTAATTTTGGCTTCTGTGTAGACTTAGTCCCAAGGTCTCAGTGATCATCCTTTATGCTCTTCACAGTGAAGTCTCCAGGTTTCTCACCAAAACCTCAAATTCGGCCCCAGGATTACTAACTGCATTTTGGTGTAAGCAATGCATTTAATGACATGGAAAATTGTAGCTCACAAGCCACCATTTGAGCAAGAGTGCTGACAGAAACAGACTATTTCTGCCACCATAGAGGCAGGTCTCCTAAGAGCGTGCGTGATTCTTGAAAATTAGAACAACCTGTTCACCTTGAATGTGTGGAAATTGACATTCTGTGTGGATTTCTGTAGTCATGAGCCTAGATACTTGCCTGAAGCCCTGCTGTTTCAGGCAGTTACTGAGGCCAGAGAAGATGAGAGAGAGAGAGAGAGAGAGAGAGAGAGAGAGAGAGAGAGAGAGAG
>NW_021604576.1:20756880-20863039 GCF_004785775.1 Grammomys surdaster
GAGAGAGAGAGAGAGAGAGAGAGAGAGAGAGAGAGAGAGAGAGAGAGAGAGAGAGTTAGAGAGAGACTGCACACTATCTCTCAGCCACTCTGTAATACTATATCTGAGAGATGTGAAGAACAATACACATGTTGCCCCCTCTTCCTCTGATAATGACAACAAATCATTACTGACAGGCCTATAATACAAAGGCTGTCTTACTGAGCGGGGCAACAGGGGACATCAAATCATTTTATGTTATCTAAGTGCTGCATAAATGCAAGGCAGGTGCCATTGTTAGCCACGTTGGAATAATATGGTTATCACTGACTGACTTCTGGCAGAAATGCTGCATCTAAGCAAACAGAAGAGGAAAGAGGACAGCGTGCGGGGGAGAGCAGAAGGATAAGCTAGGAGAATGTTCTATCTTAAGTGTCATACAGTATTAGTAGATAATTTCAGCCCAATTCAAACCAGATTATGAAAACCTGCAGCGTTCATTGCTCCTTAATGGACACAGGTGCTGGAACACCATGTTTACCTTACTGTTTTGCTTCATTAGGTAATATGCAACTCACCTAGGTTTCCCACGCTTCTGTTGCTGTTCAACTACCCTTCTATTGACAGTTTGAAATTCGCATTGATTTGTTTACTCAATGGATAGTTACTGAACACCTACCATGTCTTGGGCTCTGGCTCATGTTTTGGTACAGAGATAAATGAGGTCCAACTCTGCTCGTAGCACCTAGTGATAGATAAGTGTGACAAACACATTCAAGAGAAGAGGCAGCACAATGCTGGGAGATTGGCTTTACAGCATACATTTGGAGAAGGAGAAAAGGAGGAAGGATCAGTTCCAAATGACCGGATGTGGGATTGAGGGATCTTAGAAAAGTCTCTGAGTAAAACCTGCTCTGGCCTGAAAGTGGCAAAGGGTCTATAAGCAAGTTTTGAACACAGTTCTGTGTATCTGATTCTTTGTACTTGTCATGGAATGTAATCTTGGTTTCCCCATTTACAAACATGAAATGAACACCTGTTTTATGCCAGGCTCTGCGCTAGAAACTCATAGTCATAGCATAAGTGAAGATTCGTATTTATAGAAGAGAACTGCAACCCAGGATGCAATTCACAAATGTTATTTTGCTCCCAATTTCTTTTCTTCAGGCTCCTAACTCCTTCCCTTTCTATATGGGATTAACTAGTACCAAGATGTCAGAACTCAGTAGGGTAATTACCTTTCTAGTTATTGCTGAGCTCCTGGGAGGATTGAACTTTCTAGCTGGGTGGGAGCACATGATGATTTCTGTCCAATGAGATATGAGCATTGTTAGGTATATCCATTCTGTTTGGAATGCACTCAGTGACAAAGCTAGAACCAGGAGACCATTTTGTTCTGGCTTAGCATATGATACCATTGGTGTCACTGGGCCTGCTCCATCAGCCTGAATCCCCAGGTAGCCATTGTTTGTAGAAGCCGCTACTGAGCCACAATGGGCATTTAACATTACCAAGAAGGAAACATTTGAGCTTTTGGGTTGTTAGTCACCACAGTATGATGTTCTGATGATATATCATTTTTGGGAAGCTGTTTACATTATCCTAAGTAATTCATACCATATTTCCTATCTACATGTATGTATTTCTTCCCATATATACTCTTTAATTAAAAATCCCACAGTGTGTTACATTTAACAGATTAGGAATAAAAAAAAATGAATTATGTTATTTATTAAGATATCCTAAGGATATGACACAATGAAAATAAATGCTTGTGGAAAGAATGAATAAGTAAATGAACCAGAAATTATCATGAATACAGGGAAATGTTGAATTGATGCAATTCTTTGTATTGATACTGTCCCAAGTAAATCCTGGAATATATCATGAATTTGGGAACATTCTTTCTTCCCAGTGGTGGTCTCTGTTTTAGTCTAGTTTAACTAAATAATTCTAACTCTAGTACCCCCCAAATCAAGTTTTCCTGATGTGTTTAGTAGGAGCAAGGGTTTTTGCAATTTTTCTTTGCTCTATCTCTGAATTTGCACCGATTCCTTTTTCTGCCTCATTGAGATGTCCAGTTTGCTGCAGTCCTTGGATGTGGATAGCAGTCCACAGACACTGGACCTTGAATGTCTAGAAACATACATGTCTATAGGAAACACATCTTTGATGACGATACTCCCTTCTCTGCTCAGACATAACCATTTAAGATGTGTCTTTGAAAGATAACAATTGCTTCCTGCTTGAATACTTTGTGTGTGTGTGTGTGTGTGTGTGTGTGTGTGTGTGATATCCCATCTTAGAGCATCTCCAGCTCACCCCAAGGAAAGCTATAGCTGGTATACTCCATGGTGCTTTAATGAAGCGCCTGTCTGTGTTCAGGAAACATCAAAGTTGCTCAGGCTTCAAAACAAGCTAAATGTTAGCAGCTACAGCCAGGGGCAGGATGGGGAACTGTTCACCTCTCTGTCTTGTGAACTAATTACAAAGAACATGCACCAGTTTCTTTGTGGGTCACAGGTATCACTGAACTCAGAGTCTTGGCACATCTGCTTGATCCGTGATCACCTCATTTAGACAGGGAGAGAGAGAGAGTAACAAGAAAGGTCTTGTACACTTACTGGCTTGTGCTCAGGAGGCCTGTTTCTCTTGAGAAACACATACAGGCTGGGTATGATGGAGCCAGTACCAGGCAGGCCCTGCCAATCACTTTTTCCTTCCTTCCCCTATTCTTCTACTGGGCCTTGAGTTGAGTCTGACAGTCTGTTTCGCCTCAGGTATAAACTTATTTCCAGTTCTCCGTCTGAAGCCTGCTGAGCATTTATGCGCAGAGGCACTGGCTGCCTAGCTGAAGCAATCATTGATCCGTGCTCACTGCCACCTCTTTTTGTTCCGCTGGCTTCCAGGACATTCATCTTGCTGCTAGTTTTTGTTTCCCTGAGCATTTGTGATTGGCTGTGTTGTGCTACTGTATGACCATTCATCCTTATTTTCTAGTGACAAGGACAGTATCCTTTGACAATTGGGGGCAAACATATAAAAATAGCATGATTTATAGACAAAAAGTACCAAAGGAGGGGGACAAAAGTCCCCTGTAACCTCCATAATGTTAATTCACAGACACTCTCACAAAGGCAGGAACTCCTGAAGTGAAATGTTTTTAATGCTACTTCAGTATTATGTAGAAGGATAGTTCTAGGTTAAAGTAGAGAAGATGCAGCAAGGCTGTGTTAACATGAGGGTAGCTCTTTTTTGGCATATATTCAGTGAGTAGGCCCAGTGGCAGAAAATGTGATGTCAATGAAGGACATGGTTCAAATCTCATATAGTCCTGTGCGTCTGTGTGTCATACAGTGGAAGTCTTCACCTCAGAGTTCACTGCTGGGAAGAGAGTTAGGGAGAGGGTAAAGAGAGAAATGTGGCAGCATAGGTGTGTTAAGACAGCTTGTCACACTAGAGTGGTTATGAAATTTAAGTGGCATGCATAATTAGTATCCTTCAGATATTCAGGGAGTCCTTAAGTATGATTTGGCTTAGAAAAATTTTTTGACTTTATAGAAGTCAAAAGTAATATCCATCCAGCAGAAACCATACATTAAATTGGATTTTTAACCTTTTCATAGGCCTGTAACATTCAATAACATTCTCTCTTGTGATGTTGGGCAACAACAGTTGCAAGACTTGGCTGCCATTCAGCCCCATGATTATAGGGTAAGCTGAGCTGGTTGGTAAGTTTGGCATGGTCAATGTATTTTCAACTCATATTGCTTTTGACTGAGGAATGTATGTATCTCAAGATTCTTTTCTGTAGTCAGTTGATTAGAGATTACTGTTTAAACTGATATATAGTTTTGATCCTGATTCTGTTGGACTACTCAGCCAGTGATTCAATCCAAGTAACATTTATTGAGTACCATTTGCTTGTTTAACAACGGAAAACAATGGACCAGCATTTTCTACCTCTCTATTTGCAGTCCTTAGGATGATGTTATAAACATAGACTTCAGAAACGCTGTGGCACTTGATTGAACACTAGTTGGGGAAGGAGGCAGTACAGAATGAACACCTGATGGAACCAGACATTTGAGAACCTGAAGATGCAGTAACAAATTTACTTAAGTTTTTCCTTGAACCACCAATGAGACCTGGGATATCCAGCCTTTATCTTATACAAAATAAGGACAGTTTCAGAGTTCTCTAACTCACAACTAGTGATCTTATGGAACTTTGCAGCACTGTTTGGAGAATACTTATTTTTCCACAATATCCTTAGAAGATATGTGGCTACAGGCCTCTAGTATTCTTTTGTATATGATGTAGTACCCCGAAGCCTACATCTCAAGCTTTCTCTTCTCTTGTTTGATAGATGGTTTAGGTTGAGTCAGAGCAGGGCACTCATCAAACAAGCCTTGTCTTAGAGAGCACTGACATCTGAGGTTGACTGCTGGAAGCATCTCAAGCTCACCATGGGTCAAATGTGTCCACTAAGCCATGGTATACTGGCTCCCATATCTAATTTTTGAGTATAGAGTTTGGAATACAGATCTCTATCAGAAGGAAAAGTGGCCATTTCTGTTGCTGTACTTCCATGACATATGCTTTCCTATAGAAGCCATAATTGTTCAGCAATAGCTTATTGATATGTCTCTACTTCGTGTGCACTTACTAGTGTGCACAGACTGCTATTCATATAGGTGTCTCAAAGTCACATGCAAGAGGAGCTCAGAGCCATTATGCTAGAAATGCTGCTAATTTCCTGAGACATGTCCAGGAGTCCTCCTTATCTTACCTTTTACAATGTCAAAGAGGAACCAGAGTTATTCTTAGGAAAATCAGGCACAAAAGTGGGTTCATACAGCAGAAAACACTGCAGTGTCAGGGGACACCACTATTATAGAATAGAATGAGAGATGTGTGTTCTGGACTTACTTCCATGAATGGCTAGTATTCCCTTATTCAGGGGTCACTTCTGTGTCAAGGGGCAGCCAATTCTCCATCATAAAGAAAGGCAGGGGTGGGTGGTGGGTGGGCGATTTAGAAGCACAGCTTTGCTGTGTATGTACATAACTGTAGGACCTTTTGAGCAATGACCTCAGACTCCACAGTTAGGAAGGACACAATCCCAAAACATTTCTCACTGTGTACAATCACACCTTTATCTTGTCTTTATCCAGCATTTGACAACATTGGAATACTCTGTACATGGTAGCTTTTCACTGTATGATGGCTGAAATCTTCATTTGAATGTACTTCCTACTTTATTACACACCTTTTACCTAGTTATCCATGAAAGAGCTAGGAGGGCCTGAGATTCAGGCTATGTGAAGACAGGGTTGCCTTGGGTGCAACAGATACATTTTAAATACTCAATAACCACATGTGGAGTTAGCAGTTTCTATTCAGTTACCAAAACTGGCTAGTGATCATACCAGCATTACAGAAATTTCTATAGTTTAATGGTGCTTTGTTTTCTAGACATTGTTTCTCAAATCTCAACTATCACAGATCAAATCCCCCAGGAAACAGAATTTAAGGTAGAGATTCTTACACATATGTAAGGGAGCAAGGGAAGTAATATTAGGCAAAGCAAGAGATGGATCAATTATGTAGTTACAAAATGAACCTCAGTATATTATGCAGAGAGTTCTGTATTAGGATAGCCCTTCAGGTATCTAGAATCGAGGCAGGGAACAGCTGTTGTGCCCTATATGAACAATCATTGGATGTTGCTGTCCTCTGTCTTCCTACTGAGGAAGGGACATCACTTTGGAGAAATAGGTTTGTTTAAAGGAAAGGAACCTGGGAAGAGACTCAGCTATAAGAAGTTAGCTGCTGACACTGCTCGTTCCTTGAAGGACGCATTCAACAGTATCCCTTGTATGGCTCTGAACAGCTCTACTGTGCTTGCTTGCTGCTGATACTCAAGGATCTGGCGCTCCATCACACTTTCTTTTAATGCTTCTGTCTAGAAGGGCTTTAAGAGAAAATCTTTCTTAACATCATTGCTGCCTCTGTCTCTCAAATGATGGTTCTAGAAAGACAAAAGTAAATAATGGTGAAGTCATAGTTCTATCATCTCTGTGGTAAAAGAAAATACCTTTAAAGATAAGAAGAAAAGGTGGAAAAAGTAGAAGTTGTTTGTCTGTTGGGCTAGCATTGCTCTTGGTATTCCAATACTGTGTGAGAATCACTGACACTCTTGGGATGAATTTGACTACAAGCAGTAGAAAAGAACTCAGTTAACCTAGAAAAAGGGAATTCACAGGACAGCTACTATAGTATTTTGTGGAATCCAAGGTTAAGTTGACTGAATTACAGTAATAGGGAATCCTCTTCCTCCTCCTCCTCCTCTTCCTCCTCCTCCTCCTCCTCAATTATTTACTGTTCATCTTATACTATATAGAACGAGCTTAATTAATGTAGAATTCTGGGCTATTTTCTATACCTCACTTGCTTATTCCTTGAAACAGGGGACATATCTAGTGAGTGAATTTGGAAGAATATGCTTGGCCTGTTTGGCTTATTTTTGGTCTATTTCTTTCTTTCATTTGTTCTAAATCTAAATTCTTGGAGAATAAAGTTCTCCTGAGTGTCTGGGAAGCACATCCAGAGAACACCATGGTAGTCTAGCACTAACTGGGCTGAGAGGTCATAGCCTGGGGCTAAGGACTAGAAAGCCAGTTTTGTCACATACTTCACAGTATAATGTCTAAACTGTATTAAAAGTCTGTATATTAAATTATATATTTCATGTCTCTCAATTGGTTTAGAATTTGGGCAGGAAAAAGATCTTCCTATGGTGTCTTCTGAACATTCAATATGTCTCTTACTTCTATATCTACTGCAGTTCAATCCTTTCTGATCTTCTGTATGTATAGCAAGAATCACCATATTTTCACCATTCAGCTGTAGCCACTGGCAGCAACTGAGTGGCTGCCTGTAAATCACAAACCCAAATCCATCCAGCACGTTATCTGACTGATTTGACTTTGCTTGGATGTGACTTTTGGCTGAGTAGGCTGTGAAGCCCTGGGGAAGGGTACCTATTCTTGGTATAGAAATACATATGAACTGGATGAGAAAGTGGTAGTCAGAAAGTGAGGTGGCTGTACCTGCCCGAAAAAGTCTTCTATGGTAGGGGCTACATATTCTGGACCAAGAAACCCTTTTCATTAAGTTGATCAAAAAATAGCTTCATCATGATGTTATTCTCCTTGCTGTTTCTATGACTCTGAATTTAATCAGAGTTACAACTTCTGCTTTGAGCTGCTTATGTGCCTCATATGGAGTTCTGAGAACTATTGGGTTAAATAATCTTATTTATTTACCCAAAGGTTATGTATGTACTATTTAATGTTTTGCTGGGAAATTATGTAAGGAGGAAAAGAAAAAGGAGGGGGCTGATAATGGAAGCAGATATGTCATGAACAGAGTTCAAGCCAACACGGTAGGAAAACCATCACTGGAGAAGCCTATCGTTAAATTACAAATCAGTTCTCATCAAGGGCCATATGATTAGAAGCTTTCAGTAGCTTTTCAGATGAACAAGTAATGTCTTCCTTGGAATTTTCCATAATAAAATATATAGTCAAGTCACAGAGTTTTCTTTCCCTTTAGTTCTCAATAACTCACATTCTCTAGAAACTTGAGCCAACTCAAAACAGGTTCCTTTAATAATCATTAAGGTCACATGACCCACACCACACAAAAGGCAAGGATATTGACGAAGAGCCATCCTGTTGAGAAATTAATCTTCAATCAACACGTGTATATATGTCCTCTGGAAGTCACCATTGATATTTCATGATTTCTTTTCTTGTAGAACTAAGGGGCATGTTACATGTCAAGATGAAATCAATATGAAATTGATGGGCCGAGAGAGTTTTGGTCTTTAGGGCTTTGCAGTTGTGTAACGGCCAGGTTTTTCTTTCCCCTGACTTACTGAATGATTCTACTCACAGTAGCAAGGTCTCCACATACAATTTTCTTACATATTCCTTCAGCTTCTCTCATGCTTATCAAGTCCTTTTAACTTCCTTATTATTTTCTTTCTTTTTCCAAAAATGACAGTGTAAATATGATTAATGAGAAAGATGGACAATTATTCATCATCCTACCACGGTGACATTTTAGGTTACTTTCCATCAGTCTACTCAAGTTTAAAAAGTAAAACTGAGTTTATTTTGTATCTGTAATTTTATTTGCACTATTATAGTAGCGTCAACTGTGCTCATCTAGCTCTTTTTAAACACAGCTTTTAGTGACAATTCCATTGTTTCTTCTGTAGACTTAGTTTTAAAATTTTTATTTTTATGAAAGATTCTGGAATTTTTGTACTTGTCTCTTGTAGAGAGGAAGTTCTGATGCTTTGGTCAGGAATCTGCGTGCCCATACACTAAGGTCCTTGCCCCCAGTTGGTTCTTGATCTATCAATAAAGATGCCAGGGTCCAATGGCTGGGAAGAAAGACAGAGGCAGAATTTACTAGTTCCCACAGACTAGGAGAGAGGAGAGGGCATCAATATACTTGGAGGAGAGAAATATAACAGACTCAGAGCTGCTGGGAAGATCTTCCAAAATGTAGGTGGAAAAGGAAAGTAGCCCATGGAAGGGCAGTCCGAAAGTGTCTTGGGCAGCAAGACCAATGGGCTTCATATAAGGTTACTGGGCAACTAAGCTGAAGGAGGCTTAGAAGAGCCCAGCCACTGAGCCAGGAAGGTAGGTTAAAAATGAATTAATGTACGTGTGTCTTTAATCCACAGATGCATGCTTGTGACTCTCTGGGAGCTCAAAGTAGTGCAGCCAAAAACTCCTGCTACAATCTCTAAATATTTGCTTATTGTATGCTAACATATTATACACAGAAACATACACTCACATAAATACTCATTACACTCACACACACACACAGTCACACACACACAGGCACACACACACACACAGGCACACACACACACAGGCACACACAGGCACACACACACACACACACACACACACACACACACACACACACACACACTTTCTCTTCAGATTAATTAGTTCCCAGAAGAGGGATCACTGGTTCAATATTTTGATATTTCTTTTTCTTTTTTTTTTAAAATTTCACTTGTTTTTACTTCAGGCTCAGGAAGATTTGCTAGAAATTATGAAAATTATACTTCCCTTGGATCTCCCTGAACAAGCAGAACTGCATTCTCTTCTGAAGTCTTTTTCCCTTTAGACTGCATTCACTGCCTGCTTCCCCACATCTCTTCAAGTGCACCCCAATCAATCATGAAAATGGAATGATTCTGCTTATCTTATCCTGGAGGAGAACAAAATCTCTTGACAATTTTGAATAATATGTTGGAAAGCAAAGGATTATTAGTAAGCGATTTTAGAATGTTTCTGTTTTTCTTTTTCTTTCCTTTAGGTATATCATACAAATTTGCTACTAAAATTGGTGACCTCAAATGCCTTCTGTGTTATATACACATGATGGGACTTGTGTGACAAAGAAAAGGGCACAGGGTTACACATGGGGATATTTGGCTCAGGTGTGGTGCTCTGCTACCTCTGTGTCCGTTTGTATGATTTGAGACACTTTGTTGGACACTCATTGGGTGTAGAATTCTTCCAGCCACTCCCTGAGCCAGCCATCATTCCTCTGATCAAATAGCTTGGAAGCCAAGGCTCAGCAGGTACAGCAAGAATGGGAGGCATTGGAAAGCTCAACCTAACCCAATCATTGGCTTTCTTGCCCCAAGCAGTTGTCATTACTCATGTGTCATGAGATAGTCACTTAATATATCTTACCCTGTCCCTTTTAAATTGCAGGTAATTATGTCTACGTCACAGAGCATCTGTGGAGATAAGGTAAGATATGGAAGATAAATGTTAGAAAGTTTGAATATGCTAGTAAAAATGTTGACTAATATAGTACTTAATTACATGTGTTAGACTGGCTCCTGAAAATTAGGTATTTAAATTGTTTAATTTCTAGTTTACTAGTTTACATTTCTGTGTGTGTGTGTGTGTGTAAGAGAGAGTGAGAGAGAATGTGTGTTTGGTTTTGCGACAAATTCTACACAGTGCCTGCTGGGTTCGGACTTGGTATGCAAATGAGGATGATCTTAAAATCTGATCTTCCCTGCCACTCACCAATGTAGGCAGTACAGGCCTGTGCTACCACACCTGCTGAACACACACTTTTAAACTTGTCAACATTGACATACGATTTTGTGCCAGAAAATTCTATTTGGTAAGGAATCTATGTCTTTTACATAATATTTATTAGCATTCGTGGCCTCTAACAACTAGATGCAGTTCCCCCAAATTGTAACAAGAGAGAGAAAACCACTAGATATTGCCAAGTCTTTTGGGTGTGGAGAGATACAAAAGTGCTCCCATTGGGAAGAACTGCTCTAACAGAATGGACCAGAAAGTTTTATTACTTAATATGTCAAAAGTGTAATGTGGGAGAGTTAGTTCTGCAAAGGAAAATGTTGCCTTAGTCTCTTCAAATTTTCAACCTTGTTACTAGATGAACATGACTGTTTCCCTGACTGTCCAAACACATCTCACGAAATGCCAATACCAAGGCCTGAATGCAAGATTATAGAAAATAAGAAACAAAGAAAATAAAACCCCCACGAAATTACAATGAGAAGCCTATTCTGGAGAGAACAGCTCCTGCAAAATTTCTCATCTTTATTAAAATTTCAGCCTCAAGAATAGGTTTATGTTGTCATTTTCAGTTCTTGTTAGCATCATTGTCATATGGGGAATGAACCTAATTGCCATGCCGAAGCTCGTCTGTCACTTGCAATAGTGTGAGGTTTTGCTCTGACCTTCTGTTATTCCAGAACCATCAGGAGGCACAGACACTGACCAGAGAAGATGAAGCACTGTGGAGAGATCAAAGGCCATCAGGACCTGAGAGGCTGTACAATTTAGCACTGGGGATTCTATTCAGCTGTCTAAATTGCAGCTGGTCCATCTGTCCAGAGAGCAATATGGTACATAGTTATGTAACATCACTCACCATAGCAAAAGGCAGTTCCATCAAAGGAAGGAGAGGAGCATAGGAAGAAGCTATTTCTTAATATCTGTATACCAAAAGGCTTAGAATTATTTTCTTGTCCATATACTCTCCATGCTAAGTATAAGAAATATTATTTGATTTCATCTTTTTTTTTATGAGAGGAATAAGAGTACGTTACCTAAGATCAAGTCAAGCTGGGGGATTCATATCATGGCTCAAAAGCCTCTTAGTACTTCAAGCCACTATATTGACACATGTCCAAAGTGCTTTTATGTTATTACATAAAAATAGACTATAGTGTTCTGCTATAAATTCAATACAGATGCTTGAAACAATACAGTATTTCAAAACTGAAAACATTTTGATGTTCTGTCTTCAAATATAATTCAGTTTTACTTAGAACTCTGCATGTACTTAATTTTTCTGACGTTATTCCCCCAGTGGTATAGACGATGGAACAGGGTGCCAGTTCCAACAAAATCACACCACATGCAACAGGTTTATTAAAGGGATGGGTGAGGGGGGTGCAGAGACTGTCTCTGAGGGAGATAGGAAAAAAGTGATTGGGGGAAGGAAAAATGTGGATTTTTATAGGGATTGCAGTACATGCGGAGGGGGACATGGAACAGGCGACCATGGGGATGTCTTGCCTCTGGGGAGCTAATGATGACATGTTTTGTTGTTTGGTGCTGGCTTGTCTAATAGCTCCATCATCACCAGGCAGGGCTAGCTATAGAGGTAACCTGATCGCTAACAATAGATCGTTTCTTTTTATAACACAATTGATATTTCTTCTAAAGTATTTTTTAGTAACTTTTCATTACTGTGTAACACAATCAGAATAGAGTGACCCCCCAACCTCAGGCCACATAACATTTCTAATTTAATTTCTTTTGTTAATATAAACAGTAAGATTGTTGTTTAAAGCTTTATATATGTCATTTATTAATTTGTTCAGCTACCTTTCTAGAAGTTGAATTGTTGGAACAAATAGGTTTGAATATATTCCAGATCTGAAGCAATTCATTCAGGTATCACTCTCAACACAAGTAAAATTATATTCTATGGCATGCGTATCTTACTAATAAAGTATTAAGAAGGGTATTCTTTCTGTGGTATTTACAGATATACATTTTTTATTAAAAAGTAATTAGTAAAGTATTAAAATGCATTATTAAAAAGTATTTTATTAATTTTTGGCAACCAGCAGAGAATCCTGTGTTTACGTCGTGAATAGTTGTTAAGCAAAGAGAGATCTCTGAAGAGAAAGGGTCTCTGTAGCATATGAGAAGGTTCTTTTCTTCAGAGGTAGTTTGATCTCTGGTTTCACAAAGAACTTATAAGTGAGGGTTTCTCTTTGTTCTTCTTAATACAAATTTTATTGCTTTTAATTACTCTATTCAATCAACATATATGAATATCTGTTCTGTGAAAGGGACTGAGCTAGGTGTTGGGAACGTGTATAAAACACAGATCTTTCCCTCAAGGTATAGGGAATAATCAAATATGATTAAGAAAAGTTCAAATGAAGAAAATGGCCAAGTTCGGAGAGGAGGCTTAAGGAACCCTTTGATCTGGAGATCACAGCACGACTATGAGACTATCCAGGAGAAGCTGCTGTGGTAAAGAGAACTGACTTGGCCAACAAGCTTTAGATAAGGACAAGGTCACTGACTAAGCACCATTGAGGGCTCATCTCCCCATTCCCTCCTTCTTAGCCACAAGCACCTTTTTTTCTGCATCCAATGTGGGCTTCCTAGTTGCCTGCAAACAAGCAGAAGCTGGGCTGGACTTTATCAGTACAGTTGTTTCCTCTCACCACGCTTTGGCTATATTTCTTATTGCTTATCTAAACCCCATTCTCACCTCTTTGTTTTTAAATCATTCATCTCTACTAACCACATACCTTTTCCTTTGGATTTATCTGCTCATCCCATTCCCGCTGAAGAGACTGGCCTAGATATCACTATGATCCATGGCAGCCTCTTCTTGTCAGTTAATTGGACCAGAGGTTTATGCCTGGCCGAAGGGAACCCATTAGAACCAAACAGATTCTATCCCTCAATAATCTGAACCTGGTGAGCTACAGCCTTTCCAGTGTAGGCTGGAGTGTAGTAAGGAGAGGTTGTGTATGAGACTGAAAGTGACGTTGGTCCAGGCAGAACAGTTGAGAAATAAAGACAATAAGAATGCCGAGAGAAGCAGAAATGAGCATTTATAAGACATCTTAGACAACAAATGAATTGATGACTTTCCAGGCTACTTCAGGCTCACAGGAGGACCAATTGAAAAGTTAATTAGAGCAGGCTTCTTATCCCTTTAGTCCAGCATGCTTGAGTTTACCTCAACTCCTTGATCGTCCCCTCTTTGACTTTCATCAATGTACTTTCTAAATCCTTCGGGTACTTCTTAGTGCTCTTATTTGGTTGCTTTCAGTGAGTGCCCACTCTCCTGCATAGGCTGCAGGCTTATTGAGGATGGCGACAAAGTCTCAATTTTGGAAATGGTGTAATCTAGTAATCCAGTAACTTTAAGAATAAACTCAGGATCAGAATGCTAACAAACTGGCCAGCGTGGTTTACAGGCCAGTTTGCTCTATTGACAACTCCCAGATTTATGGAGATGGCAGACAGAGGTGGGTTTAATGTCACATGTAGGTTGACAGGAGGCCTATGATAACCTCAGAAACAGACCTATGGAGGCTTCGTCCTATGAATATTAAGAAATACCCATCAAAACAAAGAGAACTTGGGGACAGAGTCTGGGTGTTGACTCTGAATACTTAGGGCTATTCAACAATTTGCCTATGTGTTCCTTGGCTAACATAAGTCACAAGGCTGTGCTTACTTTACAAAAAGAATAAGATTCTATACCTGAGCCTCATAAGAAACCTGGAGTATTTATGAACAACACTTAAGACTATGCTGGCTATGGCTGTGCACACCTGTCAGCTAACACGTGCCACTTTAAGACACTTGGACTGCATAATGAAATTCTGACTCAAGAATTAATAATAATGGCAATCAATGAACCTAAAGTCATCAAAGAAAGAGAAATCTTGTTAGCTGTTGACAGTCTTCCCTGTTAGGAGTATTCAATGTGACGATCCACCTAAAGCGCTTAGCACATTCTTGCTCATGCTGTGTATTCTTGTGGTGCCATGTATGGGCTAGCTGGTGCTAGTGATGCATTTTAAAGGTAAAATTACTTGCACGAGTATTTGTATCTCCACCGGAAGACATCAGAATTGGCATGATTCAGAGATGACAATGGGATAGATGCTCCTACTCAATTTTCAGCCCTTATTTACATAGCGACAGAACTTGTACCCCGTAGATATTTGTGTTACTCTCTTACCATTTAGCATGGTTCTCATCTAAAAATTTAGCTGACCTGCAAGGCTGGCTATCATCAAAAGGTTTTGACTGCAGCACCTGTCCTGCCTTCTGCATAAAGTGGCATCACAAATAACAGCGGAAATCCTGAAAGAGAGGACAGGTCTATGAGCTATTGGGCTTAGAGGGTCCTTGAGAAAATAAATTAGACAAGTTGCTGTGAATACCTGCAGAGGTTTGGTTTAGAGTTTTTTGGTCATGTTTTCAGGTAAGGCGCCAGGAATAATGTGCCACACTCATAATATTACTGTGAAGGTTGTGCGGTGCTCAGCACAGATCCAGGGAAAAAGCACAGGCTTGCTAGTTGTGGAAAGCCAGCTTTCAGAGATTTTATCAGAAAGATTTCTGTTCAAACCAAATGCTGGTTGGGAGAAAGCAAAGAAAAACCTTTTAGAAAGGCTGCTCTGATTTTTTTTTTTAAAGTGGCTGCTATTCTAATGGAAAAGAAATGTGCTTTGGTATCAATTAGGAAATGGATAGGATGCAATGTAATCAGAAAAATGCAGCTTCCACTCTAGTCGTATCAAAGCAAAAGTCCGCCCTTTGAAGAGCTGCTCAGAAGCTTGCTTTAACACACCCACCAGGGGGCCTCAGTGACTTTTTTTTTTTTTTAACCTCCTCAGGAAAGCTAGTAAACAGCACTTTGATCCGCGGGGTGAGTGTGTTTAACCTGGCATCTCCTTTGTCTCTAAATGCATAGGGCCTCTTTTTGTTCAGTGAGCTCTGCTAGCTCCATGGTACATTCACCTGGTGGTTTGTGTCTTGCCTTGCTTTGCCCTGAACCTAATTTTGACCAGCTCTAGCTGGTGGCTCTTTGACGGCTGCTTTCTAATTCCAGCCACAGTACGGCTCCTCTCTCTTATCTTTTTGTCACCATTTACACTCTTTCCTGTCCTACCAATTTTCTCCCTCTCCACTGGTCTGGTCTTTCGTGAGCCTGTTAATTTACTTGACTGTCACTCAGCACACGAGACAGGCTTCCTCCTTTTCTTATTCATCATGATGAAGTCCAGGCAGGTTTCAGATTCACAATTCCTGTGCATTTGCTTCTTGAGCTCTGAGGTGTACACCAGGGCACTCAGCCTTTTGTTCTGTTTTAAATAACAAATATCAGACTAAGCTATTAAAAGAGAAGGGTGTTTCAGATAGTGTTTGTTAATGACTTTTCCCTAGGTGCTTTAAAGATGTAGGATGCAGAGGCTGGAGAGATGGCTCATAGTTAAAAGCACTGATTGCACTTCTAGAGGATACAAATTCAGTTCCCAGCATCCACTTGGCAGCACACAAACAACCAGGGAAACATATGTATGGGCACATACACATGTATGTGTGTAGCCAGGGTTTGATGCTCAGCATCCTCCTTTATTGCTCTCCTCTTTAATTTTTAAGGTAGGAGTGAACTCAGCACTCAGCTATTGGCCAGGCTGGGTGACCACAAGCATCCTGGGATCTGCCTATCTTGGTTTACAGGCTTCTTATGTGGGTGCTGGGGATGAGAATGTAGTTTCTCATGTTCACATGACTGGCATAATGATTGAGCTACCTCTTTGCTTCTTTTCTCCCTTTTATTTCTTATTTTTGTTGAATTTATTCATCGACAAATATCAGATAACAGCAGTACCTACCTTCATGTGTAGTTTTTTTTGGAGGATGACATTACCAATCGGTAGACTGGTTTTTTTTTGTTCTACTCAGACAGAAGCATGGGTAGGCATAGAGCATCTTCCTCTGTGTGGGCTCTTGAGTTCTGTGGGCTCATGGGTTGTATGAACAGAGCCAGAAACTTACTCTCTGGGCCAAGAAACTAGAGGTTTATAGCTTCAAAGTCTAGAGGCAAGAGGGTTATAGGTGCTGATGCCCAGGTCAGAGGCATATTGCTCTAGATATTGACACTCAGTGGCCCATAGCATTAGCTAGCTAGCTATCTGTACTAGGATTTCCAGGCCTTAGGTATCAGGACTCTTGACTCTTATGCCCAGAACTCTCCCAACATATGTGGGCTGCAGTCCCTCACATTCTCTATATTTCTGAAGTTGTCTGTTAACTCTAATTGCCTCTGCTTTCTTTTTTAAAATTAATTAATTAATTAATTAATTAATTTCAAATCGCAATTTTTACTTATTCACACAGGGGTTACAAACACAAAAACGCAGGACGTGGGGAAGGGGACGACACTGGAGTGCGGGTGTTCAGGGGGAATACAAATATCTTTCAGAATATGGTATCGGCTGGGTGAAGGTTCAGGGGACAAGTCACTATGACTCTGCCTATGACTCACTTCTCCTTATCTAAGTTGGTATTATCCACCAAGGCTACCTATTTACAAGGTCTAAGACTACTCAGGCTGGTAAATTTCCCCAAAAGTTGCCTGTTTACAATAGCTTACAGCCATCTGTTTCAATGTTTTTCCACAGAGACCCAAGACTTGGTGTTAGTATACATGTATGACAGGCCTATTGTTGATTTTAGGCCTATGGCTGATTTTAGGCCTTCAGTGTATAAGCAGGGCTGCCCCAGACATCTCCTCCCTTCTCTAAGTGTAGAAGTTGCCTCTGCTTTCTACCCAACTTTGCAGTTGTATTCTCACCAGATCTTGGTGACTTCTGTGGCTAACATTGTTGCTGTGTGTTGCCATTAATGACATTACCTTGTGCTACCAGCACAGCCCACTTTACTCCTGGTAAGGATTATAAGAAGGCAAGAAGAGACCACCCAGGAGAAGTCTTTTATTGGGCCCACCTATGTCTTCCACAGCCGTGGTCACAATGCCCTTTGCAGTTGGATTGTGCTTTTCTTCTGGGTAGTCCCTGCTTCAGGATGCTAGGCATAAGCAGAAGGAATGTCAAACTAATGTCTTGCGCTCAACAGCTTTATCAGTTCATGGAAAAATATCAAAGCCTGCTTTTGTGAAAAGAGATAGCATAGCCTTCATAACATTCACAGTAGCATTCCACAGTGTTTGGTTGTGTTTAACAGTGCTTAATCCTTGCCCCAATACTTCCAAGAAGGGTTTGGTGCTTGATCTGTCTCAGAGTGATGCAGTAAGATGCCATATCCCAGGGACAATCTTTGCAGGAGTTTAGGTCAGTGGAAGGCCAGTCTTTCCAGCTGTGCCTGCTCCATGCAGATCAATAACTCTAGCTGTCCTTCTCTGACTCACTAGCTTCCAGCTTGACACACAAGGAGAAAGGAGCACAATTTCTCTGAGGACCTGAAAGGAAGCCCATGTGTTTCCTCTGGGCCTGTAGCACACTCCTAATGCTGCAAGTGACACATTCTGGAGACATGGGTGAAAATTAGAGCAGATTTTATAGCTGGGTGTGGTCACCCTTAAAATGCTAGAACTTGGGAGTCTGACTCAGCATTATCAAGAGTTTAAGGACCCCCCCCCCCCCCACTGAGGGACATGGTGAGTTTGTGCCAGTCTGGGCTATAAAGTGAATCCTCCTCTCAAAATAAAACAACAAAAACCAAGCAATAAAAGCAAACCAGAAGTTAGCAGACACGTGTATCTTTTATGTCGTCATTTTCTTTCAGTCAGGTTTAGATAAGGGTACATCTCAAATTGCAGACTTCGTTATTTGCCATTTCCACTGAGGAAAACCTCCACAGCTTCCCTTCTGTAAAATTCGGAGAGAGACTGAGAGGTTTTAGACATCTTAATATGGCATAGATGAATTTTTAAAAATCTACTGCTTCTGAAGAAGTGGAGCTGGTGGCCCTGGGCCTTCGATGCTCACTTGATATACCAGTGCTCTACGGAGCTGGGCAAGCATCTCTTTACTCCACCCCATTCCTTTGTCCATTCTATTTCACATCCTTACTTTACATACTGCCCGCAATCCAGGCCAGTGGTGATTTTCCTTAGAGAGAAAATGTAGGATACATTTTGTTTTTGTCTGGAAAGATTGAAGAACCTTTCTATCCCTCTCTAGACCTAAACAATGTCTGCTTACATCTGACGTCTGTATGCACCTTTCCCTCCTATTTAACTTACAGGCTCCAGCCAGTGGGTCAACTGTGTCTTCAGCCAGTCATGCTGGTAAGCTACTCAGTGGACAGTTGAGCCGGGGCAGAAGCTTTCCTTCCAGGTGATAGTGTCACTCACATGCATATCTTTTGTTGTTCTGGAAACAAATTGACTTGCCTTATGTATTAGGATTATCTCCTCACCTTCTATTCTACACAAGTTTGGTTCTAATCTTTCCATTTAATGTATTTAGTGTCTTACTTGTCTATGAACTTGGCTCACTGTACACAGGTGGAAAGGCAAGCAGAAAAGAGGATTTCCCACCATCCTCTGCCAGAAAGGGTTTTGTAAGGACACTACCAAAGACTTACTCTATAATGTTTATTGGATCTTATCATGGAATTAAGATTGGATATTGTTGGAAGGTGTATCAAAGTGTGCTATCAACAGCATCAGTTTTTGAACTTGAAGTGTTTCTCAGATGTTTAGGAATGCAAATGTGAGATGTGAGTCTTTATGAAAACAATAAATACAATTTACACAGATCCTTGATTGTGTATCCCCTTTTCTTCTTGCAAGAGGATATTTTACAGTGTTCTATGAAAAACTTTTTGGGAAGCACTGTTTTAGTAGAGCTCATTTAGCATCTTGCACATGTCCCATGGAGTTTTATATTGCTGATTTCCATTCATTTTTATTAACTTAGGATCAGAAATTTCCACTAGTAATTGTGTGTACTATTATTTTTCTTTAAACTGGGCATTTTCCTAAATATTCACTTGTTAAGCATCGTTGTATGAAGAGGGCTTGTCATTACAAGAACATTTTGTAGACTCCTTTCGAAAAGTAAGGGTAAGCATAGCAAACAACGAGTTTCATTATGGTGCTTTTATGCACACTTTGATCTTATTATCCCTTTCTCCACTGTCCTTCCCTTTCTAGGGCTCCGCTTTCTGTCTCCATACTTAACCTCTCTGCTTTTCTGTCATCTGTAATTCATTATCTTTTCTTAATCCTTTCCATAAATCTCTCCTTCTCCTCTTATGGTTACCTTTCTTGTTTAAACACACACACGCACACACACACACGCACACGCACACACGCACACACCTAGGTTTTAAAAACTCTGCTCTGATGAGAGACAAAGAATTACTGTCGTTCTTTTATTTGTTAAAGCTTGGCTAACAAATAGCCTACAGTGTTATCAGTTTAAAGATGGTTCCTGGGCTGTTGAAAAGAATGTCAATTTTGTATCCAATAGAGGGATATTCTGTAGATATCTCTTAAATGCAAATGATCTGTGTAGTAATTTAGCTCTGAATCTTCTTTGCCGGTTGTAGTTGGGATGATCTACCTAAACACAAGAGTGGGTTTAAGGTCACCCGTATAGGAAACTAGTGGACCTTACATAACCTTTCATGTTTATTTTGAACTTATTTGTTTTCTGTGTGTATTTTTGTGTATGCTTCTGCTCACATGTGTTGGTGCACTTGTACTTGTGTACATACGCATGTGGCTGCCAGAGGACAGTTTCCTCAGAGTCCTGGAGCTCACCGGTCAAGTTAGATCAGTATGTCCTCCCTGCTGAGAGGACAGTCTTTGCAGGATTCAATTTTAGGCATGAATCCCACAGTCTTCAATACCCACTTGCCATGTACCATTGCATCTCTGCTGTGCGGGGGAACATGGATTTCTGCGATGGACCTGAAGGGGATGAAAAGCATACTATATTGAGTCTGCCTTTGATGTTTTCTTTTTCTGGCTGTGTCTTGGCTAGTTTTGCACTAATGCTCCGTAGTTCTTTCCTGAGAATTCTTGCTTACATTGGCAAGACCCAACACATTTCCCACATCTGTTATCCATTTCTGGTGCCTCCACACATTCTTTAGTTTACACATGCCATGGTATTCTCAACGTTAGACATCTACACATTGTTGCCACTATGGCTTCACAGCTAGTGCTGGTCTGGCTGTTTCTCTGTCCATGATATGTTCACAACTGGTAGCATTTCCATAGCTTGATCTGTTTTTCTGTATCTACTATTCTGGACCTACACATCCCTGACAACTACTGCTGACTTTAGAGTGTCATGGGCAGCACAGTAGACAGGGTACAAGTTGGTGGCTTCTACAGTCTGCTTTTCCCTGGACAGTTTTGTGCATCTCACTGGGCTTATTTCTATTTTCCGTGTTGCCTATCTTTACTTTATCTCTTTATCCATCATTTCCCACTCTCCTTGGGTAGTTCTTTTCTTTCTAAAAAAAATCTTATCTATCTATCTATCTATCTATCTATCTATCTATCTATCTATCTAATCTATTATCTATTATCATTATAATCATCTATTATCTAATCTATCTATCTATCTATCAATCAATCATCTATCAATCAATCATCTATTATCTGTCTTGTATGTACATGTATGTGTCTGGGCATATAAGTGTCACACATGTGTTAGAGTCAGAGGACAACTTTTGGTAGTCACTTCTTTTCTTTTACTGAGTAGATCATGGAGATCAAATTGAGGTCACCAGACAAATGGTTTCATCAACTAATACATCTAGCCAACCCTTTTGTGTGTTTTGGATAGTTCTTCAGTTCTCTTTCTTATAGGAATAAAACCTATGGAGTCTCTTCTTTTTATATACTGTCTGCTCTTTACCGGGTAACACAGAGACAGCCTCTAAATGTACTTTCTATTTTACCTGAAAGTCTAACATTTATTTGTAGTGTTATTTCAAAATTAATGGAATTTTGGAAGACAAGATGCAAAGACAAAAATCACTTAATGTGATACAACATAAAAATCAATTTCTAAATACACACAGTCTTTTTTTTTTTCTGGAGGTAGAGATTTAGTCTTTATAATAGCCTTTGAGTTAGTATTGTAACCCTTGAAATAGTTTCCAATGGTTGAAACTGTTTTGTTATTATAGTTAATGATGACATAAATATCCAACTTCATTCACATGTTGTTTTCAGTAGTGGCAGGTCTAGGCGAAAGGTCATGAACAATTGTTCTGCTCATTCAATTTTATGGTTAACATCCATAACAAATGACTTCCAAATGTTTAGCAGTGAATTTACTAAACACTTAACAACATGTCAGAGCCCATATAAGAAAATTTGTCATGGTGAGCTTTGAGTAGATTTTTAAAATTCAGTACATCCAATTTCTGCTTGGCCAAGTCTTACATCACCTTTTTTGATTGCATCTACAGGTAGCTCTTCATCGTTTCTGTGACCTGGCTGTGTTGGTCGTCTATACAATCTTTGATCTTATTCAAATTCTCTCTCCCCTTTCCTATTTTGTTGCTTGCTTGGGCACAAATCTCCCAGAGTCTAATTTCCTGCCAGGTTCTCTGGCTCTTTCCAGTTCTCCAGCTGTCTTCTAGGAGATGGCAATTAGCTGATTATAACACATTTTGTTAGCACCGAGTAGGGTCTAGGCATTCCTGTTAACTTCTAAAATGTGATTATGATGCAAAGACACTTTGCTTCTAATTAGGACTTCCACTAAGGGGTAAATAAAAGGGTGGGCAGATGTTTGAGATTATAAGCAGCCTCCGTCCAAGGAGAGGGCAGAAAAAGGTCAAATAAGTACTCTGAGAGTTCAAAGGATAAAACCTAGATACTATTTCTCATGAGTTGGAGGGTAATGTTTACATGAATTCAGTCAGGTTGTGTTGTCTACTGGAAAGCAGCAGAAATTCCTGTCAGGCAGGAACCCCTGAAGTGGGCAACATAAGAAACTCCTTTTATGAAGGTGCCAATTTTCAAGTATTCAAGCATCCTGGAGGTATGTTGTCATTTTTGAAACATTCACCACATGCAATGGCAAGAAAGAGACTCCATGTTAGCTCCATTCAAGAAGGAAAATTGAGATGCAATCTGGAGAAGCAGGGGAAATCCAGTCAGCAAGACAGCACAGAGAATTTATATTAGATCGTAGACTGTGAACATGCTTAGTTTGAGACATTCACACAACTGGTGTAAGAAAGGCAGAAAGAAATTTCCAAAAAAAGCACTGGGTCTGGTTTTGCCTCAGGATTGTGTCCATCACTCTAGATAATAAAAAAAGTATTCTGAACAATTAAGAGAAGTCTCCAGATGAATGCCTGCCATAGAATAGGCCTTTGGTGCATTTTCTTGACTTTTCTTATGTGTTATTAATATGGTAATCCTAATTTGGTGTACAAATAGTGCCTTGTCCTCATGGTGTCAGGAATGATTTATTCATATCCATTATTTCTGGTAAACCAGTTCATCTCTGATCATACACATCTAGGAAAAGCAAAAGAAACTCTATGAACTCTGTGAATTCCTGGGAGACCCACAACACCTAGCTCCAACGCTCCATGGCCTTAATACCCCTGAGACACTACTAATGCATGCCTTCCTCAAAGTAGCTGCCAAGAGAGAGTTAGAAGTATTAGAATGTTAGAGCGAGAAATGCCTATAAGAATAAACAGAAAAGAGGTAAGCATGGGTGAGAAGATACTCAGACCCAGAAATAGGCCTGATCAGTGGAATATGAACTGGAGAAAGGAGGTAGGGATTAAAACTTCCTGCTACAGAGCAGTCTTAAGCGGGTTCTGATTGGATCAACAGGAAAACTCAGAGAAAATTCCTGCTTTGGGCAGGAATAGACCTGTTTTATTTTTATCCATGCTCGTTCTGGCTTCCAGTAGCCTGGGAAGAGTGTGAGCCTTAGGCAGAGCAGACTCAGCAGTGATTGCTAAGGAGGATGCTGCCTCCACTGGCTGCTTGATTAGTCCTATTAGCTGTCATGTTCATTGTAGGAGCAATCGTGCTCAAATAAACATTTCTTATTTGCAAATAAAATTTTGATTTGATGTAAAGTTCCCATCTTACTTCGTGCTCACTTTTAGAGAAAAACATCCTGTTTATGTCTTCAAAAATTAATTTTTCTTAGTCTTTGTAACCTACTCCACTAAGTGTATATACATACAGTTGGCCTAATGACAAATTTATAAAATAGATCTGAAATTTCTCACAGACAAATAGTAGCTTTATTTTTGTTCCACTCTAACCTGTGTGCATTCTTGTGCACACATACACACACTTATATACTTTCTGGAGTTTCCATCTACTTAGGAAATGACATTATCCCTCTCCAGTTGTCCAGACTTCAAACAGGAGTTCACGCTTAATTTTGTTTTCTTTCATAAACCACACTCAGATCATATTGATCCTGCCTTCAAATTATATCCTGGATCTGCCCTTTTCTTTAATCTCTTTAGCATCCTTTCAATGGCTACAGCAATTGCTCTCTATATTATTGCAGCATTCAGCTTCTTTCCCACTCTTCCTCCTTTAAGTCCACCCCCTTGCTTAGTCTTCATGCCTCAGACCCAGACAGTAACTCTAGAGAAGTTATATTACCTCATGCCTTCATCAAAATCATGCCCAATAAATATGTTGACCTAGTTGAAATAGGAAAGTATTCCATCTAAAATTTCACATTGTTTGTCTCACATGTTTTGTCTTCTCTTATAAACGCACATTTACATATGCTGTTGAGGCCCTGGAAAGTCTTTATACTGCCACATCCACCATTTGACTCATCTGGCTCTTCCTCATTCTTTACACTGCTCTCAAGAAACACTTCTGTGAGTGACCAAAATGGCCCAGTGGAATAGACACTTGCTGCATAAGCCTGACAACTCAGGTTTGATCTCTGGAACACACATAAAGATGAGAGGAGAGAACTGACTGATTCCACAAAGCTATCCTCTGATCTCCACACATGTGTCATGGCCCATGTACCTGCACACCTCAAACACACACACATATATACTACTAATAAATAGAATATATGTTAAAAAAGATGAAACTCCTTCTTTTCTAAGAATCATAAGGTTCTCCCAAGCCTAGTAAGTTTCTGAATTCTTTGGAACTCCTTGTACATGGTTTTGACCATGTTGCAATGTTATAAATTTGTTTTATCCCATGTTTAGTTTAGTTCCTTATATCCCTATAGTGTAGCATTTTGCCTGGCATGTGGTAGGACACACTTTGCATTTGATGGGCAATTAAATAAATAAATGATTTTGAATATAAAAATTTTGTGTTGATTTTAGAAAAAATATAATTTGGTCTATATAATACTCAACCCACTTGTGATAGAGGTGGCAACTCTCTCTCCATGTTGAAATCAGACGGAACAATACAGGAAGAAGGCTTGAGAATTAACCAGGCCTGTTCAGTGAAAAACACTCCAAAGGGAGCTGGAGACACCTTGGTGCTGAGTCACTCACAGTAACTTTTCTACTCTGAAAATAGAGGACACAAATTTGTTTGCTGATCTTTAAACAACTATTTTCTTCAAATTTTCAGCTTGAACATCAATATCTATCTTGGTTCTGTGTAAAAATAAAGCAGAAAACAAAACATATGTTTGAAACAACCTTCCATTTCAGAATTATTGCCAAACTGTAGACTTATTTTCCATCCATTTTCAAGAAACAATGTCTGCTATGTGTAGTAAATAGTATTTTAATCTTTCCTGCAGAAGTGAGTGGTGTGCACGCTAAGGGGTAATTCTGTAGGAATAGACTTTTAAATTCAATTCAGCACTTTTATTGAGAAGGGAGAAGCTTAAAAATTAAGCCAGCAGGCATCCAAAGCCTGAGAGAACACTACTGGATACATTCTTAATTAGAGCCAATAGAGTGTGTTTTTAGGGAGGGGTTTCCCACAGAAAACTCAATGGCAAAACGCACAAGAAGCAAACAAATTAAATTCTCTATATTAACTGCTTGGCACACCGCTTCTTAAGGAGTTGTTTCACCCTGCATGATAGTTGACAAAATCTCACTTTCAAACTCCAAATAACTCTAAGATAAAGTACCAACTACTTATATATTTTCCCAAATACAAAGCAATCCATACTAATTTCAAGTCTTACTAAAACACACAAAAAAGAGAATCTTGGAGCAAGAATAAATTTATTGATGGACAAAGACTTCAGAACCTTGAATTTTCTTCTATCACTAATTTAAAATAGTCATTAGGCATGTTTTGTTAGGGTTTTGAATATTTCTGTGTCATGCAATGAGTGTTTGTGTTAACATTAAAATAAGGTAAGGAGTAATCAAAGACCAAGTTCCAAGTCCTCCACAGTGAATACCTCTGGGTAGTGGAACTGCCAAAGGGAAATGAAACATTCACTTAAAAACTTACCTCTACGTTATTATTTAAGGTATAAATAATAAAATGTATAAAATGCTTGGTAACAACAACAACAACAACAAAAATCTAGGGGCTGGGAAGTAAAGTCCTTTCTTTGCAAAAGTAAGGACTTGGATTTGAGTCCCCAGAGAATCTACACGTAAAAAGTTGGGCAGGTGGTCTGGCTATGCAGATTAAGGTACTTGCTGCAAAGCTCCATGACCTGAGTTTACTTCCAGGAACCCACAAGACGGAAGGAAAGAAATGATTTCAGCTAGTTGTCTTCTGGTCTGTACCTGGTCTATGGCAGTGGGTCATTGTATTCACACAATTAAAAAGCAACAACAACAACAACAACAACAACTGGGTATGGTGGTGCATGCTTGAAGCACAGCAATGAGGAGATGCATATTTGCAATCATGGCAATGATCAGATGCATACTTGCAATCACAGCAATGGGGAGATTAACGTTTGCAATCACAGCAGTGGAGAGATGCATGTCTGCAACCCACAGAAGAGGGAAGATAGATGCTTACAGTTACAGCAGAGGGGAGATAATTGCTTGTATTCACAGCAGAGGGGAGGTGCATGTTTGCTGACACAGTGATGGGGAGATGGGAGGCAGAGATAGGTGGATCATTGGAGCTCCTGAAGAAGTAGAGCAGTCTACTTGGAGAAGTTCCAGGGCAATGAGGGACCCTGCCTCAAATAGAAAGTGGAAGAGGCATGAGAAACGATATGAAATTATCTACTAATCTTCATACGCACACACATGTATGCATGCACCTGCACCTGGGCAAATGCACATAAACACACACACACACACACACACACACACACACACACTAAGACACTAAGAGAGGGGGTGAGGGAGAGGGAGGAGGGAGGAAGGGAGAGAGAGAGAGAGAGAGAGAGAGAGAGAGAGAGAGAGAGAGAGAGAGAGAACAAAGCTTATAGTATTTCCCAGTCATTTTGTGAAAAATTCTTTCTGGAATTCAGTAGCATTAGATAAAGACAACAAATATACAGGTACTCTTCATGAATGATGGAGCTTCTGGGAAGTGTTTCAAAACTACTGGCATTAACGGCATTATAATCTTTTATGAGATGATTTAGTGTTGTACACAATTCACTAAACTAGTTCCAGAACATAGTAGTTACCTTCCTTGTTGCTTAGACCAACTCTTTGACAAAAGGTAACTTAAGGAAGGGCTTACTCTGGCTCCTCGTTCCAAGGTGGTCAGCTGTGAAGTCTTGGAGACAGGAGCTTGGGACAGTTGGAGACAGCGCTCCATGCTCAGTGAGTAGAGATCTATCAATACTAGTGTTTACTTAGAACTTTCTTTAATTTAGCCCAGCATATCAGCCATGGAATGGTTAATCCCAGGGTTGAAGTAGGTTTTTTCACCCTACTGGACTTACTTCAGATATCCTTCACAGGCATGCCCAGAGACTTGTGTCCTGGACGGATCTAGATCCTGTCAAGTGACCAATCAATATTTCTAATCCTACCGAGGGATAAGGAAGGCAGAGGCCTTCCTCTTCCTGTGCTATGTTGTGGAGACATTTTCTTTTCTTTTTTCTTTTCTTTTCTTTTCTTTTCTTTTCTTTTCTTTTCTCTTCTCTCTCTTCTTTCTTTCTTTCTTTCTTTTTTTCTTTCTTTTTTCTTTTTTTTTTTTTTAGGTTTTTTCAAGACAGGGTTTCTCTGTGTAGTTCTGGCTGTCCTGGAACTCACTCTGTAGCCCAGGCTGGCCTTGAACTCAGAAATCCGCCTGCCTCTGCCTCCCAAGTGCTGGGATTGTGGAGACATTTTCAAGTCACAATGCATAAACATACTTACATGTAAGATTACATGTAAGATCTCACAGACACCTATAGGAGAAACCAGAATATTCCAGAAGATCGTAATGTAGAATGGGTTAAGAGAAATTTGACTGACATTTGTTAGAATGAGATTTTCTATGGTGCCCACTGCATCTCATCTTCCCAAGTTCACTCATTTATTTATTCAGCAAGTGATTAGTTGCATGTCAGTTCTGAGTTCCCAGCCTAGTCTTTCTCATAATGGCTGCTTTCCTGCATTACTGAGCTAGTGACTGAATAAACAATTAGTAGTCATTTATCAAAGCTATGATCCTCCACAAACGTTTCCTCAAACCTTTTTTTTTTTTGTTTTGAGAATATGTACAGAGAAAACCATTGAATAGACTTCTGTTCCTAATACAATCCTTTCTTCTCCAGTTACACAGTATTCATTTGGGGAAAATTTTGTAACAGTCACTGAGAATGTAGGTCAGTTGGTACACACACATACTCACACACACCCACACACTCACATGCTTGCTCACATACACACTCACACACACACACACTCACAGGCACTAGGGGTCGGAATGGTGAGCTTACAGGTTGGGAAGATCATTTAAGGGGAAAAACTGGCAAAAAAAAATTTATAGTGGCATTTCTGCTTCAATTAATGCTGTCATATGACACTAAGAGCTGTTTTGTTTTTCATGGAAAAAGAAAGTTCTAGACATGTCTCTTTAAGCTTCTGCATATTAAGTGAGCAATAAAAAATGGCATGTATATAAATAGAGAGCGCAGAGTCATTTCATCACATCAATCCAGTCATGCTCTGAAGACTGTAGCGTGAATTTGGAGTTAATTATTAAAGACCATTATCCATCAATTCTTTTCATTCATTTGAGAACTTCATTCATGCATATATTGCATTTTGCAAATCTACCTCCAATTCCTTCCCCCAATTTCTTCTCTATCTTCCCTACCACCAGGTTTTGCTCCCAAATTCATGTGCTCTTGCTTTAAATTCATGGGTCTATTTAGTGTTTCTAGTACATGACATGGATTCAGAGCCACTAACTGGAGCATGAGTAATCTTGAGTGGCCTTTTTCTCTGTGGAAAAAAAAAAGACTCTTACCTTCCAGGAACCATTAATCACCAATATAACTCCTTAGGTAGAAGCTGAATTTTTCCAGCCTTTTTTTCACCCATGCTGGGATTTTGGTCAGTTTGAATGTGGGCAGGTCTTATGCATATATTCACAGCCCTTGAAAGTTCTTGGGAGTGTCAGTTAACTCTTCCCTTTCTCCTCTTCCCCAGATCCACTCCTCCTCCATTTCTTTCAGAAAAAGCAGGCCTCCCAGGGATATCAGCCAAATATAGAATTACAAGTTACAATAAGACTAGACACAAAACCTCATAGCAAGGCTGGATGAGGTAACCCAGTAAAAGGAAAAGGGCAGGCAAAAGAGTCAGAGATACCTCACTCCCAGTGATAGGAGTCCTACAAGAACACCAAGCTACATAATCATAATATATATGCAGAAGACCTAGCTCAGACCCATACAGGCTCTGTCATTGTTGCTTCATTCTCTGTGAGCCCCTACTTGGTGGATTCTGTGGGTTGTATTCTCATGGTGTCCATGAACCCTCTGGCTCCTATAATCCTTCTTTCCCTTCCTCTGTGTGATTCCCAGAGCTTTGATTAATGTTTGGCTGTGGGTCTTTGTATCTGTTCCTATCAGTTGCTAAATGAAGCGTCTCTTATGATGATTGGGTTAGGATCTGATCTATGAATATAGCAAAATATCTTTTGGAATCATTTCATTGATATCTCCCTGCCCTTTTGTGTTTTGTTCTAACCTAGGTCTCTAGGCTATCCAGTCTCTGGTTCCTGTTCATCCTGGCTGCATCAGGCATGGACTTCCTCTTGTGACATGGGACTCAAGTTGAATCCATCATTGGTTGGCCACTCATACCAGTCCTGTCCCACCATTACCAGAGCTTGTCTTGCAGGCAAGACAAATTGCAGGTTGAAAGTTTTGTGATTGATTGATGTCCCAGTTCCACCACTGGAAGCTTTGCTTGGTTAAGAAGATGGCTGGTTCAGGCTCTGTAGCCTCACTAGTAGTCTTTACTAGGGTCACCCTCATAGACTCCAGGGAGTTTCCACTGCACTAGGTTTCCACATCTCCCCTCCCTAAATATGCCCACCCCAAATTCTAGTTATCTATCCCTGTACTCTCTCCCTCTATATCCCCCCTGCCACTTCTAATTTCTCTTGGTTCCATCCCCACCTATTAGTCTATTGGCAAAAATCTATGCTATTTATCCTTCCCAAGGAGATCCATGTCTCTACCATTGTCCCCAGCATGCTTGATAGTCTTTGGGTCTATGGATTGTAGCATGATTATTCTTTACTTAACAGCTAATATCCACTTTAAGTAAGTATATGCCATGTTTATCTTTCTGGGTCTGGGTTACCTCATTCTGAATGATTTTTTTCTAGTTCCATTATTTGCCTGAAAATGGAATATCATTTCCCCCCTAAACAGCTGAGTAATACTCCATTGTGTAAATCAACCACATTTTCTTTACCCACTCTTTCTTTGATTGAGGGACATTTAGGATGCTTCCACTTTCTAGCTACTATGAATGAAGTTGCTAAGAACATAGTTGAGTAAGTTCTTGTGGTTGGATGGAGCATTTTTTGGGTATATGCACAAGAGTGGTATAGCTGGATCTAGAGGTAAATTGATTCCCATTTTTCCAAGGAGCCACCATATTGATTTCCAAAATGATTTGTACACATTTGCACTCTCACCAGCAATGGAGGAGTGTTCCTAATGCTCTACATCTTCTCCAGCATGTGCTGTCACTTGTGTTATTCTTTTCTTAGCCATTCTGACAGGTGTAAAATAGATTTTGATTTGCATTTTCTTCAAGGCTAATGATGCTGAACATTTCTTCTTTAAGTGTTTCATATCCATTTGAGATTCCTCTGTTGAGTATTCTGTTTATATCTGTATCCCAATTTTTAATGTGATTATTTGGTCTGTTGTTGTCTAGTTTCTTGAATTCTTTATCTATTTTAGATAATAGCCTATGTCAGATGCAGAGTTGGTAAAAATCTTTCCCATCCTATAGACTGCTTATTTGTCCTATTGACAATGTCCTTTGCCTTACAGAAACTTTTCAGTTTCATTAAGTCCTACTTGTTAATTGTCATTATTAGTACCTATGCTATTGGTGTTCTGTTCAGGAAGTTGTCTATGAGCTGATGTGTTCAGGGCTATATCCCACGTTCTTTTCAATACTTGTCACTGTTAATCCTTAATGTTCAAATTATTATTGGTTTGCAAATGATTATCAGAAAAATTGATATTAGTTTTTTTTTCTGAAAGGCAACACTGAGGAAGAAGTAACACTATTTTTTTAATAAAATTCTCTTCAACTTTAATTCTACCTTAAATTGCCATTGAAGCATTTAAATAATCTACACTTGTGTTTATTGTACAGCATAAACCTTATAACTATAATAATACCATGTGCTTCAAAATAAGTATCTACTAATGTAATAAGTACCTGAAGAAATACCTAATTATTTTTTATGAACTCATAATTGTATGCATGGTATTTCATTATTTTATTGCTCTAATAATCAATTTCTTTTACTCTTAAGTTGGAAAAAGGACATCGATGCAATTTTAGAGGAAACCATTCACTAAATTATTGATATAACAAAATCAATGAATAAAGTATCACAAAATTAGAGAGAGCTAAGTAAGCCAAGAGAAAGCAAGTTTAAAGACTCCATTGGAATTGTTCCAAAAGGCGGAGACTTAAGAAAATTTCTGCTCTTCCATAGCAAAGACTAATACAAGAGGAAGATAAAGAAAAACATAAGACACTGTAAATCAGTGTATTATTGTATATATTTTTCTCAAACACACCAACCAAAGCTGATAAAGATTTAGTAATAACAAATAACAAATACACAAAAAAGTAGAGAAAATTTTTATTAGTTCTTGGAGAATTTTTTGATAATATTCACCTGTATCCTAACATTTCTCATATCCATCTTCTTCTCTCCCCACCCTACTTTGTTTTTGATTTTTGGTCTTTTTAAAAACCCACCAATATCAATTTATGATACCAAAATACTCTTGGATATGTGTCCATCTACTATAGCATGGTCTACTTACTAGGAGCTATGTGGGGCGGTGGGCTATGAGAAGCAGCGGGTGCCTGGTCGAGCATAGGCCTCAAACCCTGGACCCTTATCTGCTCCCAGGCCCTGGTTCTTTTAATTTAGCTTCATCCCTCTACAGCCCCTCCCACAGAGAGATCTATGGCCATCAGTCATGAGGAGCAGTGCTTCAGGCTCTCCCACATATAGATGAGGTATCTCCAAGCTCTCAGACCAAGCGAATAGGTGTTATTTGCTGCCAGACCCTAACCTACCCCGAAACTGTATATAAGGGCTCTATTCAGGAGAAGTAAAGGTGTGTGAGAATCATCCCGGTGTCTGTGAGTTTCTGTCACAAGAGTTGTAACACTTGGGAAGAGATCTGCTCTCCTGGAACCTGCCTGGGACACCAAGCTGCCTCCTTGCCAGCTAACGGGCTTCTTATTGGACCAGCTGGACTGGCTCAGTGCAGAGAGACAGGTGCAGCACCTGCGAGTCACCAGGCAGCGACAGAGGCTGCAGCAGAGGTAGGCGCTCTCCCCTCCCTGCTCACACTCTGTCTCCTTGCCCCAGACCCCTGCGCAAGGGTAGGCCGGAGATCGTCGTGGGATGCCCTCCAGAACAGGGGACCCACAGGGCTACATTATAAACAAAAACTCACTCTTTCTTTCCCAGTAACTAAATATTCCCAAAGTTTTTAAATGTGGGTGGAAGTTTCTTCTTGCCTAATTTTCCTCCCCATACTGAAATTTAGTGTGGCTTGGCTTGTATGCTGTTATACCTGCTGTGAGTTCACGTGTGCAGATTCCTTGATGTGTCCAGAAGACTGTTTTCCTGTAGTTTGCTCCCTCTTCACAATGATTTCTGAGCCTTGGGAAGATGGGCATGGTATATGTGACCAATTTAGGGCTAAGCATACTGCAGGCTCTTATTCTCTGCAACTTGACCAGTTGTAAGTCTCTCGGTTAAACTTTGTCTGCTTTAAGTAGAACCTTCTCTAATGAGTGGCAAGAGAAGCATCCTTACATGGGTATAATAAGCAGTTAGGAATTGGGTTAATGCTATGGCTGAATAATGGTGGAATGGTCTCCCCTAGAGATTATAACCTTTCTAACCACAGGCTCTTTGCCTAATAATGCTAACATCTGTGGGTTTTATCTTGAACAATATGCCTTAAATCCAATCCGAAAGTGGTTTGTTACTACCATGACGTTCATGCTACTATTATACCAGTAGGCATGTCTTCCTAGTCATTACTGTAACTCACAAGGTTCACAGTTGAGTAAGACTGTTGATTATTTTTCTCCTCTGGTTGCATGCATAGCATCTTGAAACAATATGAAAGCTAGTTAGTAGGGATTAACCTTCAAGTGAACACCAAATTAATTTTTCCATGTTCTATGATCCAAGTATGTGGTTTCTTTAGCAACAGGATCTTACTGTAAAGTTTGAAATTCTTTGGGACTTCAGTGGCCAACAGACTGAGAAGAAATAACCTATTTCTGGCACTGGACTTACTATTTGTTAGCCCCTGATATCTATTAGGGACACTGTTGCCTTATTATAGGGTAACTTAGTTTTATTTTAATTCTCTCTCTCTCTCTCCCTCTCTCTCTCCCCTTTGTATTTTTTGATATCTTCTACAGTTTATTTTTTTTCTTTTTATAGTTTAACATTTTGATATTTTGATTGTATAAGTCTTTCACTTTCTTGCTTAGATTTATTCTAAGAGTTTTCATTTTTTTCAGTTCATTTTTTTTTAAATATTATTATCGTGGCATTACTCCCTTGATTTCTTTCTTGGTAAGCTTGTCATTTGTGTATATGAAGACTACTGATTTGTTTGTGAGTTAATTTCATATCTTGCTACATTGTCAATTGATTTATCAGCTGTAACAGTTTTTTGGTGGAGTCTTTGGGGCCTTTATATCTAGAATTATATTATCTGGAAATAATGATACTTTCATATCTTCCTTTTCTATTTGCATTCCTTTTATGTCTTTCCCTTATCTTACTTCCCTAGCTAAGATTGAAAGTGCTACTTTGAAAAGCAAGGTGCTGGAGAATGGATATCCTAATCTTGTTCCTGATTTTAGTGTAAAAGCTTTGAGTTTTTCTCTGTTTAGAAAGACATTGGTCATGGGCTTTCTGTGTATTGTCTTTATTGTATTGAAATATAAACCCTTGTATCCCTGTTATTTCCAGGATATTAGACTGTGTCAAAGGCCTTTCCCACATCTAATAAGATTACCATGTGGCTTGTGTCTTTTATTCTGTTTATTGATTTATATACATTAAACCATCCCTACATCTCTGAGGTGAAGCTGATTTGATAATTGTGAATATATTGTTTATTGGTTTTGAATTCAGTTTGCAACTATTTTTAATGAGAATTTATATGTCTATGTTCATCAAAAATACTGGTTTATAATTTTCTTTTTTGTTAGGTCTTAGGTTGTCCTTTCAGGATAATACTAGATTCATAAACAGAATTTAGAAGTAGTCTTTTTTTTTTTTATATTTTGTGGAATCATTTGAGGCACATTGGTATTAGTTTTTTCTTTCTTTTTTGTAAACTTAGAAATTTTAATACATAGATAAGGTTTGCTATACATATACACATTTATTTTTTTATTTTTTCCCAATCTGCTTTTGTACCATTTTAATTACATGCAAGTACTAAGGTCAGTTTTAGGTTGAGGAACTAGCAATACAATAAATGCAAATAATTAAGGAACAAGCAAGACAATAAACAAAATTCCATGAACACTCCTGTGATCACTGTTTCTAAGGGCTTATCAGGATGACCAAAATATTTCGATTCCTGTCTGAAACTACTTCAGTATTAGTTTTTTTTCTTACAGTGGAATAGAATTCTGCATTAAATCGTTCTAGCCCTTTGATTTTGATAGTTGGAAGATTTTTACTTATTTCTTATATATGTAAACAATCACCCATTTCTTTTAGATGATGCATTTCTGTGGAATGTAGAGTTTTAAAGCATGTTCTTATGATCATCTGAATTTTCTCAGTGTCTCTTGTAACGTGTTTCTTCACCTTTAATTCAGTTTGGATCCTCTCTGTCTACTTCTTTTGGTTAATTTAACTATAAGTTCATCAGTCTTTTCAAACCAAATGCTTCATTTCATTCGTTCTTGGCATTTTTTCATTTCTGTTTCATTAATTTAAGCCCTTATTTTGATTATCTTTTCCTCTCTATTTTGATTATCTTTTCCTCTCTATTTTGTTGGGTGTGTTGAGTACTTTTGTTTTTCTCATGTTTGTGTTTTCATTAAGTTCTACGAGTTTAAAGTTTTCTCTCTTGCTTTTTTTTTCTTCACCAAACTTTGGGATACTAATGCATTGTTTAACTTCCATGATTTGTATACTCTTTGTAGTTTCTATTGTTGATATCCAGTTGTATCTGGTCACATAGAGGTCACATAGAATGCAAGATATGATTTTAATTTTCCTCTCTTTGTTGAGATTTGATTTGTGTCTTAAAATGTGATCTATTTTAGAGAGATAGTTCCAGGGACTTCTGAGAACAATGTGTATTTTTTTGTGTGTTTAATAGAATGTTCTGTAAATACTTGTTAGCTCCATTTGATTAACGATGCCATTTAATTCCAGAGTTTCTCTATTATTTTCTCACATAATCTGTATGTTGATGAAAGTCAGGTTTTTAAATTATCCACTGTCAGGGTATTGGCATTGACCTGTAGTTTTAAACCTAATAGTATTTATTTTATGAAATTGATGTTTATGTGCTTGATATGATTCTGTTTAGGAGTATAATATTCTTTTGTTGGAGCTCTTCCTTAGGGAGTAGAGTTAGTGTGAGTTTGAAGTCTATTTTGTCCGATATTAGATTAGCCATACATATTTCCTTCTTAGTTCCATTTGCTTGGGATATTTTTGACATACGTTTGCCCTGAGGTATTATTTTTGTTTAGGAGATATGTTTTTTTGGAGAGAGGAAAAAGAAAGATCCTGTTTTCTTTCTTTCTTTTTTTTTTGATTTTTTTATTGGATATTTTATTTACATTTCAGATGTTATCACCTTACCCCATTCCCCCCTCCCACCCAGGAACCCCCTATATCATCCCCCCTCCTCCTGCTTCTATGAGGATGTGCCCCCACCTACTCCCCCACTCCCACCTCCCCACCCTCGAATTCCCCCACTCGCAGTGTCCAGACTTCATGAGACCAAGGTTCTCCTTTCCCACCTATACCTGACAGGCCCATCCTCCCTTGAATATAGAGTTGGAGCCATGGGTCCCTTCCTACGTGCTCCCAGGCTGGTGGTTTAGACTCTAGGGGCTCTGGTTGGTTGGTATTGCTGCTCTCCTCATGGGGTTGCAAACCCTTAAAACTCCTTCAGTCTTTACTCTAACTCCTTCACTGGGAACCCCATGATCAGTTCAATGGTTAGCTGTGAGCATCTGCCTCTGAATATGTAGACTCTTGCAGACCTCTAAGGAGATAGCTATATCAGGTTCTTGTCAGCATGCACTTTCTGACTTCCACAGCAGCATCTACCTTTGCTGACAGCACATGCGATGGATACTCAGGTGGAATGGTCTTCAGACGGCCCCTTCCTTCAGTTTCTGTCCCTCACTTTGTCTCCATATTTGCTCCTTTGAGTATTTTGTTACTTCTAAGAAGGACCGAAGCACCCCCACTTGGTCTCCTTTCTTCATGAGCTTTATGTGGTCTGTGAATTGACTCTTGGGTATTTCAAGCTTCTGGGCTAAAATCCAATAATCAGTGAGTGAATACCATGTGTGTTATTTTGTGATTGGGTTACCTCACACAGGATGATATTTTCTAGTTCCATCCATTTACCTAAGAATTTCTCAAATTCATTGTTTTTAATATCTGAGTAATACTCCATTGTGTAAATGTACCACATTTTTTTGTATCCATTCCTCTGTTGAAGGACATCTGGGTTCTTTCCAGCTTCTGGCTATTATAAATAAAGCTGCTATGAACATAGTGGAGCATATGTCTTTGTTATATGTTAGAGCATCTTCTGTGTATATGCCCAGGAGTGGTATAGCTGGGTCCTCAGGTAATGCTATGTCCAATTTTCTGAGAACTGCCAGACTGATTTCCAGAGTGGTTGCACCATCTTGCAATCCCACCAACAATGGAGGAGTGTTCCTCTTTCTCCACATCCTCACAAGAATCTACTGTCACTTGAGTTTTTGATCTTACCCATTCTGACTGGTGTGAGGTGGAATCTCAGGGTTGTTTTAATTTGCATTTCCCTGATGACTAAGGATGTTGAACATTTCTTTAGATGCTTCGCGGCCATTCACATTTCCTCAGTTGAGAATTCTTTGTTTAGCTCTATACCCCATTTTTTAATAGGGTTATTTGGCTGTCTGGAGTCTAATTTCTTGAGTTCTTTGTATATATTGGATATTAGTCCTCTATTGGATGGATGTAGGATTGGTAAAGATCTTTTCCCAATCTGTTGGTTGCCATTTTGTCCTATTGACAGTGTTCTTTGCCTTACAGAAACGTTGCAATTTTATGAGGTCCCATTTGTCTAGATCTTAGAGCATAAGCCACTGGTGTTCAGTTCAGGAACTTTTCCCCTGTGCTAGGTATTCGAGGGTCTTCCCAAACTTCTCTTCTATTAGTTTCAGTGTATCTGGTTTTATGTGGAGGTCCTTATCCACTAGGACTTCAGCTTTGTACTAGGAGATAAGAATGGATCCATTTGCATTTTTCTACATGTTGTGCTCCAGTTGAACCAGCACCATTTGTTGAAAATGCTGTCCTTTTTCCACTGGATGTTTTTTAGCTCCTTTGTGAAGAATCAAATGACCATAGGTATGTGGGTTCATTTCTCAGTCTTCAATTCTATTCCACTGATCTCCTTGCCTGTCTCTGTACCCATACCATGCAGTTTTTAATCACTATTTCTCTGTAGTACAGCTTTAGGCCAGGTATGGTGATTCCTCCAGAAGTTCTTTTATTGTTGAGAATAGTTTTCACTATCCTGGGTTTTTTGTTATTCCAAATAAATTTTAGAATTTCTCTTTCTAACTCTGTGAAGAATTGAGTTGGGATTTTAATGGGGATTGCATTGAATGTGTAGATTGCTTTTGGCAAGATGGCCATTTTTACTATATTAATCCTGCCAATCCATGAGCATGGGAGATCTTTCCATCTTCTGAGATCTTCTTTGATTTCTTTCTTCAGAGACTTGAAGTTCTTCTCATACAGATCTTTCACTTGCTTGGTTAGATTTACACCAAGGTATTTTGTATCATTTGTGACTATTGTGAAGGTTGTCATTTCCCTAATTTCGTTCTCAGCTTGTTTACCCTTTGAGTAGAGAAAGGCTACTGATTTGTTCGAATTAATTTTATATCCCACCACTCTGCTGAAGTTGTTTATCAGATTTAGGAGTTCTCTGATGGAAGTTTTGGAGTCACTTAAGTATACTATCATATCATCTGCAAATAGTGATATTTTGACTGCTTCCTTTCCTATTTGTATCCCTTTGCCTTCTTTTTCTTGTGTAATTGCTCTGGCTAGGACTTCCAGTACTCTACTGAATAGGCAGGGAGAGAGTGGGCAACCTTGTCTAGTCCCTGATCTTAGTGAGATTGCTTCAAGTTTCCCTCCATTTAGTTTGATGTTGGCTACTGGTTTTCTGTATATTGCTTTTACTATGTTTAGGTATGGGCTTTGAATTCCTGATCTTTCCAATACTTTTACCATGAAAGGATGTTGAATTTTGTCAAATGCTTTCTCAGCATCTAGTGAGATGATCATGTGGTTCTTTTCTTTGAGTTTGTTTATATAGTGGGTTACATTGATGGACTTCCAAATATTGAACCATCCCTGCATTCCTGAGATAAAGCCCACTTGATCATGATGAATGATTATTTTGATGTGTTCTTGGATTCAGTTTGCTAGAATTTTATTGAGTATTTTTGCATCGATATTCATAAGGGAAATTGGTCTGAAGTTCTCTTTCTTTGTTGGGTCTTTGTGAGGTTTAGGTATGAGTGTGATTGTAGCTTCATAGAACGAACTGGGTAGTGTTTCTTCCGTTTCTATTGTGTGGAATAATTTCAAGAGAATTGGTGTTAGGTCTTCACTGAAGGTCTGATAGAATTCTGCACTAAAACCATCTCGTCTTGGGCTTTTTTTGGTGGGGAGACTTTTAATGACTGCTGTTATTTCTTTAGGGGTTATGGGACCATTTAGATGGTTTATTTGCTCCTGATTTAACTTTGGTACCTGATATCTGTCTAGAAAATTGTCCATTTCATCTAGATTTTCCAGTTTTGTTGAGTATAGTCCTTTGTAGTAGAATCTGATGATTTTTTGAATTTCCTCAGTTTCTGTTGTTATGTCTCCCTTTTCAGTTCTGATTTTATTAATTTGGATACTGTCTCTGTGCCCTCTGGTTTATCTGGCTAAGGGTTTACCTATCTTGTTCATTTTCTCAAAGAACCAACTCCTGGTTTTGTTGATATTTCGCATAGTTCTTCCTGTTTCTGTTTTGTTGATTTCAGCCCTGAGTTTGATTATTTCCTGCTGTCTACTCCTTTTGGGTGTATTTGCTTCTTTTTGTTCTAGAGCTTTTAGTTGTGCTGTCAAGTTGTTAGTGAGTGCTCTCTCCAGTTTCTTTTTGTAGGCACTTAGAGCTATGAGTTTTCCTCTTAGCACTGCTTTCATGGAGTCCCACACGTTTTGGTATGATGTTTCCTCATTTTCATTAAATTCTAAAAAGTCTTTAATTTCTTTATTTATTGTTTTCCTTGACCTAGTCATCATTGAGTAGAGCGTTGTTCAGTTTCCACATACATGTGGGTTTTCCATTGGTTTTGTCATTATTAAAGACCAACCTTAGTGCCTGGTAATCTGATAGGATGCAAGAGATTATTTCAATCTTTTTGTATCCGTTGAGGCCGTTTTGTGATCAATTATATGGTCTATTTTGGAGAGGGTACCATGAGGTGCTGAGAATAAGGTATATTCTTTTGTTTTAGGATGAAATGTTCTATAGATGTCTGTTAAATCTATTTGGTTCATAACTTATGTTAATTTCAGTGTGTCTCTGTTTAGTTTCTGTTTCCATGATCTGTCCATTGCTGAGATTGGGGTGTTAAAATCCCCCATTATTATTGTGTGAGGTACAATGTGTGTTTTGAGCTTTAGTATAGTTTCTTTTATGTATGTGTATGCCCTTACATTTGGAGCATAGATGTTCAGAATTGAGAGTTCATCTTGGCAGATTTTTCCTTTGATGTGTATGAAGTGTCCTTCCTTATCTTTTTTGATTACTTTTGGTTGAAAGTCAATTTTATTTGAGATTAAAATGGCTACTCCAGCTTGTTTCTTAGGTCTATTTGCTTGGAAAATTGTTTTCCATCCTTTTACTCTGAGGTAGTGTCTTTTTTTGTTACTGAGGTGCGTTTCCTGTATGCAGCAAAATTCTGGGTCCTGTTTATGTATCCAGTCTGATAGTCTATGTCTTTTCATTGGAAAATTGAGACCATTGATGTTAAGAGATATTAAGGAAAAATGATTGTTGCTTCCTATTATTTTTGTTATTAGAGGTGGAATTATGTTTGTGTAGCTATCTTCTTTAGGGCTTGTTGGAAGATTACTTCCTTGCTTTTTCTAGGTTATAGTTTCCTTCCTTGTGTTGGTGTTTTCCATCAATTATCCTTTGAAGTGCTGGGTTTTTGTGGGAAGATATTGTGCAGATTCGGTGTTGTCATGGAATATCTTGGTTTCTCCATCTGTAGTGATTGAGAGTTTTGCTGGGTATAGTAGTCTGGGCTGGCATTTGTGTTCCCTTAGGGTCTGTATGATGTCAGTCCAGGATCTTCTGGCTTTTATAGTCTCTGGTGAGAAGTCTGGTGTAATTCTTATAGGTCTGCCTTTATATGTTACTTGACATTTTTCCCTTACTGCTTTTAGTATTTTTTTCTTTGTTTTGTACATTTGATGTTTTGATTATTATGTGATGGGAGGTATTTCTTTTCTGTCTATTTTGTTTGGCATTCTGTAAGCTTCTTGTATGTTTATTGGTATCTCATTCTTTAGGTTAGGAAAGTTTTCCTCAATAATTTTGTTGAAGATATTTACTGGCCCTTTAAGTTGGGAATCTTCACTCTCATGTATACCTATTATCTTTAGGTGTGGTCTTCTCATTGTGTCCTGGATTTCCTGGATGTTTTGGGTTAGGAGCTTTTTGCATTTTGCATTTTCTTTAACAGTTGTGTCAATGTTTTCCATGGTGTCTTCTGCACATGAGATTCTCTCTTTTATCTCTTGTATTCTGTTGGTGATGCTTGCGTCTGTGTTTCCTGATCTCTTTCCTAGGTTTTCTATCTCCAGGGTAGTCTCCCTTTGAGATTTCTTTATTGTTTCTATTTCCATTTTTAGATTCTGAATTGTTTTGTTCAATTCCTTCCCCTGTTCGGTTGTGTTTTCTTGCAAATCTTTAAGGGATTTTTGTGTTTCCTCTTTAAGGGCTTCTACCTGTTTACCTGTGTTCTTCTGTACTTCTTTAAGGGAGTTACTTATGTCCTTCTTAAAATCTTCTCTTATCATCATGAGAAATGATGTTAATTCTGAATCCTGCTTTTCCTGTGTGAGGGGGTATCCACAGCTTGCTATGGTGGGGAACTGGGTTCTGATGATGCCAAGTAACTTTGGATTCTGTTGCTTGTGTTCTGTGCTTGCCTTTCGCCATCTGGCTAACTCTAGTGTTGCCTGCCTGTGCTCACTATGTCTGACTGGAGTCTGTCTTTCTAGTTATCTTGCTTGTGTCAGAACTCCTCAGAGTTCAGATGTCTCTGTGATCCTGTGATCCTAAGCTCCTGGGTGGAAGAACTCCTGGGACTCAGACTGCCTCTAGGATCCTGAAATCCTGCTGCTCTGAGTGCAGTGGTTCCTCTTGAATGGTTCAGGATATGGTGTCTTCACAGGAATAGACCACCTAGGTGTTCACTGGTCTGAGTGGGGTGACTCCTCTAGAATGGCTCAGGGTACTTTGTCCACTGCTCTGCGTGCAGCAGGTCCTCTAGGATGGCTCAGGACAAGATGTCTCCACAGGAGCAGACCAGCTAGGTGTTTGCCCCAGCCAGAACGACCAGGTGTGGGGGTTGGGGAGGGCGGGTAAGGGAAGTAGTATTCTGGAGAGGCAGGATTTGAGTATCTGGTGGTTCCTGAGCATCCGTGGCTCCTAGTTGTTACTCTGGGGTGTAGGTTAGTGGGTAAGGTTTCTTACCTGCTGCTCTGAGTGCAGTGGCTCCTCTAGGATGGCTCAGGATAAGGTGTCTCCACAGGAGCAGACCAGCTTGGTGTGTGCCCAGCCAAAATGACCAGGCGTGGGCAAGATCCTGTTTTCTAGTACAATGTCTTGGTTTCTTTTTTCATCAGTTAAGACTATTCATATTCAGGCTTATCATTTAAAAAGCCATATTAATTTCTGTCATTTTGGTTTTTTTTGGTAGTAATTTATTAGACATCTTGTTAACATCTTGAATTGATTAATTGTTCTTTTTGCCTTCTTGGATGTGTTTATATTTTGATTAATATTGATTATATTCTTTCTTCTATCGTCTGTAGAGCTGGTTCAATGGTCACGAATTTTTTAAAGCAATCTAATTATATTGTGAAAAGTTTTCCTTTTCCATTTAAGTAGGACTGATAGTTTTACTGGATATATTAGTGTCTGGACTGGCATCTGTGTTTTTACAGAACTTACAGGACTTTTGATCAGTGCTTTTCAGTTTTTATACTCTCTACTGAAAAGTCAATTGACATTTTGGTGGTGCTGCCTTTTTATGTGACTGGATCTTTCCCTTTTGCCACTTTCAATATCTTTGCTTTGTACATTTAGTGTGCTGACTATTGGATGTGGGAAGTTCCTTTTTTAAGTCCTACCTAATTGGTGTTCAGTCTACTTCTTGGACATTGACAAGCATCTTTTTCCTTAGATTAGCAAAGTTTTTTCATATGGTATTTTTTGAGACTCTTTTCTGGACATTTGGCATGCATTTCCTCTCTTTCATATATACCCATGATTTGGTTTATTTATAATATTCCAGAATTCCTTCATGTTGTTTTCATTTTTCTTTATTGATCAGAATTTTGATTGACTGAGTGATCCAATCCTTCTATCTTAACTTCAATTCATCCAATCTATTGTTGAGGTTTCCCTCTGTTTGAATTTCTAAATTTTTCTTTTCTTTTTTCCCATTAATTAATTTATTTACTTTATATCTCAATCTCAGCCCCACCTTTTAGGGCCCCTCCCTTTCATCTCTGAGGTAGAGGAGGCCCCCTCTGGGGGTACCAACCCACTTTGGCACCTCAAGTCACTCCAGGACTAGGTAATTCCTCTCCCATTGAGGGCAAACAGGTCAGCCCAGTTTTGGGGGGGGGCAGGATCCACAGGTAGGCAACAGAGTCAGGATTAGCCCCCTTGCTCTAGTTGTTGGTGCCTCCTCATGAAGACCAAGCTGCTCATCTGCTACATATGTGCTGGAGGGCCTCGGTCCAGCCCATGCATTTTCTTTGGATGGTGGTTCAATTTCTGTGAGCTCCATGGGCTCAGATTAATTGTCTCTGTAGGTTTCTTATGGAATCCTTTGACCCCTCCAGCTCCCTCAGTCCTTCCTCTTACTCTTCCACAAGACTCCCTGAGTTCTGCATAATGTTTGGCTGTAGGTCTCTACATCTGTTTCCATCAATGGCTAGATGAAGCATTTCAGATGACAGCTGTACTAGGCTCCTGTCTGCAAACGTAGTTGTCAGGGGTTGTCTATTTCCTATAAAGCATGTCTCAAGTTGGGCCAGTCATTGGTTGCTTATTCTTTTATGCGTCAGGAGGGGGTGGGGGAGATTTGCTGTAAAGAGCTCTGTCTAAATTTCTTGGAGAAGATCTTTTCTCTTTCAGTCTTTCATGCTCTTGGCACTCATTCAGAACCAAACTGGATCCTGCCCCCTTCCAGGTTCAACCTTCCATTTCCTGCCTGGTGTAAACTCTTGGACCACCATTCCCAACTCTCTGTGGTCCCAGCCATATCTACAAGAGACCACGTACCACAGCATCTGACCCATATCTGGATGTTTCTCACCCCCATCCCCCCAAAAAAAACAAAAACCAAAAAACCATGATAGGACTGGGACCTCTATCATAGACTGTGTTCTGTTTTCCCTGAGCAGAAGTAAAAATTAGTGATTCTTTGGCTTTCCTCAGTGTCTGTTGTTATGTCTCCTTTTTCATGTATAAGTTTGTTAATTTGGGTATCATCCTTCTGCTTTTTTGTTAGGTTGGCTAAGTGCTTGTCTATCTTGTTGATTTTCTCAAAGAACCAGTTCTTGGTTTCATTGATTCTTTGAATTGCTCTCTTTGTTTCTAATTGATTGATTTCAGTGCTGACTTTGACTATTTCTTTCTGTCTACTCCTCTTGGTGTGTTCACTTCATTTTGTTCTAGAGCTTTCAGGCATGCTCTTAAGTTGTTAATATGAGATCTCTCCAATTTCTTTATGAAGGCAGTTAATACAATGAGCTTTTCTCTTAGTACTGCTTTCATTGTGTCTGGTAAGACTGAGTATGTTGTGCTTTCATTTTCATTGGATTCTAGAAAGTACTTAATTTCTTAAGTTTTCACCTGATCATGATTATTGGTTATTTAGTAGAGAGTTGTTCAGTTTCCATGAGTTTGTAGGTGTTTTGTTTTTTAGTGTTGTTGTTGAGTTTCAGTTGTGGTTACTGGTGGTTTATAAAGTTGAAGAGTTTAGTTGGATCTTCTTGTATATGTGAAGGCTTCCTTGGTGATTGAATATGTGGTGAATTTTGGAGAAGGCCCATGAGATGCTGTTTGGGTGAAATGTTCTGTAGATGTCTCTTAGGTCTATTTGATTCATAATGTGGGTTGGTTTCATTATTTCTCTGTTTAGTTTCTGTCTGGTTGACCTGTCCATTGTTGGGAGTGGGGTGATGATATCTTCCACTATTAATGTATGGGGTTCGATGTGTGATTTAACCTTAATAATGCTCCTTTTACATATCTATGTGCCCTTGAATTTGGGGCACAGATGTTCAGAATTGATACATTATCCTGGTGGATGTTTCCTTTGATGAGTATGAAGTGTCCTTTACCATTTCTTTTGATTAATTGTGGTTGAAACTATTTTACTAGATATTACAATGGCTACTCCAGCTTGCTACTTGGTCTGTTTGTGTCGAAAATCATTTTCCAGTCCTTTACTTTGAGATAATATCTATTTTTGCTGCTGAGTTGTGTTTCTTTTATGCAGCAGAATGATAGATCCTGTTTTTTATATCCATTGTGTTAACCCATGTCTTTTTATTGGGTACTCGATTCTATTGATGTTTAGATATTAATGAACAATGTTTGTTAATTCTTGTTGTTTTGATGTTGTTTGTGGTTCTCTCTCTCTCTCTCTCTCTCTCTCTCTCTCTCTCTCTCTCTCTCTCCATTCCTTTGATTCACTGGTGTGGGGTTATTTATTTCCTGTGTTTTCTTGGATGTAGTTAGCTTCCTTGGACTGAAGTTTTTATTCTAGTATTTTCTGTAGGGCTGGATTTGTGGAGAGATATTGTTTAAACTTGGTTTTGTAATGGAATATCTTGCTTTCTCCATCTATAGTGATTGGAAGTTTTGCAGGGTACACTAGTCTGGGCTGACATCTTTGCTCTCCTAGAGTCTGCTAGACATCTGCCAAGACCTCTCTGGTTTCAGAGTCTTTACTGAGAAGTCAGGCATAATTTTTATAGGTCTGCCTTTATATGTTCCTTGGACTTATTTTTGGTGCTTTTAATATTCTTTTTTTTGTTTTGTTTACTTGGTTTTTTGATTATTATGTGGCAGGAGGAATTCTTTTCTGATCTAATCTTTTTTGTGTGTGTTTTGTAAGATTCTTGTATGTTTATCTATATTGCTTTCTTTAGGTTGGGGACATTTTCTCCTATGATTTTCTTGAAAATATTTTCTGGGCCTCTGAGCTGGAGTTCTTCTCCTTCTTTTATTACTACTATTCTTATGTTTGGTCTTTTCATAGTGTCCCAGAGTTCTTGGATGTTTTGTGTCAGAGATTTTTCAGATTTAACATTTCTTTCCTTTTTAAAAATTAGATATTTAATTTATTTACATTTCAGATGTTATTCCTTTTCCCCATTTCCCGTCCCCATAAGCCCCCTGTCTATTCCGCCTCTTTTTTGCTTTTGTACCATTTTAGTTACATGCAAGTATTAAGGTCAGCTCTAGGTTGAGGATCTAGCAATACAATAGATTTAAATAGTTAAAGAACAAACAAGACAATAAACACAAATAGTCACAGAACAAACAAGGCAATAAACAAAATTCTATGATCACTCCCATGATCACTATTTCTAAGGGCCTATCAGGAAGACTAAAATATCTGAGCCTACTTTCCAGTCCAAAGTCACTTTTATGACTATGCCTACTTCTTTGTTCTAGCCTAAAATTTATATTCCTGCCTGAAATTACTTCTTTGTTCTAGCCTAATGTCAGATTCCTGCCTAAAGCCCATTTCTTTGTCTTTAACCAATTTCAGATTCCTGCCAAGCAGCCCCAAAAACTCTCCATGTCTCCCCACTTTTAGTTCATAAATAAGACTAAGTATGTCTTAGGTTGTTCTGACAAGAATGCCTTTCTTACCCGTCATGGAATATGCTTTATAAAAAGCAATGCACTTTTGTCTTAGGCTGGTAAGACTCTGGGCAGAATCTTACCTGCTTCTATCATCTTTTAAAGACTCCATTTAACATCATCTTCTTGTAGTTTGGCTGTGTTAGGATATTCAGGGCTTGAGGTGATAGAATAGCTGTGACCTGGTTGTGCCATTGCCCTAGTTTTTGTTGCCTGTGTTCTTAAGATGGCTTTTGGCTATCTGGTTGCTCCTGGTGTTTCCTGGATTTTCCTGGTGCTGGCAAGACTCCCTGTGGAGGCAAAGAGTGCTGTGGGCCTAGCAATGGAGTTCATGGAATAACGGCATGCTGCCCACTTCTACTTGCTGTGTTCCAGGTGTACCTAGCATGCAGGGTATTGGTCTGGGATGGATGTAACCTGGATGTTCCTGGGGCCCTATAGGCCTTCTCAGGAAAACAGACAGGGCCATGGGCCAGAGGATGAAAAACATGTGACAGTACACAACTTTTATATATTACTTTCATTAAGATATATATCATATCCTAATTATTTTAAGTTTATTTATTGGATATATTATTTATTTACAATACAGGTGTCATCCCCTTTCCCCATTTCCCCTCCCTAGAACCCCTTATCTCATCCCCCCTCCTTTATGCTTGTATACCATTTTGATTACATGCATATATTAAGGTCAGTTCTAGGTTGAGGGTCTAGCAATACAAAAGATGCAAATAGTCAAGGAACAAGCAATACAATAAACACAAATAGTTAAAGAAAAAGCAAGGCATTAAATCCAATTATGTGAACATTCCCATGATCATTGTTTCTAAGGGCTTATCAGGATGACGAAAGTATCTGAACCAACTTCCCTGTCCTAGTCCAAGGTCATTTTCATGTCTGAAGCCTACTTCCTTGTTCTAGCCTAAAATTTAGATTCCTGTCTGAAATTACTTTTTTGTTGTAGCCTAATGTCAGATTGCTGCCTACTTCCTTGTCCTTGGCCAATGTCATATTCCTGCCAAGCAGCCCATTTCCTTGTCCTTGGCCCATCAGATCCTTATCAAGCAGCCCCAAAGGCTCTCTACCTCTCCCCCTTTTGTTATTTCATTAATAAGACTGAGCCTGTCTTAGTTCATTCTGACAAAAATGCCTTTCTTATCTCTTATAGAATATGCATTATCAAAAGCAATGCACTTCTTCTTAGGTTGGTAAGGCTCTGTGCAGGATCTTGCCTGTCCGTTACTTGTCAGCCTGTTAATTTAATAACACTGTCTGGGGGTCCATTTTCAGGTTCAAGCCATGTACTTTGCTGCCAACATGTTGATGTTGTTGAAGAAAGGCTTTAACACAATGGGCAGGAAAAAAAGTATTCCCAGGACAAAAAGGGCCAGCATGGTCCAGCTGTATATGTCATTTTTGAAGCTTGACTAAAATAGAAATACTGACCTTAGGCCATGGGTAATTTTGTCTGCACTATCTACTGCATCAACAGTCAACAGGGCAGTATTCTTGAAATTCATAAGCTCCCTATGTATCATTAAAACATCCTGAGAGGTGTTAGAATTATGCCAAATACACTGCACATGTCATTAAACTTCTTCCTAATTATAATGACTACCACTGTAAATTGTAGAACTCACATGAATCCAATGGTACTTGCATGACACTCAAGATGGCTCCTTACCCTTAATTCTGAACCTCTTTCCAGTAATTTGGATAGGATAAAGAGCATCAATCTCTTCTTCCAAATGCCTATCTAAATCCTCTGGTATATTAAACACATTAGTAACATTTTTTTGCTAAATGATTACCAAACATAGCTGTCTTAACTTCTTGTGTCACAGTAATTGCAGAAGCAGTGGTGCTAGCAATTAATGTAATTAAAGCTGTTATACCAGCAATAATCAAGCCCACTACCCTCTTGCTTCTGCTTAAAGCCTGACCCATTTCTTCCAGTACTTGCAAGCTATTTTTAGAATACCAAGGTTCTGTGATACTCAGGGAAATAAAACAAAAGCCTTGTTGATAGGCCTCCATTACTGACATGCTGGATTTCAAAACACAAACATAATTAGAAGGTGTACAATTAATGCAACTTACCTTAACTACTGTATAAGAAACAAAAGTATTTTTAGCTTGACAATTAAAAGAACCTTAACACATGTGCTAACACCTGTTTGAAATCCAGATCCTGCCCCAACTTTATCTCTTGCTAACATAACATCATAGAGAACTGCAGCTCGTTTCCATTTTTGTCTCTGAAAATGTCCAGAACCAGACTTTCAAATAAAGACTGTTATTTCCAATATTGAATTGATTTCTAGACCAGTTCATGATTGAATCTGAATAACTGGTCACATTTAATAACAATCCAAGAGGCATTATATCTTTTCTTTTTGATTCTCTGTTCCACAAGGTCTAAGAACTTGAGACTACAAAGCTTGTCCCATCAGGGATGTAGGTAAGTAATAATGGGTTGGGAATTTATGTCCAATACAACTTCCCAGTCACCGTTGTCAGGGAACTCAGCAAGCTCACAGGTGAGCACTATTCTTTGTCCTGACATCAGCATCTCTCTCTCTCATCATTCTGGCAGGCACCCTGCTCCTTCAGCATCCTGTAGAAAAAACAGAAACATGCCCTCTTCCTTATATTTAATACCTGATCAAGATCATGCCTTATGCCAGTAAGTGGATCCTTCCCTTTCACCTATGCATAAGTATGCCTACTTTTAGAGCTCCATAGACACTCAGCAGAAAGTTCTTCGGAATCCAATTTTTTTAAAAAAAATTTTTTTAAATAAAAAATAGAAAGAATACAGTTTAAATAAATTTGTGGTGTACAGGGGTATATCTTCCCCTTTTTTATTTGTTTTAAAGTTCCATGGGCCAGTTCGACTGTCTCTCATCCTTGACAATTATAAGGAATCCCTGTAATATGGGTAATGTTAAATTGCTGCTAAAAAGTCTCAAATGTTTGACTGTCATAGCTTGCTCCATTATTTGTTTGTCTGTTTTTCTTTTTCTTTTTTTTATTATTGGGTACTTTATTTATCTACATTTCAGATGTTATCCTCTTTCCTCATTCCCTACCCCCAGAAACTCCTTAACCCATCCTCCCTCTTCCTATTTTTATGAGGGTGTGCCCGCATCCACCTCCCCTCTCTCGAATTTTCCCTTACTGGGTCATCCAGCCTTCAAGGGACCAAGGCTCTCCTCTCCCACTAATGCCCGACAAGTCCATCTTCCTCTACAAATACAGCTAAAGATATGGATCTCTCCTTGTATGTTCACAGGCTAGCTGTTTAGACCTAGGGAGCTCTGGTTGGTTGGTATTTTCCCTCTCCTCATGGGGCCACAAGCTCCTTCAACTTCTTCAGTCTTCTCTCTAACTCCTCCACTGGGAACCCTGTGGTCAGTTTGATGGTGAGTTGTGAGCATCCACCTCTGTATATGTCAGGCACTGGCAGTGCCTCTCAGGAGACAGGTATATCAGGCTCCTGTCAGCATGCACTTCCTGACATCCACCACAGTGTTTGCATATGGTGATTGCATCTGGGAGGGATCTCCAGGTGGGGTAGTCTCTGGATGGTCTCTCCTCCAGTTTCTGCCCCAGACATTGTCTCATGTTTGCTCCTGTATTTTGTTACTCCTTCTAAGAAGGACCAAAGCACCCACACTTTAGTCTTTCTTTTTCTTGGGCTTCATGTGGTCTGTGAGTTATGTCTTGGGTATTGTGAGATTTTGGGCTAATACCTACTTATCGATGAGTGCATACCATATATGTTCTTTTGTGATTGGGTTACCTTACTCAGGATGATATATTCTAGAACTTCTAAATTTTTTTTAAAAACTTCTTTTTCTTTTCTAGAGAATTAAAGACGAAGAAGAAAATTAGGAGAGATTTGAATTTTTGTATTGATAGATTAGTTTGGTACAAATGATGCTATCTCTGAAGATAATGAAAAAGCTAATAAAATTTTATTTAAAAAAGTAGCAAACTATTAAGTCATTGAGCCAACACCATGGAGATGAGAAATGTAGAGAGGTAAAGTGACCTTCTAGAGCAGCATTTGTTTAGTGTGGCGGGGGCTTGGTGATTGTGGGAGAGAACAAGTGGTTGAAAGCTTAGTGTATTTTTAAGCAGAAGGACTGTATGCTTATATGTTAGGATTAAGTTGCTAACAAAGTTTTGATGAGTCATATATGAGTGTAGGGAAACAAGTGGAAATTTCAGGCTACATCCCTACAGGAAGGAAGTCAGGCAGGACTGAAGCTCATAAAGTCTCACTTCACATTCAGGAAATTTCTTGGATACTAAATTGCAAGGTACAGGACATGATCTATGATCCAAACAGCCTCTGAACAACTAAGCCAAGCCTCAACATAGTGACATGGAAGGATTGGAACCTAGGGTCCACCAAATGAAGAGGCTTTGGTGATTGCATCAGTCTTATGCTTAAAGATACTGTGGACTCACACTGCAGAGATGAGCACTAAATGGAACCTGACTATAATGAAGAAGGCCCAGTATGCTTAACTGAGTTCAGTCCCTGGCAGAGGAACAAGTGAATGTTTTTAGGAGGATAGTAATATGAGGATTTCTTTATGTGTGTGTGTATGTGTGTGTGTGTATGTATGTGTATGTGTGTATGTGTTCATATGTACAATACACTTTCTAAGTTAATAGAGACTCACATGACTCAGACAATTTTTAGTAGAAAAATGTAAGGACAGCTAATTTCCCCTTGAACATAGAATTTCAGAAAAATAGAGGAATTGTATATAAAAACAAATCAAACTGAAATTTTAGGATTTAAATGCATAACAATTGAAATTGAAGACAGTAAAGGGATGATTTAAATAAAAGGCTGGTTATTAGAGAAGATAGGATTAGTGAAGACAGATCCAGCAGAAGCAAAGTGAATAAAATGAGGAGACAAACAGTAGGCAATGCATAAAAAGAATGTGAAGTCACACTCGTCCAAACTTGACATAGAGAAGAGGAAAAGATGGGGCAGGAATAGCCTTAAAAGTTAAAGGACACGCCAAGGAAGCAAGTTAGAATTCAGGTTCTCCATCATAAATTAATACAACTATTTGTACACTTTCCTAGAGATATGTTGCTTTTAATTAAGCATCAAAACAACCAATGTATATCTTACTGTAAAAAAATTTGATATTTTAGTCTATTGATGTATGCATTATCTATGATGCTAAAAATCTCATTACCCTATCACTTAACAACAGGAGCATAGACTAGCAAAGCTTTGAGATTTTTATATTTACAAACTTAAGAGTTATCTGTTTAAAATTTCATAATATAGAAAGCATTGAGTAGAAAATGAAGAATGTTCTCTACAGCCCCACTGTGTATGCCTGTATGCATTTATATGTCTTCAAGCAAAAAATAAAATTATATATAATATACATTTGGTATGACAAGTAAGTCATGGAAATATTTTTAATTTCTTATAAAGTTTTCTGTTTACTAAACAGAGGTGAAAATAAAAACATCTATTTTAGCAGATGTTTTATTTACCAGTAAATGTAATTTGGAAGCAGTTTTATTCTTGGTAGCAATAGTGCATTTAGTTTTCCATTCATTCAGTTATATTTATTGATCCTGTCTTATATACTAGGTACTGGACCAGATAGTCAGGGAAAAAGCCAGACATATTTATTGCCTCAGGGAATTTAGTGTCAGTTGGGAATATAGGCATTGACTTGTAGCTGTAACAAAGAGCTTGTCATTAGAGGAGAAATTCAAGGTGCTTTTGGAAGGGATAGCAATGTCGGGCAGAGAGATGCTACAAAATTCCCAGAAGAAAACCTATTGTATGAATAAAACTTTCCATATGATTAGGGAGAATCATATGTACACAGGTGCGTGCGCGCACAGACACACACACACACACACACACACGAGATAGAGTCTTGCTATGTAGCTTTAGGTGACTTGCTACTTACTATGTAGCCTATGGTAGTCCTCTGATTTCAGCCTCCCCCAGGCTAGGAATAAAGCTGTGTATCATAACACCTCTCTAGACTGATCAGATTCAGCAATCAAACATTTTACAACATCAAAGGCTTAGATAGTCCAGTTTCTCTAGGAATCTTTTTCCTCTAGAAATTTAGGACACTAATATACATGGGCTATTCTACTATAGGAAACTTACTGACTATATAAACTGATGAATGAGCTCATATGCAAGACTAATGTGACTTTCCAAAGAACCTGCTAATCAAAGCAAAAAGTAGGATATCCTAAATAAAATGCCCCAACAACTCCATATTTTAAAAATTAAGTAGTGCAGGTCCTAAAGAAGAAAAATAAAAGCACAAAGCATGAACCTAGAGCTACCCTCCGTATCTTATAGTCTAGGGCACAGTGTAGCTGCTGATAAAACATCTGCATGCATACTCTCTTTGAGGACAGATTGTCCAAACTTATCACAAGTTGGACAGTGAGCCTCCCTAGTGCACAATGCAACTAGAACTTGCAGGATCACGACCTAGTATAATGGGGAGAGTACAAAACTGACATATATTCACAATCTCAAATAATTTATTTATTCTCCAGAGGGAATTCTTGCATGTGAAGCACTGTCATTTGGAAGTTGAAGACAGCCGGGCAGTGGTGGTGCACGCTTTTAATCCCAACACTTGGGAGGCAGAGGCAGGCGGATTTCTGAGTTTGAGGCCAGCCTGGTCTACAGAGTGAGTTCCAGGACAGCCAGGGCTACACAGAGAAACCTTGTCTCGAAAGACCAATAAAAAAGGAAGTTGAAGACATGTTAGCATTGGTTAGAGGAGTGTCAAGCAGGCTCAGAGAATGGGACTTCAGAAGGTACTGAAGAGTCCAATTCAGAAAGTCGTTATCATGATGTGTATGTTTGTTTGTTGGTTTTTGCAGTTATAGTACCAGTGTAATGGTGGTCTCATAAACTAAGCATGAAACATTTTCTGTTTTGGCTTCTTAAGAAATTTATGTAATATTGCTGATATTTCTTCTTTAATAGCTGATATGCTTTATCAAAAAAGCCAGTGCTAAGAGTTTCTGTATATGCAATTTTTAAAGTATGAATTCAGTTCATTCGCTACAGGACCATTCAGGTAACATGACTTTTGTAGTGTGAGTCTTTCAAACAATTTATTCATGTGATATTGGTTATTCAAGTTATAGAAATAAAGGTAAGGGAATATCTTTACATTATTCTTTTAATAGCTTTAAGAGTTTTTACTGACACTATCTCTTTATTGTTTGTATAAGTATTTGTGTATTTATTATTTAGACAGCCCTGAGGCTTATTAAATTTTTTGACTTTTTTCAAAAGCTCATTTTTGGTTTTGTTGAATAGTTTTTTTCTTTCCATTTAATTGATTTCTATACTAGCACTATTTCTTTTTACTTGTAATGAGTTTAATTTACTGTAATTTTCTAGCACAGCCTAGAGAAAACTTAGGTAATTTATTAGCACTCTTTCTCCATTTCTGATAAAATATCTCATATAAAATTTCCTTGAAATATTGTTTAAAGTCTATGAATTTTGATGTAGTATTTGTTTTTTAAAATTAATTTTAAGTGTGTGTGTTTGTGTGTGGCAGGGGAGCAGGTGCTTACAGAGACCAGAAGGAATGAAAACCCCCAGAGCTGGAATTATGGGCAGTTGAGAGTTGCTCTCTGTGTTTGCTGGGAGCTGAACTTGGGTCCCCTGGAAGATCAACAGAGTCTCTTAAACACTAAGCCATCTCTCTGCCTTTCTGTGTTTGTATTTTAATTTTCCTTTTGTTAAATATTTTCTATTTCCTTTGTGACTTTGTTTTTGAACCATGAAATATTTAGAAATACTTGTTTAATTTTCAAATACTTGAGGGTTTTGTAGATTGTCTAGATGTACATATGCTACTGTTTTTAGTTTAATTCTATCATAATAGATCTGTTTGTAAGATTTAAAATTTGAGAACTATGATAACATTTATTTTATGGGTTAGAATATAGTCTATTTTGGTGACAGTTTAATGTGAATCTAATATACTGTATGTTCTAATGTTTTGAGTGTTCTATACATTGTTAATTATTTTAAATTTGTTGACCACCTTCACACACACACACACACACACACAAGAGTGCGCTTATACTACTTTTCTTGTTGCTGTAATGAAGTACATGACATCGACAACTTAAAGAAGGAAGTGCACTTTGGATTCCAGCTAAGGGTACCATCCATCATGGCAGCAGGAGTGTGAGGTGGCGGTCACATTACATCTACAGCCAGGAAGTGGAGAGAGATGAGTTCTAATGCTCAGCTCCCTTTCTGTTTTTCATTCAGCGAGGGAGTTCAGCATAACAAGTGTTGCTATCCTCCTTCAGGGTGGGTTTTTCCTCCTCAGTAAAGCCTCTTCAGAAACCTGGTCACAGACACACTCAGAGGTCATTTGCTATGAGATTCTAAATCTAGTCAAGCTGTTGAATGGAGATCAACCATGACAATATTCTTTTGAGTTCTGTCCCCTAGTTCTATTGCTGCTGGGGAGGGAGTACTAACATCTAAATGTAACTATGTTTTTCCTTTATTATTGCAGGTTTTGCTCCATATGCTTTGAAGTTCCACTGATGAATGCATGAATGCCATGATTGTTCTGTGTTCTTGAGAAACTGGCTTTTATTTGCATTGTTCCCTCAGATCTTTGGTAATATTCTTTGTTCTAGACAACGTTAATTATCCCTGTTGCTGTTCAGTGCATGAGAAACCTTCTTATTTACAAGCTACACTTTTACCTACACTGCCTCTGGGAGGTAGCTCAGACTTCAGTGCTATAGAACTTTGGGACTGTCCCTTTTCTGTGCCTCTCAGATGGTCTATGATTTAAATTTTGATTGGAGTATTAGTTCTACTCAAACAGCCACTACTACCCTGACTTGATTGTCTCATCCTTATGAAGGCTTTTAAGTCTTCTTAGGCGAACATATGCCTTGTGTGGACCACCTTCAGGTTCTTCACTGGAATTTCATCCCCCAGTCTCCAACTCATTAGGACCCTTTATAGCTTGTTCCTCTGCCCAGGAATGTGATGCTAATTTTGTAGTTTTTGTTTCTCAAAGTGCTATTTATCGAATGTCATTTCCTTTTCTGTATGCTGGCTTCCCTCCACACCATTTTACATTTTCTTTACATGGTACTGAGGAAGTTACTTTCTGTAGCTTGTCAAGTAATTTAAATGTAATCTAGGGTGGAACATAAAAGATTTTTCTTTTTTTCAATGCCAGAAGAAAGTCTACTTCTATTTGAAACCTGTCTCTGGCACCTCATTCAATGGAATGAGATTAAAAAAAAATGAGGAAGTCATTCTCTTTTTACAATCAATGAAAAGAAGGTAGCCATGGGACTCTGGAAAGCCTTAGCAGCAGGTTGCATGAGACTGAGTGGAACTCTGCTTATAACCATTTTCTTCTTTCTTTTTCCCCCCATGCCAGAGACATGTACTGACTTTTTGCTTGTGAAACTACTTGAAGATGCTCTGAGTCCTATATTTTCACAAAGGAGATTGCTTTGTTCTTTCAAAAAGTCTGTTGCCCAATTTGAAATTGTTCATTCAATTGGAATATTGGCCCTGTAGTGATTCTCTGTCATTCTTTGGGTGGGAAATGATTTTTCTTCTTTTATTTGTCATATGAGAGTAAGAGTTTACAGCTTCAGATTTTTCACACATTATTTAAAAAACCTGTTCTCAATGTGATGAACTCTTGTATAGGCTTGTCTATGCCAATGTGTAAAAACCTCCAGCTGCCTTGGAGACTGTGCAGATAAAGTTCTGTTCCTCATTAGATGCTCTGACTAACACTGTGGGAAATAAAATATTTCCCCAGATTTTAAGTTTTTAAATTTGACTTTATCTCCATTCCCAATTTTATACACAATAGTTAATTGATTTTTTTGTGTTTATAATAATAATGGTTAGCTAGAAAACTGTGTTTGAGTACTTAAAAATTTGTGTGCATATAGTTAAACGTTTTACTTGTACACTGCTTTTTGAATAAGCATGTATATACAGTTACACTTGAACATTTGTCTCCATAAATTCTGTATATGTCAAAATTAGGATGAAAGATTACAGACTAGTTTTGGAAAAACATCAGGTTCAACTTTTATGTTCATGTTTGTGTCCTCATTTACCTTCTTATGTCCTTAGACTGTCAACTTTGAAAATATAAGCCATTCAAACTTTTTCTGTTAGAAAATATGGACATGTTTAGAAGAGAAAATTCAAACATAAACTATGACTGCATTATGAGTGGACTTGTGCAAACACATCACAGACCAAAATTCAAAGAAAAAAGGTTCAAAAGACATCTCTATCTCCTAATCTCATAAAATTGTGTGTTTGAACAAAGCTGGACACATCCTGGAGGTGCTGTCTAGGAGGGGGTACTGCCTCCGTGCTGAACATTTTTTATGGAAGAAGTGTGAAAGTCTCCCCTGGAGACAAATACTTTGAGACAGAATACCAAATAGTCTTGACTTAAGCACCAGCTACCAAGAGGAATTATTGGAGATAGTATAGGGAAGTCCAAGTTGAGTGTACCTCTTCCTGTGGAAAGGAAGTCTTCAGACCCAGGTAACCCTGTCCTGCTTGTTATTCTGTTTCATTTATAACAAACTTTTAAATTTTAAATAATTTTAGAATTACTGGAAAGTTGTTAGGATAACAAACAGAATTCTTCACTTGGTTTTTCCTTCCCTATAGTAATGTTATGATGGTACATTTGTTCAAACTAACACATATGTTACTATTAAATGAATGCCAGACTTTCTTCAGATTTTATAGCTTTTGGCTAAGGTCTTATCTTTGTCCCAGGATCGTTTCCAAACCATTACATTTAGTCAATATCTATTTTGAGATGGAAGAATAAATTCTATAGCACCCCAACAGTGAAAAGTTTCTGTACATATTCCCATGTAAGGTAGTCATGGGCAAAATTGTGTGTACAAGTTTGCCGATTAGAAACTTTAGCTTAGGAATGGGGTGTGTTGATCCCTGCCATAAAGGTTTGTTCATTCCGGATGCCAGGTCTTGATCAACATTATTGGATGACAGGGGTTTGTAACCATCTATGATGTTCAGAGCAGTGCCTGCTTGCTGGAGACATTCAGAGTTCTAGCACACACATGAACATGGCTCTTTGAGGCAGAGCCAACACAGCCTAGATTAGTGTGTCAGCATGTCAATGCCACTCTGTTTTTAGAATTCACATGGGGTTCTGATAAATCTTCAGTTTTCTAACAATTCAAATTCTTGAAAGACAAAAAATAGAAAATAGTCTATTCTGGTTTTTAAAAAGAAGGTACAGCAAGAAAAGCAGTAACCAGACTAATAATCATTTAGATTTTCCTGGAACTTGACACTCAGCATGGCCTTTTTTCTCTCCCCTTGTTCTTTCTTCTAAGAAAACATTAATGTATTCAGTGGTGAATTATTGAGCACTTGGCCTTGGTTTGGCTTGGCCCTTGAATTTGTGTCAAATGACCGTGTTTGATGTGTCCTCACAAGTTGAAGAGCTGGTAGGTAAATGGAACTGGAATAATCAAAAGTACTTTGAGAAATTTTCTAATCTGATAATTAGGTGTGGATATTTACAAATACTGTTGACCCTGCCCAGACACACAGACACACAGACAATCCCTCCTGCAGACACAGCTGCTCACAAGCAGTTGGTGTGTTGAAACCTTTAAAAGATGCTCATGTGATAGAAATGAACAAGGCAGCATGAAGCTTAGGAAATGCTTCCAGTAGAGAGGGAGCTAGTTGTATATTAGCTATTTAAACACAAAGGACACAACATGAAACACAATAAAAACTCAGCTCCTCTGTTGCACTCACCACATTTCAAGTGACAGCAAGGACAGTTTCACTGTCTCACCGAGTTCTGCTTCTGACAGAGCTGTATATTAGGGCACGGGTCTGATAGTTGGTACTGCTTGAGGGTTACACTTAAATGACTCGGAAACCAGGTAAGTCTTCTTTGTTTGGTTAAGTTTAATGTAATTTGACATAAGTTCTATATGAGCAAATAGCCTGATGCATGAATCAAGTTAACCATTATTCTCAATTGAGTGGGGACAAAGATCTTTTTCTTTTTATCTTTTTTTGGTAGGTGTTACCTCAAATTAGATAGGTTTTCTGTACTCATCTAATGTTCCATAAATACATTGTTGACTGTGTTTTTGTGTATTCAAAAATTGTTAGGTTCTTCAAGGTTTATTCTACACATTGTTATATATTGTGTTGCAGTACAGTTTATGCCTGTACATTGCTATGCTGTTTCTGGTTTATGGAGCTTGTTTTGCAAGCTCAGCTTCCCTCCTCCCCCATTTTCCTTTGCATACTTTATTTGTGGTTTCAATGAACTCAAGATAACATGGTAGTTGAGTGTAGGAATATATGTGGAATAGACATGAAAGCAGTGACTTATTTTAGCTTTATGAAGAAAGGAGTTAGCATAGCATAGAAAGTTTGCCTTATGAGGTGACATTAGACTGGAATCTGTGAGATGGGCTGTCAGTGAAGTCCTGACCAACAGCCTGTGCCCAGTCTGGGCAAATGATGTTACTTGTTAGAAACCAGCATTTCTTCTGAGAATTGGTAGTTCTGGCATGTCTAGGCACAGGATACTTACTATGTACAGGATGCTTAAGCGATCATCTCACGGTGGGCATTGAGCCTCTAATAGGCTTTCTTGAGCAGAACCATGGCACACAGACTGCGTTTGTTGTTGTTGTTCTGGTAGAAGAGTGTGTTCTGGAGAGCCTCTCCCAGAGCCATAGAACACAAGAAAACCTGTACATAAAGTTTCCAGACCACACTTGTATTTTCTCCTATGGACACAGCTGTTCATCCTTACCCCTCTGCTGGAGCACCTTCGCCTCAAATATCTAGATCTGTGAGCCCTCTTAAATGTGGGCGTAGCTTTACAATTAACAAACATCACCTTGAACAGAAAGTACCATTTATGTATGTTAGGAATTGAACCTAGAGTCTTGTGCATGCTAGAATACATAGATAAACACTCTAACTGGACAAATCCCTAGACTTTATCTTTTTTTAAAAAAGCCCTTTTTATCTTGAGACAGATTTTTCTAAGTTTCTGAGGCTGACATAGAGCTCACTGTGTAGCCTGGACAGGCCTTGAACTTTTATTCTTTCTGCTTTCTTTCTTGCAGCTGGGATTACAGGCCTGTTCTCTCTGGCTTGGCTGATTTACTTTTTGAAGAAAGGGTACAAGTGTTTTCATTGTGGGCCACTAGTAAGTCCTAATCTCAATGTGTAACAGGCTTAAATTTTCTCCAAACTGTAAACATTTTCCTGAGGTTAAAGAAAAAAATCAATATTTAAAATCTATCCAGAGATGCCTGGAACAGAGGAGGGGTCTAAGTATTATGGGGCTTTCTCTGCATTTAATACATCTCCAGCCCCTTTAACATTATTAGAATGCAGTAGAGTAGGGGTGGATGCTGTGACACATTGATGCTTCCTCTTCTTCCCTGTTGATATTGCTTTGCTAAACATCAGACAGTATATTTGGAACATAGATCGTTAACCAGGTTTTTCTTTTTGGCATCTGCGTTTTGAGATAGTCTCTGTTCTCACTACAGTTTTTTTCTTTAAATCATGTGTTTCTACCAATTGGCTATTTTCTTTTTCTAAAAAGAGAAATATGAACCTTAGAGAAGAATCATTTTGTGGTTTCAGAACTGGCAAGGTCAAGCAGGAGTGCCTATAATTGAAATCTGAAATATGTGCTTTGTTCTTCTTTATAAGCAAAAGTGAAAAGAAGAGGCCATGACCCTAGCCACCAGCCCTTCTCTTGATGGAGAATGGAAGTTATTGAAGCAATTACTTGAGCTTAAATTTCAGGTCTAGGATCTGAGGAAAAGCATGCAGGCACTTACCAGAGAAGAAAGACATTAGGAATATTCTAACACTGGGCCCAGTGACTTAAATTTTTAAGCTTTCTGTTTAATCGTGAAATGTACAGAATAAATTCGGCTGACAAATTATGTCACTCACCCACAAGCAATCAAAATGTGGTCAAGTTTAGAGCTTGTAAGGTTATACCCAGTCCTCAGGGAAACACTCAGGTTTCCAAGCATACAGTTCTTGCTCACAGAAACCAACTTTTTTTTTTTTGAAAGAGTCTTATTCTTGAGGTCTGGAACTTGCTTTGAAGTCATGGAGACCAGGCTATAAACATCTGGTTCTCCTGCCTCAGTTTCCTGAGTATAGAGATGTAGGCAAAAGCTACCATACCCAACACACCTGCTTCTCAATTGTGAACTTGGCCCACATCTTGAACATTGCTCCACTAACACCACAGCCCACATTATCAGCCTTCACATACCTCAAATCCATTGTGTCTAAACATCAATCAATTTGTAGAATAAGTTTAGTAGCTTTTGGTGGGTGCAGTCCTCCCTCATTGTCTGAAGAATTGGCTTCAGACCACCAATTATGTGGGGATGCTCCAGTTTCTTGTTTAAAACAGAAAGATATTTATTTGTAACCAATTCACATCCTCCTGTAGATCTTAAATCACTGTTCCATTATTTAGATACCATGTACAATGAAAGTGCTGTGTAAATATTAAACTGTAATTTTAGGGCAGCAGAGAAAATGCATCATAGAAGGACAGACGGGCATTATAGGCCAACTGTGTGGTGCTCGAATAAGACAAAAGCAAACAAATGCTGAAAATTGTGAGCACTGGAGAGAGACCAAGGATCTGCAAAATAGTGGGAGGCTGTAACAAGTTATCCTCTACACAGTGCTTCATCTGCCAGGATTTAACACAGTGCTTGGTGTCAGTCAAATGAAGGCTTTGCTTTTGCAAAATATGAAATATGTACGCATATGGCTTAGTGGTTTCAACCCACAAATGTTGAAGTCATAGACATGAAGTCTCCCTCCCCAGGACTCACTGTTTCAGCATTGTTTGCTTTTGTCTTATTCAAGAACTGCACAGTTGGCCTATAATGCCTATGTCGGTCTGTATTCTGTGATATGTTTTCTCTACTGCCCTAAAACTACAGTTTAATGTTTACACAGCTGTGTACATCCCTTGCTGTATAAGAATGATGCACTTCTGTCCTTGCTGTGTCTGATTCTATGTCTAAAATGTCATGTTATATATACTCTTCTACAGGAACCATCTTGGCAGAAAATGCGGGTGGAAAAATGCTCTGGTTAAGTCTTGGGCTGTCTCTTCTTCAACCCACTGCTTCTGCAGTGCTTTCCTGCATCAGAAAGACATTGCCTATCTTTCTAGACTTGTAAAGAGTTTTATGCAAGAAATGGGAAGACTTTCATCTCTGTACCTTGACTATTTCTAGACAAATTATTATGTCTAGATAATAATAATTATCCTGGCGGGCAGCAGAAAAATCTGTCCATCTAGCTCTCCATTTTTGATATGGCTTCTTTGATAAATACTGTTATTATAAAAAGGTGATACTCAAATACTCAAATGCAGCAGGCTCTAATGTCAACACCACGCAAAGGCCATGTCCTAAGACTGAAGGAATTTATCCATGCTTTTCCTCCTGCTGTTGATTCTTCCAGCTTCTTCATTACTTGTCGATTATATATTGACCTTTCTGATGCTTTTAGGCACTTTTAGGCTCGGTGACAAACTTCATATGTCATTATCCCTCCTCTTACTGTAAAGTAGTCCGTGCTTTACTTCAACAAACACTGGTCAGTAGTAATCTAGATATCCTCCGTTGCTTACGATGCAGCCGCAAGATGTCCATTGTCTTTTTCAAAGAAGATATTTATTTCCATACACTGTAATTTGTTGACTCAGAGAAAAAAAGTGAATAGATGCAGGGACAAGAGAAAGAGAATGATAGTTCCATGATTCAGTGTCGCCCTAAGCATCTTTATGTTGAAGTTAAAGTTGCACCTATGTAGCAACTATAGAATGTTTACAATCCATGAGTGTTTCAGGATTCCAATATCTACTCTTGATACACACACACACATGCACACGCACACGCACACGCACACACACACAGAGAAAGAGAGAGAGAGAGAGAGAGAAATAATGATCTAACATAACATTGATCACATATAGTTATGGTATTTATAAATAGTTAAATGTATCATATCAATTTTTATGACCAGTACGGCTGCCTCTACAAGTCAATATATCTAAAAAATATGAATAGTAAGATTGTTTATTTAACTTGAGGCCATTACCAAAATTTCTGAAAAAAAAAATGTCTCTAGAATCGAGGCATGATGGAGTGCAGCTGTAAAGGGAAGCTGAGGCAGGAGGATTATGGGTTCAAAGTGAGCTGAGCTACACAATATGATACTATCTCAGAAAACGTGCTTCTAAGGAGAACTATTTTTCCTTTGAAGATAGGCCATTGGCGTGGGCTTCCCATGTTTCAACGGATTGTTCTACATCCATGTACATACAGGCAGCACTAGTGAGTCATCAAAAAATGACATGAAATTGTGAAGACAATACTGGGGGATTTGGAGAGGAAAACGGGGGTAGGGATCACATGTCATTGCATACATGTATGCAATTAAAAAAATAAAGGTGAAAAATTAAAAATCTCTAGTAACATATCTTTTTTTGTTTTAATTACTTAATTACTTAATTTTAAACTCCAGATTTTATTCCCTTCCCTATCAACCCCCTGAATCTTCCACATCCCATCCTCTTCCCCGGAACCCTGTCTCCACAACTATGTCCCTATCCCCCACCCCCACACCACCAGACCTCTAAACTCCCCGGGCTCTCCAGTGTCTTGAGGGTTAGATGCATCTTCTCTAAGACCAGGCCTGGCAGTCTTCTGCTGTATATTTGTTAGGGGCCTCATATCAGCTGGTGTATGCTGCCTGGTTTGTGGTCCAGTGTCTGAGATCTCTGGAGTTCAGGTTAATGGAGACTGCTGGTCTTCCTACAGGGTCACCTCCTTCTCAGCTTTTTCCAGTTTTCTCCTAATTCAACCACAGGGGTCAGCAGCTTCTGTTCATTGGTTGGGTGCAAATATATGCATCTGACTCTTTCAGCTGCTTGTTGGGTCTTTTGGAGGGCAGTCATGATAGGTCCCTTTTTGTGAGCGCTCCATAGCCTCAGTAATAGTGTCAAGCCTTGGGGCCCCCCCTTGAGCTGGATCCCACTTTGTGCTTGTTGCTGGACCTTCTTTTCCTCAGGATCCTCTCCATTTCCATCCCTGAAGTTCTTTTAGACAGGAACAATTATAGGTCAGAGTTTTGACTGTGGGATAGCAACCCCATCCCTCGCTTGATGGCCCGTCTTTCTGCTGTAGGTGGGCTCTACAAGTTCCCTCTCCCCACTGTAGTACATTTCATCTAACGTCCCTCTCTTTGAGTCCTGAGAGTCTCTCACCTCCCAGGTCTCTGATACATTCTGGAGGGTGCCCCTAACCTCCTACCTCCCAAGATTGCCTGTTTTCATTCGTAATTTATTTACTTTACATTTTGGTAGAAGCTTCCTCTCCTTCTTCCTTCCAGTCCCTAATTTTCATATTACCTCTGCCATATGTAAGGGTTTGTTGAAGATGTTTTCTCATTCTGCAGGCTGCCATTTTGTCCTTTTGATAGTGTGTCCTTTGCCTTACAGAAGCTTTTCAGTTTCATGAGTTCCCATTTATTAATTGTTTTAGTGCCTGAACTGTTGGTGTTCTGTTCAGGAAGTTGTCTCCTGTGCTAAGGCTTGGTGCAGGGTCTTTTCTGGGTTTCCCTGGTTAACTGCAGGCCTTCAGGGATACAAGCAGAGTTGTGGGGCAGGAAATGGAGCACAAGGTAGGTAATACTTCTCTTCCTGTAAGTTTTCACTATATACAGTGAATATACAAGAATAAAGAACATTTCCACTAAATATCAAAGGATGACATTCTAGATGAAGGAGTCATTTGTTTCTTTAGCTATTGCTATGCACATTAAATGTTTTAACCATTGGAACTTTTTCCCTTTCCCTTAAATATTAGTACCATTGCAACACAATAGAAATGAACATGTTTTGTACAACACACAAATTAAAAAAAAAAGAGCTTACCTTCTGCTTGCTTTTCTTGGATGGCCCAGAAATAATACTAAGGACTCTGGGGCTTTGTGGAACATAAGGGACCATACGGTCTGGTAGAAAGAAAACAACGTCTAGTCAGATGGAGTGGGATTTTGAATCCCACTCCACTCATACTACATATTTTAGATAAATTTATTTAATTTTTTGAACATGTTTTATTAATCTAAAAAGAGAAATAGTATATATTGTAATAACAAGATTTAAGTAGAAAATAAGATACATCAGATGTGGCACAGAGTAGGGATTCAATGAACACTGGTTTTCTTTCCCTCATTTTAAGCCTGTTTAGGTTAGAATAAAAAAAATCTCAAAAAGCCAAAACAAACAAACAAACAAACAAACAAACAAGCAAACAACCAAACAACCTTATGTTGAAATGTAAGGATGAAGTTCTGAGTACAGCCTCGACCTCAGCACATGTGGAAGAGCTTTAGATGAAGATCTGTGTTCAGAGAAGGAAGCTGCTTGGGCTAGGAAAGAGTAGGAGGTCTAAAACCATGAGCCAGCAAGAGCCACAGGAGAGCACCGAGTGGGTCCAGGGAGGGTCTTCTTGTAAGATACTGAAAGGCGTCTGGGCTGAAAAAGTCGGGCATTTCAAGGACTATGTCACCACTGGGGATCAGATATTGAAGGGTGGGACCGATTCTCTCAGGCAATCTGGAGCACACAAATTGGAAGGAGATTTGTCTTTCTTCTGATTATCTTCTTCAGCTTCTAGATGAGGAAACTGAAGCTTGCTGAATCAGAGTGGAGCCTTGGACAAATTAGTGACAGGATTACATGGTATGTCCCTATGATTTGCCTACGTCTCTAGCTTTTCCTCTATATGTAGGTCAGACTGAATGTCACTCCATCATCTCACTTGGCAACCAGCTATAATGTCATGGATCAGAAGAGAACCTCTCAACTAAATTTTGTTTTGAGATTGGTAGGCAGCACAGGCTTACAGTCTTAGCATTTTGGAAACTAAGGTATGAGAATTACTGAGTGTTCAAGGTCAGCTTCATCCTATCGTTTTTCAAACACAACAAAATAACATATAATAAAAGAAAACAAAACCCATCATGCTGAAGTTGGATAAGACAAACCAAAAGAAGGAAAAGGGCTCCAAGAGAAGGCTCAAGAATAAGGCACCCACTTGTTCACACACTCGGGAGCCTCATAAAAATACTGAACTGAAAGCTGTAATACAAACAGAGAGGACCTTTTGCACACCTACGTTGGCCCTGTGCTTGCTGCTTCAGTCTCTGTGAGCTCATAATAGCTTTGCTCAATTGATTTAGAGGACCTCATTCTCCTGGAATGTCTTCCATCTCATCTGGCTCTAAAGTTCTTTCTACATCCTGTTCTAAGGAAGAATTCCCTGAGTTCTAATGGGAGGGATTTGATAAAGAAATCCCATTAAGAGGAGTATGCTCCAAGGTATCTCACTCTACATAGTATCTGTCTGTGGGTCTCTCTGTTTCTTCCTATCTGCTTCAGGAAGAAATTTCTCTGATGCTGGCTGAATAGGACATTGATCTAGGAGTACAACAGAGTATCATTAGGAGTGATTTTATTGCTACTTTTTAAAAAAAAGTATTTGGTTTTATCCTAGGTCTCTGGGCTATCTAGTTCCTTGTTTCTGGTCACCCAAACAGTATTGAATATGAGTATTACACACAAGCAGTATTCCATCTTGTGAAATCGGCCTTAAGTCAAATCAGCCATTGGCAGTTACTCCATAATTTTTTTGCCACCATTGCCCTATCATATTTTGTAGGCAGGATGGATTGTAGATCAAAGGTTTTTTGACTAGGTTGGTTTTTACGTATCTCTTTTGGTAGCCTGAAGAGTACTTCCCCCATACCAAAGATATTAGAACATAGCGGTGCAGGTATTAGCTTGCTTCCTGTGTAAGAGACCCCCGAGGGGAGTCCCCACTCTCACCCGGAAACACGGAGACCGGCTTGATGCAAAATAGCAAAAGGTAGTTTACTGGCGAGGGCCCCTTGGGTCAAAACGCATCCCATGCAAGGGAAGGATTTTGACCCCACCTCTGACAGTTTGAGATTTTTATAGGAAGTGGCGCAGGGGGAAGGGGAGAGCGGGAAACTTTGGCGCAGTTACATTTGATTGGATATTTTAAACATCAGCAATAGGTGTAAGTTATCATTTTGGCGGGCATAGCAAGCTTTTCTTGGTGGTCATGATGACTAAGTATTTTTGGCCAATAAACCTCAGACCTCCCGATAGGTGAAGAAAAACACCAGATGGCCCATTTTTCAATTGGGCATGTTTAGACTTGTCAAGACCTGTCCTTGGCTGTTCCTACATTCGTGGTCACTCTGTCCTAGAAGGAACTTGTTATTTTTGTTTTGGCTATTTTCAGCAACTTGTTGGTGGTCTGGTGGGTTCTGCTGAGGTATTTCAATTCTTTGCCCCCATACATGTTCAATGAGTTGTATGAGTGTTGTCTTCCTTCAGCAACACAGCTTTGGAGTTCGTTAGTGGAGAGCAACCTATTATCTTAGTAATAGCCTGAGTTGTTTGGGGGATTTTCATGGGAAAATTATGCAACAGTGAAATTAGATGTAACCCAGTCTTGATACTGGAAGATTTGTTTTGTGACAAGATAAGGCCTATTGGGACTCCATTTTCCTCATCATTTGGAGACTTCATGAGGATCACCTTCAAAGAGTTTAAGAAGTTTCACTGTACTAGGTATCCGTACAATCCCTCAGTGCCCCTAAATTCTAGCTGTCTTTTCCTTCATTATCTTCCTCAATCCAATCTCCCCTACCCTCTCCATCTAATTCCCTTTTCCATTTTCATCATCCCATTTAATCAATAAAATCTATTTTATTCCTCTCTCCCAGGGAGATCCATGAGTTCCCTACTAGTCCTGTCCTCTATACTTAAACCCTCTAGGTCTAAGAAATGGAGGTTAGTTATAATTTATTTAATGACTAGTAGCTACATATAAGCGAATACATACCATATTTATTATTTTAGGTCCAGAATTATATTATATCACTCAGAATAATTTTTTCTAGCCCCATCTATTTATCTGCAAATTTTATGATTTTTTTTAACTGCTGAGTGATATTCCATTGTGTAAATGCAGCACATTTTTTTAATCCACTCTTTCATTGATGGACTTATAGGATGCTTCCAGTTTCTTGCTACTGTGAGTAGATCATCAATAAACACGGAAGAGCAGTATCTCTGCATTAGGATGTGAAATCCTTTGGGTATATGCATAAGAATGGTATAATTGGGTCTTGAGATATCAATTCTTAGCATCCAGAGAAGCTGCTTCACTGATTTTCATAGTGGCTGTATGAATGAGTTTGCACTCCCACCAGCAATGGAGGAGTGTTCTCCTTGCACGACATCCTTGCTAGCATGAGCTGTCACTTGTTATTGATTTTAGCCATTCTTACAGATACAAGATGGACTCTCAAAGTAGTTTGATTTGCATTTTCCTGATGGCTCAGGATGTTGAACGTTTCTGAACATTTCTTTAAGTCTTTCTCACCTACTTGAGTTTCCTCTACTGAGAATTCCCTGTTTAGACCTCTGCCCCTTTTTAAAATTGGGTTATTTGGATTGTTGATATCTAGTTTCTTGAGTTCTTCATACAGTTTGAATAGCAGTCTTCTATCGAATGTGGATGTGATTAAAAACTCTTTTTCTATTCAGTAACTGTCCTCTTTGTCTGAATAACAGTGTACTTTGCCTCATATGAAGATTTTCAGTTTCATGAGGTCCCATTTATTGATTATTGTTCTTAGCACCTATGCTATCATTTTTCTGTTCACAAAGTATTTTACTCTGCTAACGAGTTCAAGGCTGTTCCCCACTTTTTCTTCTATCAGGTTCAGTGTACCTGATTTTATGTTGAGGTCTTTGATCCATTTGGAGTTAAATTTTGTGCAGAGTGATAAGTATGGATCTATTTGCATTGTTCTACATGCATATATCCAGTTTGATCAGCACCATTTGTTGAAGGTCCTTTCTTTTTTTTTTCTTTTTTTCTTTTCACTGTGCATTTCTGGCCTCTTTATCAAAAATCAGGTGATCATATGTGTGTGGATTTATATATGTGTCTTGGTCTTTAACTCAACTCCATTGATCAATGTGTCTGATTCCATGCCAATACTATACAGTTCTTATTACTATAGTTCTATAGAACAACTTGAAATTTGGAATAGTGAAACTTCTAGTAGTTCTCTTATTGTTCAGGATTTTTTAGCTCTCCTGTGACTTTTGATTTCATATGAATCTTACAATTGTCTTCTCAAGGTCTATAAAGAACTGCAATGGAATTTTGATGGGGATGTCTCTGAATTTGCAGATTGCTTTTGGTCAGATGACCATTTTTACTATGTCATTCCTATGGATCCACGAGTATGGGCGATCTTTCCATCTTCTGATATCTTCTTCAGTTTCTTTCTCCAAAGACTTGGTATTTCATCATAGAAGTCTTTAATTACTTGGTTAGAATTGCCCTAAGACAGTTTTTATTGTTTGAGGCTATTGTGAAGGTCTTGTTTACCTGATTTCCTCTCGGTCTATTTGTTTATTGTATATAGGAAGGGTATTGATTTTTGTGAGTTAATTTTGTGTCTAGCTACTTTGCTGAAATTGTTTATCAGCAGCAGGAGGTCTCCAGTGGATATTTATTTATTTTACTTATTCACTTTACATCCTACTTATTGTCTTCCTCCTAGTCACTGCCTCCCACAATCCTTAGACCTATCCCTTGTCTTCTCCTCTGAGTGTATGAGGGCTTCCCTGGATATCCCCACAACCTGGTACATCAAGTTTGTTAGGCTAGGCAAAATCCTCTCTGACTGAGGCCAGGCCAGGCAGCTCAGCTAGAAGAACATGTCCCACATATAGTCAACAGCTTTTGGGCTACCCTCCCCAAATACAGTTCCTTAGGAACCACATGAAGACCAAGCCGCGTATCTGCTGCATATGTGCAGAAAGGCCTAGGTCCAGCCCATCTATGTTCTTTGGTTGGTGGTTCAATCTCTTAGAACCCCAAGGGACCAGGCTAGTTTGCTCTGTTAGTCTTCTTGTGGAGCTCCTATCCCCTTAGGGGCTCCAATCCTTCCTCCTATTCTTCTGTAAGAGTCCCCAAGCTCCATCCACTGTTTGGCTATGGGTGTCTCCTCCTGTCTTAGTCAGCTGCTGAGTGGCCCAGTGGAAATTTTAGGATCATTTACATATACTATTATATCATCTGCAAGTAAAAATACTTAGACATTTTCTTTTACATTTTTTTATTTCCTTGATCTCCTTCAGTTTTCTTATTGTTCTTGCTAGGACTTCAATATAAGTCCTATATTAAATAAGTATGGGGAGAGTGCACAACTTTCTTTTGTTCCTGATTCTAATAGAATTGCTTTGAAAATGCAGACAACAGTAAATCACCATTTACAGTTGTTCTGAAATAGCTAGTCAATTTTTATATTATTTTAACTATCTTTTAATATCTTGATATATAAATATAAAATACTTTTGACAAACACAGGAAAGACAACAAAGAATTGTGAGTTCATAAAAACTCTTAGAAACTATTGAAATTAAAATCCAAAAAATTAAATTAAAAATTCTTTGATATTTAAAAACCAAAAGGATTTTAAATTATGCTTATTCAAGCTTGATAATACAATCAAGAATGTAGTTGATAATTTTTTTATGTTGAGTCTTCCAATCTATGCACAATATATGTCTGGAATATGTTTCTGAGGTGGAAAATGTTATTGTAGCACAGTGAAGTCCATTCATTTATATATTTCTATGTATGTTTCTAGCTATAACACAGATAGGATTGACAAATATGTATTGTTTCATAAAGTGGATAAGATTTGTTGCCTGTCTGTCTGCAACAGAATTAGCAAAAGTCTCCATTAGGGCCCATTAAATAGGCATTCTGTATTGTTAATCAAAAACAGGAAAGCATATTATGAAACAATATAGTGGCATAATACTTTAGGTTTAAACCTCAATTTTCAACATTCATTATATACCAGGATATAACAAAATAGTTCAAATAATATAAAAATTGACTAGTTGTTTCAGGATTAGTGGTGATTTACTATTGTCTGCATTTTTCTATTTTTCATCTTAAGTGACTGAAAGAAATTTAGTAAGATAATGAGTGGAATTCTTTCAAATTTCCCTCTTATTAATCCTATAAAACCTGCCCTTTTCAAGTAGAAGGTAACTTTCAAATTGTAGATGATCTGTTAGTCAGGTACTTGTTGGGGGAGACTGAGTTATGCTCTCCTAACATGGCGTCTAAAACATGTATGAGTTCCTACAAGCTCACAATAGAAGAATTCTTAGTGGGCAAGCAGAGATGAATAGATGCCACAGATATGAAGAGTCTCAACCTGTGGCTTATTGGCTTATTTTTGATTAAGAGACTGACACTTGAGGCTTATTTACTAGTAACTGTGTAGCTGTAATATACTTATACCCAAGCACCATGGCAAGCAGACTGGTTACCACTGTGTGGCCATTTCAAACCATGGATGTTCAAAATACAGCCACATTTCTGCCACTCTGGCCTTCTGCTTTCACTTCAGAATGGCAGATTTTCCCCTCAGTACTGACGGTGGATTAACATAAATACAGAGCTCAAATAGCAATCCACGCTGTGAGTGTCACCTGCCCTTTGAGAAACTGAATGCATGACATAAACACAGTGATTATTGCTATGCTTCCGTCTGGAAAGTCAGAGCCTGTCTCTGATAGGGTCATGAAAGACCAAACGGATGCTTGAAAGTGTCACGAGTACCTGACAGGTTAATAACCTGCTCCTCAAAGTCACAATGCCTCAAATAATGCTAATCTGTTTCTAAGGAGAATATTTCTTAAATCATAATCTTCATTTTTAGTCATACTCTAAGTCAACTCTTGCAATCCTCTTTACATGGCAGGAATTAAAATAAATTAACATGATTTTAATAACTCTGGGCACTATCCATTAACAGTTTTCTCACTGTAACCACTGTGGAATGCATAGTTGGAAAGAAGATGTGAAATCCTGGGATGCTCTGAAAGAGGCCAGGCTTTCTCATATGAGAGCATGCTTCTTACACAGAGACTGCAGGTACTCAGAATGGTTTGCCATCATTTTGATCCTAGGTGATGCCCACACAGCATCAAGAAGTGCAGAGATCTGGCAATTTTCTGATTAAACATCATCAGTATTGACAACCAGGACCAGGACTAGATTTCTAGGTATTAATTATCCAATTATATATCTACATTGTTCATGCTGAGTAGATTTGCTGATCAAATCTCTTATAATACCAGCTGAAGGATGTAGGTTCAGTTATTTACAGAGTGGTAGAGAATGAATAGATGTTACTTATTGGTTCATCCATCCTGTTAACAGGTGAAAGGTGACAGCTGCCCACTTATTCTGCTTGGTATGTGGCAATACACTAATCTTTCCTCTCGTGGTGATAACCCATGCCAAAAACAGAATGGGCAATTATGGGCATAGGACTTAGAGTTAAATATCTACATGTAATAGTGTAGGACTTCACGGGATGGAAAGGCTAGATACATCTGCATGTGAGAGAACTAGAAGAGATTTCTGGAGGAAACATCCTCATATACACAGACTTGGGGCAGATGGAGCAGACTAGGGCTTTGGTCAATTAAGAGTTGTTGGAACCCCAAAAGGACACCTTTAAGAGAAGGGGTATGAGTGGGACCATTAATCCTGGTTGTTAACTTGACTGGATCTGGAATCAATGAGGAGACATACTGTAAAATTGTTATTATATTATTATAGAGTCATAAAATTAGTATGGTGGCAGTTAGTCCTTAACCACCTAATTCCCCAAATAACTACACAGAGAGACTAAGATTTATTAATATTGCCTTGAGTCAAATACTGAGCAATTATTACTCCATTCTATACCTCCAAGCTGGTCAGGCTTCCCAGACAATATCATATCCCATATTACTTGTAGTTTTTCATCCTTTCTCATTTTGGCTTTCTTCTCCTGAGACTTAGTGGATCTTTTCCCATGGTTCTACGTCTTTACTTCCTGTCTCTTTCCCTATCCCTCCTAGAATCTGAGGTCCTATCTTATTCTTTCTAAAGCTCTGAATTGGCTTTTATTGGCAAGGCTGAGAAGGAATAGAGGAGTAATGTTTACACAAGCTTGAGACAGGAGCTTCTAAGAATAAATATAGCAAAGCCATGTCCAGATTGAAACCAGGTAGTGAGATAGAGAAGTCAGCATTTGAAAAATGGCTAAACTTTAGACAGGGTACAAGAACATTATGCCTACAACATACTCCTGGGTCTTTGAGGACATTCACTAGAAAGATTAACTAAGGCATGGATAGGACACCAGAACCTTCGCTGATGTGTATGGGGACAGCTGTAGTAAGGACTGAGCAAAAGAGAAATTGATGTTTCTTTTGCCTGCCCACCTTATTGCTGGTGAGTGTTATCACCTGTACTGCTGGTAGAATGGTTGCCAACCTTCACTGAGATTGGAACCCAGGTTCTTTCACCTTTCAAGGTGGACTGAGGATGGGTGACTCTCCATGCCATACTGGGATGGTTGAAGCATCGAGCTTCCTGGACTATCTCTCCAGCTTGATGACCACTGCTTGACCACTGACCTCATATTGTGTAAACCAATGTAATAAACACATTTTTAAATTTAAAATTTAAATATACATTATTATGGTTATTGTTGCAGATAGCCCCGGCCTTGCTTTTTGATGTTAATTCCCCTTTCCTGGGAAGGGCTGGAGAGAAGGAGTGAATCACTACACAGGTGAATTCTAGTGAACCTTTTGCCCGCCTTAATTTGTAAAATTAAGGCAGGAGCCAGTGATTGCACAGAAGAAGGGAAGGTGGAGAAATAAAGGTTGGTGGGAAGAGAGCAGAGGGAGAGGAGAGAGAAGATGATGGAGGAGGACGGGGAAGCAGGAGGTAGAAGGATAAACGCAGAGTCTGGAAAACCCTCAAGTTATGAGTTATAAAGTGGTGAATCTGCCCAATCGAGGCTTGCAGAATATATTTATAATTATTGAGTTGTGTTTTCTTTGACTGGTCCTATTTGGGTTGGAGATTTACTGCAACAATTATTACTACCACTGTTACTATTATCATCATTATTATTCTCTCTGTGTTATTTGGGCACATGTGCCAACTTATGCTTGAGGAAGTCAAAGGACAACTTTGTGGAGTTGGCTCCCAACCTTACAACTTTATGTACAGTTACTGTGGATTTAACTCAGGTCTCCAGACTTTCATAGCAAGTGCATCTACCCACTGAGAAATCCCACCAGCCCAATTTCATTTTTAATGTACATTCATTCTACCAGTTCTGTTCCTTAGTGTCTTACTTAGGGTTTTTACTGCTGTGAAGAGACACCATCATCACAGCAACTCTTATAAAGGAAACATTTAACTGGGGCTGGCATATAGTTTCATAGGTTTAGTCTATTATCATCGTGGCAAGAAACGAGGCAGTATGCAGGCAGACATAGTGCTGGGGAAGGAACTGAGAGTTCTACATCTGGATTCAAAGGCAGCAGAAGGAGATTGTGTGCCACACTAGGCATAGCTTGAGCCTAATGAGACTTCAAAGCCTGCCCTGACAGTGACACTTCCTCCAACAAGGCCACACCTTCTAATAATGCCACTCCATATGGGCCAAACTTTCAAATACATGAATTGATGATGGCCATTCCTATTTAAATCACTGTACCTCCATACCTAGAGAATCATGAATATATGATTGAGGGTGTTTCATGGATTTTATATGAAGACATATAGCCCAGTGCTAGAAAAGAATTTAAAACCATGTTGGGAAGTAATCAAGAATCTAAGGAGTTCTCCTTATAGCTTTTTCTGCTTTACTTTTTGCTCTCCATGAACTTATTTACTAATGACTGTAATCTCCATAGTTGAAGGACAACAAGGAGAATTTTCTTGCTCTCTAAAATGTCAACTTTATGAGCTATATGTCTTTCTTTAAACCATAAAACACCCTGAATCCTATATTCATGATTCTCTAGGTATGAAGGTTTAAACAGGAATGGCTACCATGTTTGAATGCTTGTCCCATAGGGAATGGCATTATGAAGAGGTGTGTCCTTGTTGTAGTGGGTATGACCTTGTTGGAGGATGCTATCACTTATAGTTTACAGAGGATGATTGATCTAAAAGTTCATAGGCAAGGTTGGATGATCACATGCTCCCCCAAAAGGTCTACTGCATTGTACAAGAGAATCAATAGGACACACTATGCAAGTACTTGTTTGAAAGGACAGTTGACGAAAGATAATCAGAAACAACAAGGATGTGATGGTGTATTTCCATCGTGATTCTGACTAGGTTGAGCCTCAGCCACAGGATTGCAGCACAACTCCATTGTGTCTGTGAGCGCCTTTTCAGAAATTATTAACTGAGGGGTAAAGGTGTACACCCAACGTAGGTAGCATGATCCTTTGGGGAGGTGACTAGGATGGCATGAAATGGGATAGCAAGCTGACAGTTCCCCTTGTCTGTTCTTGGTTCCCCTGTAATATGCACTGAGGTACTCTGCTGTGCCTTTCCCACCATAATGGAACAAGTCCTCTGAGTCCATAAGCCAAAACAGACCTTTATTCCATTGCAGAGGAAAGTTTTTGGTTGTAACAACCATAAAAATAGTCAATACAGTGAATCACTGAGAAAGGTAGAAATCAAATCTGAATCAATGATAACAACATATTGAATTGAAGTATGAGATTTCCTTCAGTCTTAGGTTTGTAATCTTTGTGCTCACATTACAATAGGCATTTTGGTAAGCTGTTTTAGTGTCTTTTGGAAACAAGAAGAGATGTGATACAATAATTGTCAGTTAACAAAGAATGCAGGTAAAAAGTAATAAATTAATTTAGAATTTGTGTTAATGAATTCTTGGTTTTGTGATGATAGTAACACTAGGTACATGTTTTCTACATTATAACATATAAAATGCTCTCGTAGACATGGTTGCATAAACAAGATATGAATAATGGAAATATCAATATACATACTAATTCAGGAGAAATATCTCATGAGCTCTCAGCCCTTGGTAAGGAACTATAGACAAGTTATGACTGATGAGGGAAGGAGAATTAGCTTTTCCAAAGAATGAAACCCCTAATAACTGGTTGTGCAATACAAAGTAGTCAGTCCTGGAACCACAAACACAGAGAAAAAACAAAGAGACCCAGAAGGTTGTATTTATATATTTGCACATATATGTGTATACATAACATATAAATATAGTTCAATATGAATATATAGAAATAATAACAGGGGAAGAAGAGGCTTGGAGAAAGAGGACTTGGAAGGACCTGGAAGGTAAAAAAGAAAGGGGTTAAGTCCTGTAATTATATTTTACTTAAAATTTTATCTTAAAAAGCCCATGAGACTCAACTAGAAAAAACAGCCTTTTTTGTGCCTCTGATCACCCCTGCTTCATCCAGTTCTTGTCCTGGATTTTGGTTTCTTTCCCTTGAGCCATGATTGTGCCTCAGGAATCCTTGCCACTCGGCAGGGAGCTCATCAATACCAACCTACTGAAGGTATGATTTAAGGCTCAACTCTTTGTCACTAGGCTACAATTCTAAATTGCTGAGCTTAGAATTCTAAGTCACTGTGTCGTTAGCACAGCTGAGTTGATAGGGATGAAGATGGAGCCTTTAGTCCAACTCTCTTATTTCATAGATGAGAAACGGGCACAGACAGACGATGTGATTAGCATAATGTCATGCTAACTAGCAAGCTAAGTCCTAAGATCATATTCTTTGAGTAATTTTAATGGAAAAATTGCTCTTGCTGTTATAATCTTTCTCCCGTTTGATCATTGAGCTTTGGTTTGAATTTTTTTCTCTAAATATATTCAATTGAACATTCTGAATTAAGTTTTTTGAATTTTATACCTCTGTCAAATTGCTAGGGCATTATTACTTGAATTTGCATTTCATGGTTAATAGAATCTGACATTCAGTGTATCACTCCAGAAACACTGAAATTTACCAGCTAGACAGAAACATGTGGCTATTTCCTTAATATTACCATGTTGGGACTTTAACCTACTTGGGACTGATGAATGATTTGTCTTTCAACAACATGTCAAGAAATTAATGTTCATGTACATCCCTTGGTCTGTACCACAGTTCTAAGTACTGTCCTCAGTGGTCTGGAAGTTTTTGTTTGCCAAGAGAGTGAGAAGTCACAATTTCTCAGTCACAGAATCAGAATCCTAGAATTTCATAGTGCTTTAAGAAGCCATTGACTTTAAGAAACCTTGGAGTGCTTTAAGGTGGACTTTTAAATCCAACATGGCAGACACCTATTAAACCTCTGTTCAACTCAGTAGACTGGACCAGAGTTGGTGCTGTGTCCCCTTTGGCACACATAATTGTCCTTCGGATATTGCTCATTACATGGTATTACATACAGGTTTTGCTCATTAGTGTATTCACTGTTAATGATCCCTGAGATATGAGCCTACTAGCATTTAGTTCAGCACATAGTGGGAGCTTAATAAATACTCACCAATGAATGATGCAGGTCCTCAAGTAAACCCTATTTCATTATAAAGCATGCTGAAAGCTTGAGTCTGTTCAATTTTATCCTTTTTGGATCCTTACCTAGTTCCTTGATAAGAAGACTAATATAAAACAGCCAATTAGGAAATGTACTTTTTTCTTTTATGAAAAATAAAAGATGAAGTCATTACCTCTTGAAATCAAGTTTACTTACACAGCACTTATTCTTATGTTATATCTTGTTTTCTTGGGATTTATTGATTTATTTCAGATATAGCCACCTGCCAAAAAAATCTATTCGTGCCCTGTTAAATTCAGAATATTAACTGAACTGTAAAATACAATAGTGAAAACATCCCAATTATCCAATTGTGTTTCATGTTGGGACCTTCTCTTGTCAGTTATGCTTAATAAGTATTCTTGAGCATCTGAGTATGCAAAGAGCAGGAGACTGAGTAGACAGTCTGGCTTTTCAGCAGGGCAATAACTTGACTCAACTCCTGCACTATGGTGCTCCTCAGTCTGTCCAGCCCTAACTGCCTCTTACTGTGTCTGAGCTTCCTCTAATGGTTCTCCCTATCCAGCAATGCAGCATCATTGGAGACATTCAATCAAACATTCTGGGTCTGAATGCTGACTGATTTTCTTATATGTGGTCTTGGGTGAATTTTTTAGTGTTTCAAAGTGCCAATTTTTTTCCATATGTAAAATGGGTATCATTATCCACTCAAAGATAATGGAAGGCTGGCAGGGAGTAATGCCTTTAATGTGTGGCACAGTGCCTGGAAATCAGTGCATGCTGGTGGCTTTCACTGTTAGTGTAGACACCCACTAACTTTCAATTTTCTCACCTTATTCTTTATTCAAGGTTCAGCGTATACATTGGTGTCCTTCCAAAGACAAACGATTGTGCCCCCGAGCTCTGTCCCACTCTCACTTTATTTTGTTTGACACAGGGTCTAACTATATGGCCCAGTTGATCTTTAACTTATGATCCATAGTCTTCTACCTTCCTAGTTCTGGGATGGCAGTGTCCTCAATTATAGCTGCATCACTCTTTCAATTTCTAATGTCTTTAAATGTCCAAATAAGGGTTTGGACAGTTTTGAGCATTTATATGATGCTTTTTTTTTCCCATTTCTACTCCCGTTCCTATCCCTTTCCTGCTGGAACTCTTCTCCACAAATCCTTCCCTCCACTTATATGCCTATATGCCTTCCTTTTGTGTGGTTGGTGCTCATTGGCTCTACTTTAAAGTCTTTTGTTCCATGGCTGGATGTCATTCTCCAATGACCTCTAATACTCAACTGAGTACATGAATGTAAGAATTGAGCAGTATATACTGGATTGTTAATAAAAGTAATTATTCTCAGCATGCCTTTCTGCTTACATGAGTTTTAAGAAACACATAGGCAAGGAGTCTGTAAGAAGGAACACAGAATCTCAAATATTCAGACTCATTAGCTTAAGGGGCCAGGCCACAAATTCGTTAATTCCCCACCTCATTTAGTTTCTTGTTAGTTAACACCTGCTTCCAGTTAGCATTCTGACTTAAATAGGAACCCTGTTCTTCAAAAAAGGCTGCTGTTTTCAGCTTTTGGCCTTAAAACGCCAGACAGTCATTCGTTTGCAAAAGATTCCTGTGCCAGCTTTGCCCATTCCAGATTCCAGTCAGCACCATAAATACTCTCCACAGCTGTGTAGAATTGACATTTCTCTATTATCCACATCAAATCAGCATGGGAAATAGCCATATATAGATTTTTTACCCATTACCTCAAAGATTTCTAGTAAAATAGTCTCAAAGGCTTGTCAGCCAATTGTGGATCATGCAAGATAGGAATATGAATTTTTCATTCCTTTTACCCAAAGTTTCTTAGCTTTGCCTAAGACTATTCCAGTTAGTTCTGAATCTAATGGTACCCATCATTCTGGCTAGTGACTACTGTTTGGGTTGTAGGTTAGCAGACAGAAAGGGAGAAGAAGTAAAGGCCATTTCACTTGTGATGCTCATGGATGTTGATTATATTGATCATGTTTATTATATGATTTGTGTGTATTCAATATATTTTAAACTGAAGAAGTACTCTAATAACTGTATAGACCTGGTGAATATTACTTTACTTGCCATATTATTTCTTCATCCAAAATAAAGTTATCCAAATGTTCTAAAACTTCCTTTATATTATGAATGTCATTTTTTGCTATGTGCTTACATGGGAGAATTTTCAAAACATGAGTTGATAGGACACTATTGGAAGTGTTTTTACGTACCACCAAGGGGCAAAGAAAAATATCAGGTAGAACTCTGGGCTTTTATCCCTTTCAACTACATTTCATTCTGTTTTTGTTTGTTTACTTTTAACAAATTGTGACTCTGGATAAGATCTGATTAAAGATCCAGGACAGATGTTTTGTTATTCAAAAAGTGACCACATAGAATTTCATTGATAGTCATAACTCCAAAATGAAGAAAAAGATATGCAGGTGAAATAGTAGGGATATAGATTTTGTAAATTTGCTACAAATATAGTGACCATATGCTATGGATTATATGTAAAACAACTCCAAAAGCTCCTTTGCTAAAGACTTTTCTCAGCTCAAGTGTTGAGAATGTGCTATTGAAATGTGCTGGAAACTTTAAGAGGCAGGAAGACCTGCTTGGATGAAGCAAAGTTATTAGAGGTCTGACCTGATCAAAATCTGGCCTCTTCCTGTCTCTGTACCTGCTTCTTTCTAGAAGAGTTTGCTATGCAATTCAACCATGCTTATGTCTCTTACCTCAAGTCCCAAAGCAACAGATCACCCAAAAACTGAAGTAACCTCTCAAAAACCAAGAGTCTGCACAAATCTTTCCTACTAAGTTGCTTATTTAGGTTTTTTTAAAAACCACATTGACTGTGGTAGTTGAATAGGAATGATTCCCATAGACTCAAGTGTTTCAATGCATAGCCTATTGGGAGTGGCACTATTAGTAGGTGTGGCCTTATTGGAATAGATGTGGCCTTGTTGGAGGAAGTGTGTCAGTGTGGGGGTGGGGTTTGAGGTCTCATCCTCAAGCTATGCCCAGTGTGGCACACAGTTTTCTATCTTCGATTGAGATGTAGAACTCTCAGCACCATGTCTGCCTACAAACCTCCATGTTTCACACCATGATTATAATGGACTGAACCTCTGAAACTGTAAGCCAACCCCAATGAAATGTTGTCCCTTAGGAGCGATGGTGTCTATGGTCATGGTGTCTCTTCATAGCAATAGGAATCCTAACAAGGACATTGACAGAAACTAACGGACCCTGAGCTTCAGCTGAAGCAGTCCTGGTTTATTTGTTACTGCAGTGTTATTTGATAAGTCTTTGGATCTACCTTCTTTCAGGATCAACTTATTTAATTTGGAGAATAAGTTATAAGGTCATTGTGTTTATAAGGAATATTTTTCCAAAATATACATGGAAGAGTAAGAAGGCAGCTTTGAGAGGCAGAAGCAGAAAAGGAGTTATCTGAGAAGAGCGGTGGGGAACTAGGCTTAGTCATTGTCAGCCTTGGGATCCCATCCAGCTTCCTCTGGATTGGCACCTGGAACTGAATGCTTGCAGTCTCCCCAGAGCTTTGGTTGTAGCTGTTTAGGGAACTCAGTAACCTAGTGATTTCCAAGTCAAGAGTCATAGTGCTGATGGTCAGGTGAGGTAAGCAATTATTTTAGTTATTCTAAGCCAATAGAACATGTCTGACAAATACCATTTGTCAAAACCCATTGATGAAGCACTGGCTAAAAATCATGTGTTGAAAAGGTATCAACTTCATGCTATTTTACAGTATCTAGTTGCCCTCAGAGATTACTCTCAGCAAACAAGTACTAGTGGAATGCAAACTCTATCATTAGAGTTTGTGTATATATTTTACACCCTTCTTCAGTTGGTAAATGGGTCATTTCACTCTATACTTTAAAAATAACACCAAATAAACTAAATAATGCTGACCTGGGTCATAGCCAGTGGTGTGCTGTTTATTTAGCTGTTTATCCAGAAACTCTGTGTGGGAAAAGAGTGCATGGTACAAGCTTGGGGAAAGAGGGAAGAAGAACCTGTTCGGTAGCCTTGACAGTTTCTTCAGTGTAAATAAGTTTCCTCGGCTATAAACTGACTCCTTTCATAGTGGAATTAGGAAAAGATGTGTGGAACTGGCTTGGGCTGAGTGATGTAAACTGGCTCTCATAGGCCTCTGGGCTGACTGAAAACCTAGTTCTTATGACTTTAAGCTTAGTGTTCTTTTATTTTCTCTGCACTTAAAACTGTCGTGTTAAGAATGCCTGGCTATAGACTACTTACAGAATCAGGGACTGTCAATTTTATGCTAAATCTACAGTCACACAAATATGTGTATAGCCATCCAGGTCTGAATTTCTGAATTTCAGAAGGTGCTTCTCTTTCTTCTTTCCATACAGATGTTATTTTTGACTTTGCAAATAGCTTCCAGGAGATTTTTTCCTCCCTTCCACTTACCCTGCTGATTTGATTCCAATTCTCATTTCTATTTAGGTTATTTGCTCACCCATAACACTCTGGTGAGAGACAGCCCACTGAATGCTCAATCTTTTCCAGTCTCCCTAGAATCACGTGGTGCCTTTAATAAGAATTATTATCATCCCAGTGCCTTCTAATTTTGATCACTTTCCTTGATGTGGAATTTCCTAAAGGGGCCTGTAAGATACAGTAGTTCTTGTGTTGGAGAGATGACTCAGAAGGTGCAGATACTTGCTGCCAAGTCTGACAACCTGAGTTTGATCCCCAGACCCAAAAGTAGAAGAAAAGAACGGATCCTGCAAGTTGTCTTCTCACTTCCGCCTGTGTGCTGACACATGCGGACATACTACTCTTTGATGCTCAGTATTTAAAAGTTTGAAGGGTAAATAATGATGAAAAATATTCATCCTGCTTTTCTATGGCTGCTTCTATCACTCCTACCTTTTAAGATTCATTATCCATGGCCCCAAATTAATGACTTTCAATAGTCTTGGATAAAAGGTACACTCATTTTAGATTGATCCAACAGTTTTTAAAATTGCTCCATCATGGACATTGTCATCATGGACCTTTATTCTGTCTCATGAAATATGTATATTTTTGAGAACATTGACCACTATAGTAGTTTACTGACAAATATGGTTTATCATATTTAAAACTTTCATATTCCATTTTGAGTAGTCTTTAGTTTCACATGTGATTGATAGTTCACTCTTTTATTCCACTCCATTTGCAGATTGAAAAGATGGCTTTCTGAGATCAGGGAGTGCCTCAGCTCCCCACCACCTTCAGTGGCCCACTTTCTTCCTATTCAGGGGCCCCTCTTATTGATTCCTTGAAGTGTTGCCTGAGATTTTATCCAGACATATGCTATTAGAATAGGTGCGTTCAGGGTAGTGACAAGTGTGGATAAGGAAGCCTTTGGGGAGTTTCAAGAATATTAGATGAGAGGAATTTGAAATGGAACACACTCTTTCCTGTCATTGAGGAGTCTATCAAAGGAAAGGAGTATACAGTTTCCTTATCAAAGTTGCAACTTTATTATGAATTTCTTTGCTTTCTTTAGGCAATGGCATGGCTAGAAACTTCAGCAGCAACAGCCAAATTACTCTGCATGGTTTCAGCGCACCTTTTGCTTTGGTAGCCCCCCATTCTTTAACTTATTCTTGCATAGTGCCCTGATTCATTCTGGTGGACTGTGTGGTAGTCAGCCTGGAGTCCCATGGCAGCAGTCATGAATTTCCTCATTGCACAAGGTGACAGCCCTGGAGAATCAAACCTGCACAAAAGGAACAATAAGGTTACTAGAAATTTTCTCATGAGTGACCAATGGAATTGGATTATTGTTTTGAACTTCCCTCTGATGAGATTTCTTGTCTCTAAGGAATATATTCTCTGCAATCAATCCAATCTACATCTACAGGGAATAGAAACACTTAAACTGCCCATCATTGTTCTAGAGATAGATGTTCATCTGTCCCATAATATGGTTAGAGAGACATAGGAATTTTGACTCTCCCTCCCTGTATTGCCTCCAATCTGTCTCTACCTGATGAAATGCTTTCTGACACCCCTCCACTCTACCTGTCAGGCTAGTTGATGATTTCTAAGCATTTCACCCACCGAGACCCTCTTAATCCAATTCCCAAAGCTTCTCCAGTCAAATTTCATTCCTGTCTACATTTCTCTGCTCTTGCAATACAGTAGTCACTCTGTGTTCTCCCTTTGCATGAGATTTCCTGGAAATTTGCTTTCCTGCCTAAGCCTCATCATGGATTCCTCAGCAGAGGCACTGATTTGGAAAGGAAATGTCAAATCCTTTTGGTTTTTCTAATCCCTTGTGACTTAGTAAGTTTCTAGGAACCCTCAGGGACTCTCAGTGGGAATTCTCTTTGGATTTTAGTCTTTGCAGTGTCCCACAGCAGTGTCCCACAGCAGTGTCCCACACAGTGGAGTGGACAGATGGTTTAGCGTGGGTTTAATCATTCCTGTGTTTTTCTAGTCTGCTTCTTAGCCCTTGCCTTAGGACTCAGCTTGTCACTCTCTCAACAGTGACTGCAGGCCCTCAGCTGGCTCAGTGGGAAAGACCCACTCCTAGTGACTGCTCAAGCCCTATGTGCTGATTTCTTGTTCACCATTCTTGTTATTTCCCTGTCATTTCACTGGAAGGTTGTGGTTTGCTGCTTACTTTTTCTCTTGGGGTCCATAGGCATTGATCCTTTACATTATTTTTTGGCTTAGCAAGTGAGCGATTTGTACCTTAATGTCTTTGCCCAGCATACTTTAAGACGTTTGTGTTCTTTACATGATTTATAGTTTTATTTTTATCTTTGCAGTTTCACACATGCGTGCCTTGTATTCTGATCTTCTACCTCGTTTACACCTCAGTCCACCCTACTTTCCTCCATACTCCCCATACATTTCTCAAGTGTGTCCATGTTTATTCATTCTTTTGTTTGATTCCTTAAAATTAATGAGGGACATCTGCATGGTCCTAGGTTTTGAGTCTACAGGTGTCTTTTGGGCTCAACAGATACTACACAACTAAAGACAGTAACTTCCATTGCCTATATTCTATCTAGTTGAGCATAAAGAGTGGAGCCCTTTAGACCTTCACTCTTCGTTGACTGATTGTTGATAGGACTGGTCTGGTACAGGTCCAGTGTAGGGAACTGAAGTGAGCTAATGATTGCAGTAGTTATATGGAGTCTAGGGACCGGCATCTTATGGCCCTTCACCATGTATTATACCTCTTCCATGTTGCTTTCCAATTCTTCAGAAATGTTTTCTGAACCCTGGCAGGGATGATAAAAATGGGGTATTTAGGCAGACCCATCTGTCACTTATTTTCTGTTTCCTTACTTGTTAATTTTTTTTTCATTTGACCCATTTGCTTGCAGATTTCACAATTTCAGATTTTCTTTACAGCTGATTAACATTTGGTTGTGTATCTGTACCATATCATTATCCACTTGGCATCCGTCAGTTGTTGGGCGTCTAGGCTCTGTCCACTTCCCAGCTATGGTGACGAGGACAGCAATGAGCATGTACAGGCATCCCTGTCAGAGGGCTTAAAGTCCATTGGCTATATGTCTGGAGTTGTATAGCTGAGTCATATCATAGTTTTATTTTTATTTATTTTTTCCTGAGGAACTTCCAAACTGATTTCCAAAGTGTCTACACTAGGTCACATTCCCACCAAAATCACATAAGTGATTTGAAGGGTTAGTCACCTAAATTCTTCAGGTTAACTGAAACCCTCTGTCCTGGAAAGTTGACTCAACTGATACCACCAATGGAAGGTTCTGATAAGGAAGATCCACATACCAAGAATACCATCCAGACTGCAAGAGAGTTGACCTTCGGTTGGCATTTTTCCATTTACATGGTTCCCCCTTTTCCTTCTATAAAACTCCAATATGCCACACCATGTGGGCATGATCTATATTTCTGCAGAAGGACTAGGGACCTCCAGTTGTTCTGATTGAAGAATAATTCTGCTTTTGAAGGTGCCTGCTTCTTTCCTTTTCTGATTAGCTCATTTACCTTTCCCCACATCTGCACCAGAATTTGTTGTTACTGATAGTCTTGATGATGGCTGATCTGACTGGAGGGAGATTAATCTTGAAGTGATTTTAATCTGTATATCCCGAATACCTAAGATGTTGAGCACTTTAAGTGCTTCCTGGCCATTTGTGTTTCTTAGCTTGAGATCTTTCTGTTTAGTTTTATAATTCAGTTTTTATTTGGATTGTTTGTTTTCTTATGGTTTTTGAGTTCTATATATATTCTTTTAGAAAACATTTAAAAGATTGATTTGTGTCTATGAATGCTTTGCTTGCATGCATGTCTGTATGACAAATACATGCTTGGTGCAGTGGAGGTCAAAAGGAGGCAATGGATCCCTCAGCACTGGAGTTAGAGATGGTGAACTGCCATATGGATGTTGGGAACTAAAATAAGGTCTTCCATAAGAGCGATTAGTGCTCTTAACCGTTGAGCTATCTCTCCAGCCCTGTTTTTTTCTATATTCTAGTTACTAATCTGTCAGATAAACATCTGGCAAAGATTTCTCTCCCATTCTGAAGGCTGCATCTTCCCTCACTTGACAGAGTCCTTTGTTGTGCGGAAGCTTTATAACTTCAAGAGATCCATTTGTATATTGTGGTTCTTCTTTCCTGTGCTACTAAACTCCTACTTATAAAATCCCTGTTTATACCTATGCATTGAAATGTATGCCCTACTTTTTCCCCTTGCAGTTTCAGCGCATGCTGTAAATAAGATAACAAATTCAACAGGCTAGTGAAAACAAAGCACTATTAAAATACATGGTTATGTTTGAGAATTTCATAATGAACATTCTATTTACATCATTCTCCCCTTACTCCCCTCCTCCAGTTCCTCCCATTTCTTCTCAAATGCATGAATCTTGTCACATGTGTATCTTATATGTGTATAAATACAACCTTCTGAAGTTATTCAGCGTTGCTCATATGTGTTTGTGAATGACTGCTTGGGATTGGCCAGCCTATCAGAGAGTTTGTCCTTGAAGAAGATGAACTCTTCATCTTTCAGGAGCCATTCATTCCTTGTAGCTCTTCTAGGAGTGAAGCCTTGAGAGGATTCCCCCATTCATTTCACCAGGCAATTTTGTGTTGTTATTTTAAGGGATTATTTGGCTAATGATTCTGAGATTTCCTGAGTTCAGCTTCCCTGTTATAGATAGACACACACCATCTCATGGGAGACACCATGTCCTGGTCTGTTGCTTTTAAATTCTTTCTGTCCTACTTTCTGTGGTGGTGCTTGAGCCTTAGGTGTAAGAGTTATACTGTAGATGTGTTAGTCAGTGATATTCTGCATTTTAACCAGCTTTAGCTTTTTTCTTCATCTGCTGCAAAAAGTGTTTATTTATTTATCTATTTATTTATTGTGAGGGGTCTGAGCTTCAGTGTATCAATGAGGAAAAACAGTTTTTAATTTACAATTTTTCAGAAAGGGATGCCAGTAGAGAGAAAAGGCAAAATTTTCTGGCATACAGACTTGGTTCAAGACAATGGTTTTAAAGCTCTGTGATCATGAGAAATTCTTCCTAAATTCTTCATACTATTTATTTAGAAAACAGAGTCTTATTTAATGAATAATTTGAGGCTTGAGATTGTATTATCCGCTGATCATGGGCTTTGTCACATTGTAGAAAACCTGTAACTTCCAACTCCCAGTTTTGAGATAAACCAGTCTCAACTAGCCCGGTAGGGAGAGGGGAGTGTTCAGGCTCTCCTACTTGTTTGTAACTCAGATGAACTTTAAGCATACACGTTGTGTAGCAGTTTCCTCCAAGATTGAAACATTCCATTCTGTAGAGTAGTTCCTTAAGCAGAAAGGTAAACAACTCAAAATAGCTTCAGGAAGTTCCTTAAACTAACTAGATTCTCTAGGTCCCTCTGAGTCCAATAGACTTAAAAGCTATTTGAAGTTCACTGTATGATCATCAGACTTCTGGTTTCAGATTCAGTTTTTGAATCAGCAGCAAGCCTAGTTGCCCTCCAAGCAAACTCTTTTAAGAATCCCTGCTTCAGACAGCATTTTGGCAGCATTGCATGGTCTACTTAACTAGCCAAAGAAAAGGAAACTTCTTCCCTTATCTGCTTCTGCTTTGGGTTCTAACCTCAGAAGCTAACTTACTGTACTGTAAATGGTCTTGGCAGTACAATCACCTCATGTTCGTAACTCTCCACTCACTCGACTGTCACAATAAAGGGTTGCAGGAATGTATTTTTTGACTGTAATGCTAGAAAAAAAAATTTTAGTAGCAGTCAAATAAAATACAGACCACAACTGATCAAAAGTCACAGAATGCCATTTCTTGGAAAGGTCTCAGTTTAATTGCCCTGTGGACAATTGCAATTCAGCTAAAGTACCAGGGAACAGGAGCTGTGCTGGAAACAGCTAGACTGTAGCTCACAGGTCAAGAATCTCGTCTAGTCCTCATTAGCTGTGGGACCTTGCAGAAGCCCTTGACCTCTGTATTTCTGTCTCTTTCCTCAAAATGACAATAAAGACTTGTCTTTCCCACTTCACTGTACCATTAGGAGGTTCAAATTAGGTAATAAATGGGAAAGTGCTTTGAAAAAGTGAGGTGCTCAAACTGAGAAAGACTCACCATGACAGTCTTCCCAGGCTGCTCAGGAGCTAAGGCTGTTGCCTGCCTCCTCACCACCTCACGACCCCAGAACTGTCTAATGAGAAAACTAATTTGGAGGGATTACAGATCAAGAACAGAGTACAGTATCTGCCATCTAAGTGTTCAGTAAGCACAGATGTCACGAGTATTGTCACCTTTTTGTGCAGTTCAGCACAATCCACTAGATTAGAAAGCTTTGTTATAAGTGGTGGCGCAGAGGCTTGAAGGACACCTACAAGTCTGTGCCTTCTTCAGTAGCACAGACTGCCATAAGAAAGCGACTGCCCATCCACTGTCTACACTTCTAAAAATTAGGTATAAACATTAAATTGCATTTTATCAAAAATTCAGATCAGCAACAGTGATATATAACTCTTTGAAAATATGGCTGGGAGACCTCTCGGGAGATCTCAGCATGTTTTTCCATGCTGGATATCTCGAAAGGTTTGACTCTGGTATATGTGTGTAGAGGACAGCACAGCCGCCAACAGACTCTCTACATTTATAAATATCTAATATGTCAACCTAGGTAATGACTCGGGAAAACTGTCACTTGATGAAGAAACGTGCTTATATTGCATTTGCTAAGTTATAGAATGTTATACAAGCTATTTATAGGCTTATCTTAGGGAAGTCATGAATCCCTTTCTCATCTTTATGTGAACATGCTGCACCTATACATACACATACATAGAGAGCTGTGAATTACTTTATGTGCTCTTGCTTCTTGCTCTGCCCATCCATACCAGTTTAAGAAAGCGTAGGGAACTGACAGACATTGGAGACCTCTACCACAGCTCTTTACTCACAATGTCCTGGGGCCTGCAGGTTCCACCAGTCATCCTACCAGGCAGCTTAGTTCTGTGCTTTTCTTATTTGGCAATTCCTTTCTGTCCAAAGGAAATAGATTAGAAAGCTTTGTTATAAGTGGTCTTTTTAGTGCTGGAGACTGCGATGCTACCAGAGATTGCCAGGGCAGCTCCATCTCTCTGATACTTTAGCTGAATTGCTCCAAGGAACAATTAAACTGAGATTGCTCTTGTGCAGGCTATGCAAGCACTCCAGTACTGAACTACATCTTCACCCACACACACTTTTGTTTTTTTATCGAGACGGAGTCACATTATGTAACTCAATCTGGCCACAAAATACACATGATCCTCTAGTTCTTTCTACTGAGTGCTGGGACTAGAGGAATGTCCACGACACTTAGTCTTTACTTAGAGATTCTTAAAACCAGGAAGAGAAATTAGTAAACCACAGGTCTAGGGCAGGTGTTCTCAGCCTGTGGGTTCCGATCTCCTTGTGGGTTGCATATCAGATATCCTCCATATCATATACTTACATTATGATTAACAGCAGTAGCAAAATTACAGTTATGAAGCAGCAACAAGATAATTTTACAGTTGTGAGGCCACCAGATGAGGGACTGTATTAAAGGGTCACAGCATTAGGAAGGTTGAGAACCACTGCGCTAGACAGTTGTTTCTGGCTGATAACACAGACTAGTTCCTCTTTATCACTACAGTTGCCTCAGTGCTTGTTCCTGTGTGTAGATGCTCTCTCAAGGCTTACCACCACTTGACTGTCTCAAATGAGGCGAGTCTTTCTAACATTCTTGAAAGACTTTATATTTATTCCTAGATATCAAAAAGTATTTTGTTTTCTTCCTAGCGACATCTGTTAAGAAAATGGCACTTCTAAAATTAAAAATATTTGAATGATACTCTCCTATGTCACAAAGCAGGCCTTTTTATCTCGTGATGATACATGTCTCCTCCCACCTTCCAGGGATTGAGAGTTGACTCCTTGCATCAGTACACCTGCCTGTACCACCTCTTCTTTACAAGAGTCTTAATGTATCACTCTATCATGGGTGAAATGAGAAATGTTCCCCCACAGGCTCCTGTATTTGAGTACTTGATCCCCAGTTGGTGGCACTGTTCAATGACTTTTAAATGGTTAGCCTTGCTGGAGGAAGTACATGGCTGGGGTGGGCTTTGTGAGTTTAAAGCTTTTTCCCTACGTCCAGTTTTCTGATTAATCCTTGCGATTAGAACTTCCTGTTAACTTCTTCCTCTACTTACCATGCCTGCCGGCTGTCCAGCTTCCTTGTCATGATGGACTCTTCCCGATTTGGAAATGTAAGTCCAAATGTATGAATTGCTTGGTCATGGTATTTTACCACAGTAACAGAAATGTAACCAAAGTTGGTTCTTTTTTTTTTTTTAGGGGTAGGAATGTGGAAGGTTTTGAATCTTTGTATTAGAAATGTGGTGGAATGTTCTAAGTGGAACTTATAGGGCCATCTTAGAGGCCCAGATCAAATGGTTTCAGAGGGCAACAATGTTAGCAACTGGGTTAAAGGCCACTTCTGTGCCCTGTTGGAAAATAATTTGGCTGTCATCTGTACTTGTTACAAAAATTTCCTGAAACTAAATGAAATAATAATTGACTAATTGGCAGGGGAGATTTTAAGACATTGTTGAATGTGTGGCTTAGCTATTATTGATTATGCTGGCTAGTTTTATGTTAACTTGACACAGCAAGATCATTGGAGAGTTGAGAACCTCAATTGAGAAAGTACCTCAAGAAGATCAGGCTCTAGGCAAACCTGGTAAAGCCATTTCCGTAATCAGAGATTGATGTGGATGGCACAGCCCATTGTGACTGGGGCCATCCCTGGGCTGCTGGTCCTGTATGCTATAAGAAAGCAGGCAGAACAAACCATGAAGAGAAAGCCAGTAAGTCATACTTCTCCATGGCCTCTATGCAAGCTCCTGCCTCGGAGTTCTTGAGCTGTTTGAGTTTCTGCCCTGATTTGCTTCAGTGATGAGGAAGCTGAAGCCTAATAAACTGTTCTCCCTAAGTTACTTTGGTCATGATGAGTTTTTTTTTCATAGCAATATTTACCTTAATTGCATTGATAATGCTTAAAGTGGTCTTCAATAAAAAGGAACAAGTAGGGCAGAAAGAAATACACATTATGTAATTCGGAAACAGAAAGATGACTGGCAAGCTTATTGTTAAAGTCAAGACTTGGGCTTCAAGAAATGGTAAGTAGTTAAGAGAGAAGGTTAGTACCATTAAAGAGAGATCTTTCCTGCATTGTAATGAACAATGCTTTCAGGGCAAGACCCTACTAAGCTAAGCTTCCAAGTTGTAGGAGAGCCGAAGGGGTTACCTACTTCTAGAAGGTAACTGACAAAAATCACTGCTTCTAATGTGGTGATGGTGTCCCAGGATGCTGGACCAATTTAAAGCTGGAAGCTGAACCTTGGTAGTGTCATCCATATGGTACTGGTTTTACAAGCATGAAGGACACAGAGTAATGGGGTCAAAGATTCTTCCGCTGTGGTTTTAGAAAGTGAACGTGACAGGCATTGTGTGGTAAGGCAGTCCTTGTAGGAAGGTCCTGACAGGGCAAATGCTGTGAGAGGGGGCCACTGCACAAAGCTATGAAAGTGAACTTGGTTTTCAATGGAAACCACAGGATGTCTGAGTCTTCATGTGATGGAATATCAGAGATAGACACAGAGAGATGTATGTTACAGACTGAAAAGTAAGAGGGCAGAGCCACCTAAGTCTTGGATACTGGACTTGGAGCTATGAACACTAGTGTTGGCCATGCTGGGTTTACTTTGGTCTAGTATTTCCTTAATATGCCCCATTGCTCCCTTTTTGAATAGTAATGCATGTTCTGTGCCCTTATATGTTGGAAGTATGTAATTTGCCCTTTTGATTTTAGAGATTACCAATAAGAAATTGCTTTGAGTGTGTTTCAAGAGAGACGTTGAACTTTTAAACCATGATGAAACTATAAAAATCTATGGGGACTTTTAAAGTTAGAGTAAATGCATTTGGCACTATACAGCTATAAGACTGCGGGGGCCAAGAAGTGGAATGTGGCAGTTTGATTGAGAAACTGTACCCCATAAGGTCCGATATTTGAACACTTGGTGTTCAGTTGGTGCCACTGTTTGGGGAAATTTATTTTTGTATATATAGTTTTATTGACTAAACAACAAGCCAAAGAAAGAAGGTTGAAATCACTAAAATATTGACCAAAATGTGAATTACTATATAAATTAATAAATAATTTATTATACAAATTACTTAATAATTTATAGTGTATTCTTTTTATTCAACATGATGCCAAGGATATAAAAGTGGCTAATGCCTACTAACATTTATTAGTACATGTTTATTAGCAAATAATTAATTAAAAGCTTTTCTTTTTTTTATTGGATGTTTTATTTACATTTCATATGATATCCCCTTACCCCATTCCACCCCCCCGCCCAGGAACTCCCTATTCCCTCACCCCTCCTCCTGCTTCTCTGCGATGTGCCTCTACCTACACCCCCACTCCCACCTACCCACCCTCAAATTCATACCCATTGGGGTGTCCAGCCTTCATGAGACCAAGGATCTCTTCTCCCACCTATAAATGACAGGGACCTCCACCCTTACATATACAGCTGGAGCCATGAATTCCTCCCTAAGTGCTCCCAGGCTGGTGGTTTAGACCCTGGAAGTTCTGGTTGGTTGGTATTGTTGCTCTCCTCATGGGGCCTCAAACCCTTTCAGCTCCTACAGTCTTCACTCTAACCATTGGGAACCCCATGATCAGTTCAATGGCTAGCTGTGAGCATCTGCCTCTGCATATTTCAGACTCTTGCAGACCTTTGAGGAGACATCTATATCAGGCTCTTATCAGCATGCACTTCCTGACTTCCACAGCACCATCTACCTTTGGTGACTGCACATGGGATGGATATCCAGGTGGAATGGTGTCCAGACGGCCCCTCCTTCAGTTTCTGTCCCTCACTTTGTCTCCATATTTGCTCCCTTGAATATTTTGTTACTCCTTCTAAGAAGGACCGAAGCACCCCCACTTGGTCTTCCTTCTTCATGAGCTTCATGTGGCCTGTGAGTTGAATCTTGGGTATTTCAAGGTTCTGGGCTAATATCCAATAATCAGTGAGTGCATACCATGGGGGTTCTTTTGTGATTGGGTTACCTCACACAGGATGATATTTTCTAGTTCCATCCATTTACCTAGGAATTTCTCGATTAATTGTTTTTAATATCTGAGTAATACTCCATTTTGTAAATGTACCACATTTTTTTGTATCCATTCCTCAGTTGAAGGACATCTGGGTTCTTTTCAACTTCTGGCTATTATAAATAAGGCTGCTATGAATATAGTTGAGCATATGTTCTTGTTATATGTTGGAGCATCTTCTGGGTATATGCCCAGGAGTAATATAGCTGGGTCCTCAGGTAATGCTATGTCCAATTTTCTGAGGAACCTCCAGACTGATTTCCAAAGTGATTACACCATCTTGCAATCCCACCAACAATGGAGGAGTGTTCCTCTTTCTCCACATCCTCACCAGCATCTACTATCACCTGTGTTTTTGATCTTGGCCATTTTCACTCCTGTGAGGTGGAATCTCAGGAATGTTTTGATTTGCATTTCCCTGATGACTAAGGATACTGAACATTTCTTTAGGTGCCTCTCGGTCATTCAAGTTCCCTCAGTTGAGAATCCTTTGTTTAGCTGTATACCCATTATTTAATAGGTTTATTTGGTTGTCTGGAGTCTAATTTCTTAAGTTTTTTGTATATATTGGGTATTAGCCCTCTATCAGATGAAGACTTGGTAAAGATCTTTTCCCAATCTATTGGTTGCTGTTTTGTCCTATTGACAGTGTCCTTTGCCTTACAGAAGCTTTGCAATTTTATGAGGTCCCATTTGTCAATTCTTGCTCTTAGAGCGTAAGACATTGGTGTTCAGTTCAGGAACTTTTCCCCTGTTCCTAGGTATTCGAAGGTCTTCCCAAACTTCTCTTCTATTAGTTTCAGTGTATCTTGTTTTATGTGGAGGTCCTTTATCCACTTGGACTTCAGCTTTGTACAAGGAGATAAGAATGGATTGATTTGCATTCTTCTACAATTTTTCCTACCGTTGAACTAGCACCATTCATTGAAAATGCTGTCCTTTTCCCACTGGACAGTTTTAGCTCCTTTGTCAAAGATCAAGTGACCATAGGTGTGGGGGTTCTATTCTGGGGCTTCAATTCTATTCCATTGATCTTCCTGCCTGTCTCTGTACCAATACCATGCAGTTTTTATCACTATTGCTCTGTAGTACAGCTTGAGATCAGGGATGGTAATTCCCTCAGAAGTTCTTTTATTATTGAGAATAGTTTTCACTAGCCTGGGTTTTTTGTTATTCCAAATAAATTTGAGAATTTCCGTTTCTTACTCTGTGAAGAATTGAGTTGGGATTTTAATGGGGATTGCATTGAATGTGTAGATTGCTTTTGGTAAGATAGCCATTTTGATTATATTAATCCTGCTAAATCATGATCATGGGAGATCTTTCCATCTTCTGAGATCTTCCTCTATTTATTTCTTTAGAGACTTGAAGTTCTTGTCATACAGGTCTTTCACTTGCTTGGTTAGAGTCACACCAAGGTATTTTATATTATTTGTGATTATTGTGAAGGGTGTCATTTCCCTAATTTCTTTTTCAGTCTGTTTATCTTTCATGTAGGAGAAGGCTACTGATTTGTTTGAGTTGATTTTATAACCAGCCATTTTGCTGAAGTTGTTTATCAGGTTTAGGATTTCTCTGGTGGAAGTTTCAGGGTCACTTAAGTATACTATCATATCATCTGCAAAGAGTGATATTTTGACTTCCTCCTTTCCAATTTGTATCCCTTTGACTTCTTTTTGTTGTCTAATTGCTCTGGCTAGGACTTCAAGTACTGCATTGAATAGGTAGGGGAAGAGTGGGCAGCCTTGTCTAGTCCCTGATCCTAGTGGGATTGCTTCAAGTTTCTCTCCATTTAGTTTGATGTTGGCTACTGGTTTTCTGTATATTGCTTTTCCTATGTTTAGGTATAGGCCTTGAATTCCTGATCTTTCCAAGACTTTTATCATGAAGGGATGTTGAATTTTGTCAAATGCTTTCTCAGCATCTAGTGAGATGATCATGTGATTTTTTCTTTGAGTTTGTCTATATAGTGGATTATGTTGATGGATTTCCGATTATTGAACCATCCCTCCATTCCTGGGATAAAACCTACTTGATCATGATGGATGATCATTTTGATGTGTTCTTGGATTTGGTTTGATAGAATTTTATCCAGTAGTTTTGCATCTATGTTCATAAGGGAGATTGGTCTGAAGTTCTCTTTCTTTGTTGGGTCTTTGTGAGGTTTGGGTGTGAATGTAATTGTAGGTTCATAGAACAAACTGGGTAGTCTTCATTCTGTTTATATTTTGTGGAATAGTTTGAAGAGAATTGGTATTAGGTCTTCCTTGAAGGTCTGAGAGAATTCTGCACTAAAACCATCTAGACCTGGGTTTTTTTTTTTGTGGGGAGACTTTTAATGACTGCTGCTACTTCCTCAGGGGTTATGGCACCATTTAGATGGTTTATTTGCTCCAGATTTAACTTTGGTACCTGGTATCTGTCTAGGAAGTTGTCCATTTCATCTAGATTTTCTAGTTTTGTTCAGTATATGCCTTTGTAGTAGGAGCTGATAATTGTTTGAATTTCCTTAGTTTCTGTTGTTATGTTTCCCTTTTCAGTTCTGATTTTATTAATTTGGGTACTGTCTCTGTGCCCTCTGGTTAGTCTGGCTAAGGGTTTATCTATATTGTTGATTTTCTCAAAGAACTAGCTCTTGGTTTTGTTGATCTTTTGTATTGTTCTTTCTGTTTCCATTTGGTTGATTTCAGCTCTCAGTTTGATTATTTCCTGCTGTCTACTCCTCTTGGGTGTACTTACTTCTTTTTGTTCTAGAGCTTTTAGTTGTGCTGTCAAGTTTTTAGTGTGTGCTCTCTCTCCAGTTTCTTTTTGTAGGCACTTAGACCTATGAGTATCCTGGATTTCCTGGATGTTTTGGGTTAGGAGCTTTTTGCATTTTGAATTTTCTTTGACAGCCGTGTCAATGTTTTCCATGGTATCTTCTGCACATGAGATTCTCTCTTCTATCTCTTGTATTCAGTTGGTGATGCTTGTGTGTATGACTCCTGATTTCTTTCTTAGGTTTTTCTATCTCCAGGTTTTCTATCTTTGAGATTTCTTTAGTGTTTCTATTTCTATTTTCAGGTCCTGAATGTTTTTGTTTAATTCCTTCATTGTGTTTTCTTGCAGTTCTTTAAGGGATTTCTGTGATTCCTCTTTAAGGGCTTCTACCTGTTTACTTGTGCTCTCCTGTATGTATTTAAGGGAGTTTCTCGTGTCCTTCTTAAAATCCTCTATCATCATCATGAGAAGTGATTTTAATTCTGACTCCTGCTTTTCTGGTGTGATGGGGTGTTCAGGGCTTGCTATGGCGGGAGAACTGGGTACTGATGATGCCAAGTAACTTTGGTTTCTGTTGCTGATGTTCTTGTGCTTGCCTTTTGCCGTCTGGTTAACTCTAGTGTTTCCTGCCCTCACTGTGTCTGACTGGAGTCTGTCTTTCCAGTTATCTTGCTTGTGTCAGAGCTTCTCAGAGTCCAGATTCTCTGTGGTCTTGTGATCCTAAGCTCCTGGGTGGAAGAACTCCTGGGACTCATGCCACCTCTGGGATCTGGAAATCCTGCTGCTCTGAGTGCTGTTGCTCCTCTAGGATGGCTTGGGATCCAGTATTTCTACAGGAGCAGACCAGCTATGTGTCTGCTCCAGCCAAAAGGACCACGTGGGTGCAGAAGGGAAGTGATATTCTGGAGGGGTGGGGTTTGTGTGGTTGGTGGGTCCTGAGCACCCCATCTCTGGGGCATAGGGAGTGGGATGGGGTTCTTACCCACCACTCTGAGTGCAGTGGCTCCTCTAGGATGGCTAAAGATTCAGTATCTCCACAGGAGCAGACCAGCTATGTGTCTGCCCTAGCTAAAGGGACCAGGCAGGGGCAGAAGGGAAGTGGAATTCCGGAGAGGTGGGATTTGGGTAGCTGGTGGGCCTTGAGAGTCCTTGGCTCCCAGTTGTAACTCTGGGGAGTAGGGCATGAGATGGGGTTCTTACCTGCTGCTTTGAGTGCAGTGGCTCCTCTAGGATGGCTCAGGATTCAGTATCTCCACAGGAGCAGACCAGCTATGTGTCTGCCCCATCCAAAAGCTGTTTGGGGAATTTTAAGTGGTAAAACTTTGCAGGAGCAAGTATGTCATGAGCTTTGAGAGGAGGTGGGCTTTGAGATGTAGAACTGTAGGCACTTCCGATTTCCTCCCTGCTTCATGCTTGCGTTTGAAGATGTGTGAGCTCAGCTTCCTTGCATGCATGCTTTCTGCTTGCTGTTGTGTCCCCACCATGATGGACTCCTGTCCTTCTGGAACCAGAAGCTTAGTTAAACTTTCTCCCATAAGCTGCTTTGGCCATGGTATTTTATGACATCAATGAAAAAGTAACTAAGCCATCATCTTTCTAAATAAATGTCACCAACTAGTTCTAAAGGTTTTGAGCCCTTCTGGCTAAGGACACTTTGAGCCATGTGATAGATTCCTAAGAGACTTATGGTAAATATGCAGATGTGTAGGCTTTACTATACTCTTCAGAAAGAAGCTAACATGTCTTTACAGGTGAGATACTGACATATTCTGCTCACCCAAAATCTACCATCAGTGTGTGTGTGGGGGGGGACTGTCTAGGAACTCCAATCAGGGAAAAATAAGTCAATGGTGTTCATTTCCAGAAATAATGGGTACAAAAGTAGCTGAAGGCCAGGTAGAAAAAGTAACTAGCAGGATCAAGATTAAAGCAAAGGGGGCAGTGGACAGGATAAAGCTGGCAAAACAATAATCGGAATCACATGGATAGAGAAGTAAGGCAAAATTTCAGGATGAGATTTGGGAAGAAATAAGATGGGAAGGAGAAAGTGGCAGCCTGTTTTAGAATCAATGGAGTAACTTGAAATTAGAAAATATAGTATTAGTGAAATTCCTTTATTCAGAAGTGAAGTCTAGTTCAACTTTATGCCTGGTGCCATCCTCGGCCACACAGCAGGTCTTTGAATCCATCAAATATAAATCCTGTTTCTACTTTTCTGAGTCGACAATAGACCTCTTGTATTGGGGCACTCATAAGGAGTTGGTATTTTTTTCTCTTGTTTCTCTCTTGTGATATGTAAAAATCAAATTACACAGAAGAACAATATCTGAGAATCTCTGGCTCAAATAAATCAATCAGAAACAAGTATTGACAATCTAATCTTTGTAGTTTTCAAGAGTAGGCTTTATTAAGTAAAATTGAGTATATCAGCAGATATTAGCTAAACTGGTTTTTGTATGAGGTTTGATGGAAGGCATTATCTCTTTGTATGGAGTTTCATCTAATCAGATTTTCTTTATATGGCCCACTCATGGTTCAGGCATAGATCTGAAGCTTTTCTATCTTCAGGAAGAAATAAGATCCTACCCTGACTTTTTCAAACATATGAAACCACTGGCCCGCCAAGATACCTTAGAAATATCTGAACAAACAAAAGTCCAGATTTGAGAAATTCTAGCACTATTCAGGGATTGGAGAGGCTGTTATCAGACAGCCTCTGGGTCCAAGCAGACCCAGGCTTTAGTTTCAGTTCAGTATGCATCTGATCAGCCATGAACCCAGTAGAAAACGGCTGAAGGCACAATTTCCTCAATGTGAAGCAGATAGTAATAGTACCTGCTGTTTGTGTAAAATAGATGGAATAAAGCAAACATGTCACACAGATACAGAGGTCAGACCCTGTACAGTTAAGGGTTTTTGTTCTTATAAGCTCTCAGTTAATAGCAGCATCTGAAACAATTTAAAAATTCTGCCTGTTAGAATGAAACTATTGTGCTGTTCATGGTGTGTTACTTTTCTCCCAATTGTAAGAAAATAACTCACAGAAGTTATTTAAGAAAGAAAGGGAGGAGGAAAGGAAAGAGAAGGGAGGGAGGGAGAAAGGAAGGAAGGAAAGAAGGAAAGAAGGAAGGAAATACTTGGGTTCGTAGTTTAAGGTGAATACCATCCAGTATGGTAGGAAAGGCATAGCAGCTAGCTCTCTTGATGACTGAAAGCAGGTGATATGGCTTATTCTGTGGTACTAACAAGGAAACAGGGGCTCAGTGGAAGTGGGCCTGACCCACTGTGACACATTTTTGGACTTGCTTTACCTCTTCAAAGTTCTATAACCTTTAAACATAGCACCAGCATCTGGATATCTGACATCCAACCACCGGAACCTGTATGTGGATTTGGTGGGTGGTGTCACATTCAAACATAGAGTTACACTTGTGAGGAAAAGTATTGGCTCAGGATCTCTAAGACTGAGTTCCTAGACCAAGTTTTCAGCATAAAGGAGATTTATTTGTCCTAGAGAGACAGAGGGCAGAGATAAGGGACAAAGACAGGAGAGAAAAAGGGAGCTGGGAAGAGAACAAAGGAGAGGGAAGAAAAGGAGGAAGGAAGAACGGGAAAGGGTATTTGTCCCAGAGTGGGACAAAGGACTGCCTTTGCATAAAGAGAAGACAAATGTGGCCCATAGGCAAATGGCAGTTTATAAAGATACAAGGGGAAACCATGTGGTAGAATGAGGTGTTTAATTTTATTTGGGCATGTTAATCAGGTGATACAAAGGGTACTTTTAGTTGTTGGATTTTGATACTTTGATAGCTAGACCTTGGTAGTCATTCTTAGGAGGAAGAAATGGACAAATATGGGAATCAACCTTGGTGGCTAGCTTTAGGAATGTAATCCAATGGTTCTTAGCAATGCAGAGGGAATTGGAGAGAAGGGCAATGCCTGAAAGAGACATGCTTGCCATGTTTGAACTGGCCAAAGTCCCCTGAACACTGATAGCACTAAAACTAACAAATGCAAACTCTAAAAGGGAGACTCCAACATGAATGGTAATCAATGATATCCATCCACCCATCCATCCATCCATCCATCCATCCATCCATCCATCCACCCATCCATCCATCCACCGCCCCCACCACACAATACTATTATGTATGTATGTGTGTCTGATAGGATATAGAACAGAAACAGAGACATAAGAAGACAGGCAAGTTGAGAGGGAGAGAAAAGGGGAGATGGAGAGGGAAAGAGGAACAGCTTCAGAGAAAGATGCAGTGTGGGAGAGAGAGGCAGAGATAATGAATATCACCACCAGCTTACTATTAATAAAAGGAAAACAACCTAAATGCAGGACTCTCCACCCGTATGAAAGTGTTGTGGATCTAAATCTCAGCCTGACATTTCCTTGGTACCTACAAACTTGCAAGGTTTCCTGCAATGATTTCTCCCAGTATTGGGTTGGTCTGAAGAAGCCTTTGTTTTGGCATCACTATTGTCTTTATTGCTCACTACATACTCCTTTATCAGTAGGAAAAAGTCCCAACTTGTAGTAGAAGAGAGATAACCTCAAAGTAGTCTGTATGCTGTGTATATTTCTCTGATTCTTTTAGAAAATGAGGACAGAAAACTAGAATACTTGCAGGACTTAGTTGAGATTCTGACTCTGCTACCATTTCTTCAGCATCTGCTATTTTGATTTCTTCTGATTTGACCCCAGTAGCATCTTCTTCCTTTCAGTCCCTTGTCTTCCTTGCCATTGTCTCCGCAGTCCTTATAATCACCACAGTCACGCAGGCTTACTTTCTGTTGCCTGTTGCAGAGAGGTTGAGTTGGCAAAGTCACTACTATATGTCCCTAGGACACAGCAAAGCAGTGAGCTGTGACTGAGGAGCCGAAGCATACGTACTGGTGGTGAAGAATGGACAGAGGACTAAGAGCAGGGCTGCATCTAGGATAGGCAAGGTTAGACAATGCTACCACGGTGGGCTAGAGACAGAAGACTCAGTTCAGAAAGATAAGGAGTCTGAGGAAGTCAGAGATGTGGAAGGTCTTGGGCCAACACAGAGGAGTATGTGTGAGTGTGTTTAAATTTACTGGAAGTTGGGGGGTGAATTCCCAGAAAAAATTGTAAATTAGCTACACGTTGTTTAGTCGACAAGGGAAAATTATCCAGAAGAGTTTGCAGGATGTTCAAAGACACTAGGGATTAAGTAAGAAATAACATTACCTACGTCATATGACATTTAGATGAAACACAATGTCATGATGTCTTGTTTCTATAAGGGGAGAACACACTACCAATGCTAGCTGTTATCAGAACCTCACGAAGTGGGAGCCACAAGGATTTTTCATCCAAATAAAAGTTCCCTGCCTTTCTCTTTTAAGCAAAGGAGTTTATGTAGACTTTGCCAGGGTGATTCTTCGAGAGCTCATCAAATGTTGATGAACATTCTGGCAAAATTCTCTGAGATTTTGAGTTTAAGTTCAAATTTACATGCCATGCAGATTTAGATAAATGTAAAAAAGCTTGAATAGTCTTCAGAATATTCTAGTTACTCGTCTTGGCAACCTTGCTTTACAAACTTATACAAATTCCTTGAAGAATTGACTACTATCATCTGTTTTGTAAGTAAGTGGAGTAAGTAGGGAGCCTTTAAAGGCTGTTTGCCAGTGTAAATACAACTGTGTTATAGAAGTAACAGAAGAGTGGGAGCTGACGCTGAGAAGCCTCCCTGGCTCACACTTCTTCCCACTCATGCTCCACTCTTGTATTTCACCAGATCTGTCTTTCTGGAGCTTGTCTCATCCCTAGCCCAGGCATACCAGAGACTCTTCATTGGCAAGTGTATTCCTGTCACAAATAGCCTTAACTCTAAAGGCACCTCAGAGACCTTATGTTATACCAAGACATGTGTGTCCCCTGCTTTCTCAGAGTTCATTCTACCTGTTGTACCATGGTGCAGGCAAAATGGAGTTCTTTTCAGAAGCCCCTGCAGACTCCTGTGACCAAATCAATAGTGATATCTCTTGTCTCTGAACTATCAGAGAACGATTTCTTACCCAATCTACTCTCTATGGTTCTTGCTTTGGGACTTCCTGTTTCCTTCCCTCCCTTCCCTCTATGTCCTCTTCCTTTGCTTCCTAACTCAAACACCTTGTTAACCTACTATGAGTCCCCTGCTGGGTGGCGTTCGGAGTACACAGTGATGGTAAAGCAGCGAGGACAGACTCATTCACTCTCTGCTGCATGGTACAGTCTCCTTGGGGGATAGATCGATACTAATCAAATAACTGAAAGGCAAGTTTGTAATGACAGACTGAACTGAGTGTACTAAGCAGAATGCAGAGTGCTTTGAGTCACAGCAGAGAGACTTTGATCATGGAGATGGTGCAGGTACTAGCAGGGGATAGAAGGACTTGCCCCTCATTCAGGTAGCATAGCCCCTCGTACACACCAGAATGGTCAAACTCTTCTAGAGAATGCATAGAAAAAAAAGTCTTATTTAGGGTGTGGGTGGCGTGTTCTCGCCCGCGAGATAACACAGACACCAAAGTTCTTCAGCAGATCTTTATTACGATGTTATAGAGGAAAGACCCGCTGGGAAAAAGCCGGCTGATGGGAACCGGCTGGCGGAAAAGGCCCCGAGCCCCGGGAAGGCCCTGGTTAAATACCCCCTGGAGTGATGTGTACATATCTGGTTGGTTAAATGCCCATAAACCCTATATGCCCTGGGAAGGGCTTGTGACTTCACGCGCTTTCCCCTTACACAAAGACAGTAAATTACAGAACTTGTGAGAGCATCGGCTTCCCAGAGATGTCTCTGCTTTCTACGGCTCTCTACATTTAGGGGACAGAGGTTTATTTTGCAAATGCCCACAGGCAGAACTTAATTTTTTTCTTTATTGTTATTAGCTCATTCCAACTTACCACTTTCAATTTGTGATTTTTTTTTTTTACCACTCTCTTTTTGTAAGCCTTTGTTTTGGTTTTGTTAAATGGGGAAAAAAGATAATTTTGCTTATCATTGTGTTCTTCTTCATGCAAACAGTTCACTGGTCTATCACTGGGACAGCTGGCTAAAGTAAGCACTTACCGAGATCCTGTGGAGTGATAGGCACGGTGCTAAGAACTTTAAATATATTATCTCATTTAATCTTCGCAGTAAACTCTGAAGATCAATTATTATTGCGTTATCATCAAAATAGAAGCTGCATAAAGACGACTGAGTTAAGAGAGTACCAAGATGCCGGGCTGATTCTTTAATTCCAAATCTGATGGTTCTACCCACAATGCATCACTCCTAACCTGTAGCGCTCACATGAGCCCTGTAAGGAGAAACATGGTGTCCATAGTGATTCCTTAATAGTGAGATGGAAATCAGGTTGCCTACCTGGAATCATTATGTTCCTGAAATACAGATTCTTGTTTTGAGACTTGAAGGCTTGATTGTCTTTGACTGTGAAGACCTTAGTCAGACTAAATACAAACTTTTCATAATCTTGTTCATAGGCGATAACTCTAAGTGGTGTTCCAAGAGCACTGTTAGGTATTATTGTTAATATATTATATTTGCTTTGTTTTTCCTTAGTATATCATATGTATATGAATTCATACAATATATTTTGGTCATTTTCTTTACATCATCACATCTCCTCCCTACCCAACTTTACGGTTCTCGATCACTCTAAAACCAAATGGACAAACAAAAAAACAATCTAACAACACCAAAAAGCCAAAGAATGAAATTAAAACAGGGCAAAGTATGATAAAGTAGGAAAGACCAATTATTAGATATTGCCATATTTAGTGAATTACTTAAAGCACTTGCTTGTGCTGCCTCTTGCCAAGCCCGGTTTCACTTGCTGCCTGCAACAGAATGGCCTGGAGGAATTGCTGAAGCAAAGGGTCACTGCCCCGAACAACCGGCTGGCTGCCACACAGGCTTCTGTAAGATCTTGCTTGCTTGCCCTCCCCACGTTGGGGTTTTAGAATACAAAATGAGAATACAAACTAGACCCAAATACCAGCCTTTTAGGAGCTGTCCTGGCTTCAGTCCACTGATGACATCTTTTCTTTTCCACTCTTATTGGTGTCAGAGTACTTATTCCAGAAAGATTCCCTCAGCAAAAAGAAACAAAATATCAATAAGAAAAAAACCCCAGCAAAACAAAATAAGAAGCGTACAAAAACCACGGAAGGGTTTTTTCTTTTGTTTTTGTTGTTGTTGTTGGTGGTGGTGGTGGTGCTAGTAGTGGTGTGTGTGTGTGTGTGTGTGTGTGTGTGTTGTCTGACTCCTCCTGGGCATGTGACCTGCCTTGGAGTATGACTTATTTACCTAGTGATTTTTCCATTGGGAAAAAAACCCCAAAATTCCCCCAAACCTAAAAACTGATTTTCCCTTTCTCAGCAGATATCAGTTTGCAAAGAGCATCTAGTTTAGGGACGGGAGTTTGTGTTTTTCCCTTTCGGATCTTTGTGTGGTTTTGATATTAGCATAATAGTAGTTTGATAAAAAGAATTTAGCCAGGCTGTAGTGGCGCACGCCTTTAATCCCAGCACTTGGGAGGCAGAGGCAGGTGGATTTCTGAGTTCGAGGCCAGCCTGGTCTACAGAGTGAGTTCCAGGACAGCCAGGACTACACAGAGAAACCCTGTCTCGAAAAAAAAAATAAAAAATAAAAAAATAAAAAGAATTTAGAAATGTCCATTCAGTTTCTGTTTTGTGGAGTAATTTGAGGAATTTTTGTGTTAGTTCTTTTATGAAGGTCTGGTATAATTCTATGCTGAATTTGTCTGGCCTGTTTGTTTTGGATTGGGAAATTTTAATTTCTGCTTCTAATTCAATATGAACTATAGTTTTTAAAAATTGTTTATTTACTTTTGATTGATTTTGATAGAATGTTGTCAATCTATTGTTTCCTTTCTTCCTTTCTTCTTTCTCTTAAAAAATATCTTTTAAATTTTGTTTGTGTTTTTGTTACCATTCCCCCTTTATCCTCACGTTTTTATGAACCTACCTGTTTTTGTATCTAGTCTCCCATTCGTCCTCCTTTTCTATTCCTTCAGTGGATTAGGAATAAGTTGACCTTTTTATTAATTTTTTGCTTTTAACAAAAATGATTTTTATCTCCATTAGCATTCTATTAGCTAAATTATTAGCTCAGAAATTGCCATTTCAGTTATAATATTTTAGACATCTCTCTCTGGTGTCGATGACATTTGTAACTTGTTTAGAGAAGGTTGCTTGCCAAGTAAGACTCAATGGCATTGCTTTTTCCTTATCATAAAGAATTTCCAACATTTTTTGAAAACATTCTACAATTAGTGAAAAATCAAGCAATATGGTCAATAGGTGGACCTTAAAGCCTTGAACACTGAGTACCTTCCTCATCCAAACTGTCCTGGGTGGGTTATGTCAGCTAACTTCCAAAGATTGACACTGTGTTTAGTGGAGTCACAATGTCTCTCAGAAACACCCACTTAGCTGTCTTCTTGTGATGCGCTTCATAGTACCAAAGTATTACAGACTATAGAGAGAAACACACACATACACACACAAACACACACACACACACACACATGCACACTCAGACACCACACAAAGGGGGAGAGACAGAGAAAGGATTAAACTAATTTGTAAAGGGACTATTAGTTTAAATTTGATATTGCTGGAAAGCAACATTTCTCTTTCTCTCTCTCTCTCTCTCTCTCTCTCTCTCTCTCTCTCTCTCTCTCTTTCTTTCTTTATCTTTTTTTATTGTTGTTCTTCCTATGAGGTTGCAAACGTCTTCAGCTCCTTCAGTTCTTTCTCTAACTCCTCCCTTGGAGACCCTATGCTCAGTCCAATGATCGACTGCGGGCAACATTTCTTAGACAGTAGGTCCACATTTATAAAGAGGTTTGGGGTTAGATAATTTTTATTAGTAAGAATTGGATTCTTTTATTTACATCTAAATTGTCAAACTGTTATATATTTTAAACTTTTTCTGAATTATATTTTCTTTTGATGCTTATAGTCATTCAAACATCTGTAGTGTTTCTTAGCTATATTAAAATGAGAAGCATAGCCTAGCATGCATGTGGTCATAGATGTCCTCAAGTTTAAACTATCGTTTCATTCTAGGTTCCAATTGGTTGAATAGGGGCTATTGCTCAATGTTAGAGCATTTGATTGTGGGCTTACTAAATATTAACAATTGTCCTATGATTTCAGTTGTAAAATTTCTTGGAAATCATTCAAGAGTTTTAAATCTAGGTAAAGAAAGACAGCATGCACTCTGCCATAGTAACTTTTGTTTTAGGCTTTTTTTGATTTTACTGGACTTTGAATCTGGTGCTTGTAATGTTAGTAGGTCAGCTTCTATGCATAAAATAGAATATTTAAAAAATATAGCCTTAGAGCCAACACGACAATATTCTTCTTTAGATCCCTAAGCTTGTCTACTTGTTAATAAATTTGAGACATTTTTGCCAGGAGATTTCCACAGTTCCTCTTCATATGGCAAAGAGTTTTCAGATCTACAGATTTAACAGACAGAAAGGTAAATCTGCCAGCATCCTTACAGTTTGTGTGATCCTTTGTGTTTCAGAAGAAAAGACAGCTCTGCTCAGAAAGACAGCCTCTCACTCCCCTGCCCCACCCCCTCCCCTGGAAAGAGCACCTCTGCTCTGTGTGGAAAGAGCACCTCTGCTCTGT